>NC_058024.1:6509676-6817176 GCF_019176455.1 Solea senegalensis
TCGATTAATCGAGTACTTGTTTGCGCCATGAAATGTTCGTCAGTTTTTCCAATTCTCAAAAAGGATGATGTTCTCAAAAGTCTTGTCTTGTCTTATGTTCCCATTTTAAGTAGCTGAAAACTCAGAGGTCTTGTTTTAAAAAAAACCAATGGATTATCAAAGTAGTTGACGCTTAATTTAGTAAACGGTTGTTTCAAGCCCTAAAAAGAACACACACAGGTTCACACTGCTATTCTTCTAAGGACATGTGCTGACTTCCATTCAGTTGCACAGCCTAAACAAAGCTTTATCCCGAACCTTTATTATAACCATTTAGTGCCTAACCCTAACCTTAACCTAACCACAACTTAAGAACGTAGCCCAAAACGTAACCAGTCCCTCAGAAAAATGAGGTTCTGCGTCCTTAGGACCAGGTTTTGGTCTCCATGGGGACAACTTCTTCTGACAAGGTCAGTGTGTATGTCAGAGAGGGTCCTAAAGAGGCATCAAATACAAGCACACACACACACACACACACAGCCGAGAAGGAATCAATAGGTCCTCCAAACGAAACCCAATTCCAGCCAAGAGGACATACCCCTATGCACACACATCTATCTCTCTCTCTCACACACACACACACACCCTCCAGCTTAGATCAATACTGAGGCAGTTGAGGAGTGTGTTTCCCTCTGTTGCATTATTGGGGGGAGGGAAGCCCAGCAGATGAGAAGGTGGGGCAAAGGACAGATGATAAAATGTGCGGTTAAACAGTTCAGCCACCGCAGCTGCTGCAGAAAGTCCCTCCGTGTCAGAGCAGAGCGCATGGAGCCGTCGCGAGGCAGCAGCATGCGACTGCGACTCACCCGCGGACGAACCCCGCCACCTCCGTTTACTTCTGCCCTCTGCTTTCTTTTTTTACTTTCCTGTCCTTCCAACATCTGTGTATTTTAGCCCCCGCCCCTGCCCCGCCCCCTCAGCATCTGCTGCTGCTCAGTCCGGGTGCCACGCCGGAATTTCAGCTATTTTTCTGGGTTATGTGTGTGTATATTTGTGTGTGTGTGTGTGTGTGTGTGTCTGTGGCTGTTTCTCCACACAGGCAGGCGTTGATGGTGCTCCCAGAATTGTGGTGTGTGTGAGGGGTGCCTGCAGTCTGTGTATGTGTGTGTGTGTGTGCTGATCCCGTAGAGACTCCTGGTATTCCTGCTATTTGGCAGACTGCGTATACAGCAGTGGTGGTGGGGGTTACACAGTTTAACCATATTGTGTGTGTGTGTGTGTGTGTCCTGAGGCTGACAGTCCCGGTAGGTCACATGAAGAGAGGCCTCACAAGTTGCACACAGATTCAGTCCAAACCCCTCATGTTAAAGATCTGTGCAGTTTCCTTGTTGCTACGATGGAGCCACTCACACAACGCTCTGCCACATCTGTGCATTATTTCACTGTGGATGTGGGTTTTCTGGGGGATCATGTGACCACAAATATCTTAAAACTGCCTTTTGTGTGTCTGTTGTGTCTGTATTTATTTATCCTACCTAAAGTCCCTGTATTATTGTTTGTGGGGATTAATTTAACACAAAAAGTAACACTCTTTTTTTTTGGTTTTTCGTCTGAGGTTGAAATGAATGCAGTTTGTTATTTATCTTAAATCACCACTTATTTTTTCTGCTGTACTGCAGAAAAGCAGACGTTTGTCTCGCAGAGCATTTCCTGTATTTTTGTTTTCCCCTCAGTCACAGTGTTCCAAAATCAGTTAATTTCCAAATGTAGTAAAACCTAGTTTTATTGTCATGGCAGCCTCAAAATAAAGACTACTTATGTTCAACACATGTTTTTTTTTATCATAATATTAACTAGGGATTCACGATAAAGTTGCAACTGATGATTATTTCCTCGATTAACGAGGTATTTGTTTGGTCCGTAAAAATGAGTGTGTCCCAAACCTGGAAGATGATGTTCTGGAATGTCTTAAAATGATTCAGTGTTAATGATTTCTTTGTGATATGGAGCAAAGGAACTGGAAAATATTGACATTTAAGAAGCTGAAGAATCAGAGAAACTTGTTATAATTCTTTAAAAAATACACTAAAATTGACGATTAATTTAGTAATGGAATAATCGCTGCAGCCCTAATACATGATATTAGGTAAGGTATCAGTATCGGCAGATATTGGCTTTAAAATGTGTTATCGGATATCGACAAACATGTATATAAGTGAACTATTTGCTGCAGAAAACCATACATAATCAGTGTTCATTATGGGAAACATGGCAGTTCTGTATGTCCCAGCTCTGATCGCAGACTATCTATCTAAAAATGCATGACATCAGGTTTGAAAAGTGGAGTCCAGGAAGTAGGACGGAAGTAGCAGTTAGCCTCCAGGGGGCGACTCCGTTGGTGCAAAGAGAACTCATGTTTGCAGGTGCTTCACACCCTGACACACAGCTTCACTGTGGGATGTTCAATTCATTTCAACTCTACATACAGTCTATGTCAGGGACCTGTACTCATTATTCAAACAAGTGTTTGTGCTGGTTCGGCCTTTGTTGTGCAAAATTGCCAACAGGCATTCCCCGATTAATGCGGTGGAGTTTGATCCTGAATGTCAACGACCATTTAGCAGCAAATGGACTCACCATGTCCCCTCAGAAGGGCCAATGGCATTTCAATGTTTATCTTGTGATTGCTGAGGGTCAGAGTTTCTTCCAACCAGTGTTTTTAGTGCCGTCACCATGGTGACCGTCATTGGTGGACATGAGGGCGACATGTCACATGGAAGCAGAGCCGCAGGCCGTTTGAACAAATAGAGGAACTGTGGCCCTGTTGTGACAGAAGAACGTGTTGTGCAAACAGTGAAGACAGACGCACCGGAAAACACAGCTGAAGAGAAGTGGCGGTGGAAAGTGACACAAACACGCGTGTCCACGTGATGATTTCTCCACTTCAGCTTACGACACGTCAGGAGTTTCATTGATTCAGTTTGTCAGCTGACCAGTCACAGCCTGGACCAGCGAGTCACTGTGTTTGCAAAGTGCCGGAAAATTACCCATTAATTTTCCTGAAACTTTTCAGGGGAACTTTAGTTTAGTCATATTTGAAATATTCCTAAATTCCACGAGAATTAACTGGGAATTGTTGGTTTCTAGAAATCATCTGTGATGTCATGTGATAGTGGAATGCATAGTGCATGTAGGGGTGGGGCCTCAATAGCCCTGCAGTAAGCAGTGTGCTAAGTGCCTGGGATTGAGGAATAACATTAATATTCAAATGTTTTAGTCAAGCTTATGCTACAATATATTATTTGCCAACTGTATGTAGACTTTTTCAACCCTTACGAATCACATGAGTGTGACTCGTCTCATCAGATCCCAACCTACAAGTAAACAATGAACCCTCCCCTTCACCTTTACTTAACCCTAACTGACATGAAAATCAGCTTTTTCCTCAATTGTCCAAGTTTGGCCCCAGTTGTACAAATCATCCCCAATTAAGTAGCTTTAAGTGTAAAATTTGTCTCTTATACACAAACAACTTTCCCAATCTATTTATACTCCTGAAAACACAGCCCTTTCTCTGTCTCTGTGACCTTGTGTATGATCGGGTCAGTGCTCTGTGTGTGTGTGTGTGTGTGTGTGTGTGTGTGTGTGTGTAATGTAAATGCCCTGCAGCTCTTTATCCAGTTAAAGCTGCTCTTAAAGACTTTTCATCCATTTACACTGCGGCATAATCCATTTTAACCACAAGATCATCCGTGATTCACCCATAACATGGGCTGTACACACACA
Source organism: Solea senegalensis (assembly GCF_019176455.1). Lineage (NCBI taxonomy): Eukaryota > Metazoa > Chordata > Actinopteri > Pleuronectiformes > Soleidae > Solea > Solea senegalensis. Next base: position 6,513,442 of record NC_058024.1, read on the forward strand.
CACACACACACACACTGTCACATAAACAAGGCGGTGGCAGCTCTGCATATGGCTTTAGGAGGGCAAACAACAAAAGACAATTAAAGTGGAACTTTGTAGGTCTTGTCACCCTTTTTTGCCTTTTTATCAACAGAGCTCCCCCTACAGGGAGCTCTGTTGACACCCCCCTACACCACTGTGAACATCCACCCATTTACCACATTATCTGCTCTCTCTTTCCTGGCCTTGTGCATTTGTTTTCCAGAGCCAGCAAACACACGCCGTGTCCATCCGTTTGGCTTGTTTTTCCGATTCTCACCATTCGATAAAAAGACGTTTCTATGTTCACGCGTGTGTGTGGCCCCTGTTCCTGGCTTCTGGACACATCCTGATCCTGAGAACACCTCGTATTGGTGGCTCTGATCTTGCAAGGCTGGTTTGCCACAAACAGACAGCCCCCCAATCTCCCCCCAACAAGCCATTTAACCATCACAGCGACTCTGAAGCTGTTAAATCAGGGTTAAAAACCCTCCATCGTTCTGCTTTTAAGCACCGTGGAACAATTAAATCATTAAAAATTAGACGTTTTATGTTCTCTCTCTCTCTCTAGCCTTTATTTCCCGCCCCCCAGTCATTTTCTGTGACAGCTGTACTTGTGAGTCTTCACTCCTCCTGCTGGGTTTTGTACCCTGGCTGAATCCCCTGCTTAAGCTGGCCTGTGTGTGTGTTCTTGTATGAGGATCTTTGTGAGGACCAAAGAAACTTAAGGAGTGAGGACATTTTGGGGAAAAGGGACGACATTTTGGGTGGTCCTCACATTCGGTCACCCCTTAAAAGAGCCTGTTTGGGGGTTACGGTCTGGTTTTAGGGTTAGGGTTGGGTTTAGACATTTAGTTGTGATGGTTAAAGTGAGGGTAAGGGGCTCGGGAATGCATGCGTGTGTGTGTGTGTGTGTTAGCGAGAAGATGGCAGTTTTGAGGCATAAATCTGTCTGCTCACTCCTCCCTGTCTGTTTCACCAAAGACTTGTCTGATCTTTAAGAACAAACTATAATTAACAGTGCATTTTTATTTTACAGCATGCTTGTCTCCACATTTCAACATTTTACGTGTGTGTGTGTGTGTGTGTGTGTGCATGCATCAATCAGCACCATGAAAAGAGAAATTCACAGACTCTTTGTCTCTGTGTGTGTGTGTGTGTGTGTGTTTGTAGGAAGGAGCAGAGCATTCTGTCCCCGGTGAACTGCTGGAACCTGTTGCTGCTCCAGGTGAAGAGGGAGAGCCGCGACCGTGCCACTCTGTCCGACCTCTACCTCAACAACATCATTCCCCGCTTTGCACAGATCAGCGAGGACTCGGGACGCCTCTTCAAGAAGGCAAGTGCACGCCCGAAACACACTGACACGCGGCAGGACTCCAGTGCGAGAGTGGTTGTTCCTACAGTGTTTGGATTCTTACCGAGTACTTGGTCGTAGATGCTCCTCCTCGAACAAAACAGCGCAGCAGCAGCGACAGTCTGTGATGCACTATAATATACTATGATCCATGTCATGTTTTTTATCCTGTCCATTCTTTATTGCGGCATCTGTTTTCTGTCCCGGGTGATTTATCGACCGACGGCAAGTCAGCTGAACCTCAGGCCAGGAGAGTCGATGCCATCTGCTCACACAGTAGCCTCAGTCCTGCTTTACTGAGAGGAAAACAGGGATGAGACACAAGGGAATGTGTTTGAAGAGCAAGAAAATGAAAGAATTTAGAGAACTGGACCAGAAAGATAGGCAGGGACTGAGTTCTGGTTTATCAATACTTGACAAATGAAAGGAAAAGCACAAGTCTGAAAGTCTGAACAAGTCTGAAACCAGTTGAACTCGCTGAAAATGTTAGGAGAAAATATGTAGAAGTGCTTTTTCTGTTAATCTGTTAATCTGTTAATCTGTCGATTATTTTCCACGATGAATTGAGAAATCGCTTGGTCCGTAAAATGTCAATGAAAGCTCTTGACATGTAACCTACACTAGTACAGTTGACTTTCAGTTCAATTTTTATTGATAGCTGGAACATTACCACATGATACCAATAATGCACAAGTTGTTTTCCCAACATGTATAGATTTGATTGATTGATTGATTTATTTATTTGTATGTTAACCGTGACTGTTTGTAGTAGGGCTGTAACGATGAATCAACTATTAATCGATTACTAAATTAATCAGCATCTATTTTGATAATTGATTAATCGGTGTTAGTGTTTATTTCAATAATTAAAGCTGAAGCCAGCTCTCTGATTTTACGTCTTCTTAAATGTGAGTATTTTCTTAGTTCTTCGCTCCATATAACAAAAATGTTATCCTTGTTTGGTTTATTCACAAAACAAGACATTCAAGACGTCATCATTTCCAGGTTTGGAAGACACTGATCAACATTTTCTGACATTTTACAGACCAAACAAGTACAAGATTAATCGAGGAAATAATCGACAGATTAGTCGATTATGTAAATAATCGTTAGTTGCAGCTCTAGTGTTTAGCAAACCCTACTTTTAACTTACAGTATTTACTTAAAATCATTCACTGACTGAACTAAATGTCACTGAGATCAATTTTGTGTTGTTGTTGTTGTTTTTCTTCTTCTTCTTCTTCTTCTTCTTCTTCCCGTTTTATTCATTGTGATGTCACATTTCATGCACCAGTGATAAAAACAATCGCCTGTTTTTACCACGTTCATTTGGGATTTTCTTTAAAAATAATGTTCTGATACTGCTGGTGCAGTGTGTGTATGATTTTTGTCACTTCCAGAGAGAAATCCCTGAAGAATCCGACCGTGTTAATGAGTAAATGATCTCAAGCTGGGCCCGTGTTTGGTTTTTCAGACTAGACGACCAGAGGCAAAATGGAAAGTCCAGAGGTCGAGATCCACAGTTGATAGATAGGAGGACTCGGCCACGGCTGATTGCTTTTTGGTTGCCTGTATGTCGGCAGGTTGTCACTTGATATGAGTTTCCTGAAGCACTTTAAAGAGTAAAGGTGCTAAAGCTCGCTTTCATCTGCTGCAGTGCCCTAAATCTCCTCCCTCATGTCACGTCCTCCTCCCTCGTGTTCTCGGTAATTCTCACACATAAAGTCATCATAATGATTTCTGTTTCCTTCTCTCCATAAGCCCCCCTCCAACTTTTTTCTTATCCTTTTATCCTTCTTTTTTTTCCCACCAATTCACCCCTGACACCCTGCTGTAATCCACACCTCGGCTGTGCCCTTCTCCAGAGAAAACAGATGCTCACAACATGTGCTGGCAGAACCTTTTCTCTCTCTCTCTCGCTCTCTCTCTCTCTTGTTCTTACTCTCCGCATTTGTTGACTCTTGCTTTTTCTGTCTCTCCTCCTTCATTTTCCTTCCATGCAGCAGACAAATGAGAACAGTGCGGTTGCAACGTGCATGAAAAGGTCAGAAGTTTTTTTTGGGATGCAGCAAGTGCTTCCAGTGCTTTTTGTTTGATACTTGGCCCAAATAAGTAGGTCAAACTGGTCTTTGTCCACTTTGAAATCCACATGAAGCTCATGAATCAGTTAGTGAAGGGTGGATAAACCCTGACAAGGCAGGGTTTTTTTTTTATTCTCAAGCAATGGTTTGCAGTGGATTGCATTTCCATGATTATTCTTTTCTCTCAGTTGAATGTGTTAATTAAATCCAAATTAATAAACACCTCTGACATATTCCACTCTTTTCCAATACTTTTTTTTAGAGCAAATTATGTTATGCCTGAGAAATGCAAATCAAAGACTGGCTTGCCCAAGATCCCAAGGACAGGCAATTGGCCAGATGCAGCGTGTGCTGCATGCGCTTACAAGATGCTCTCCCATCTTAAGCTGTGTCAGCCCCGGACTTGAGGGAATTGGTCGTGGAAAGTTTTTGAAAAGTCCTTGAATTTGTCCTCCTGATTGTGAGGACACTGGGTCTGATCTTATGAGGCTGGTTTTCTGCTAACAGACAGTCGGAGGAGCCCCCAATCTCCCTCAAAGTAAACAATTTAACCGTCACAATGACTCTAAAGCTCCTTAAAAATCCTGCAGAGTTCCGCTTTAACTCCCCGTCTGCCTCCGCTTTGTATCTTTTTCATCTTGTGTAACTTTGACCTATCTTTGCCTCTTCCTCCCTCTTGCCTCCTCTGGTCTCGCCCCCCCCCACTCACCCCTCCATCATGCAGCGATCAATATCTGTAGCTTCCTCTTCTAACTCCACATCTATCAAGTCTACTTATTCCTTGAGTGTTCATCTGAACTAGAAACTCATCCAATCCTGTTCAGCCGGATTCTCTGGTCGTGACTGATGATGTGTTTCTAGGTTGACCACATAGCTGAGTATATATATACACCATTAACTGAGATAAGAGAGATGAAGAGCCAGATGATGAAAAGCAGGTTGAAGCTGCGAGTGATGACACTGAGTACTGAGGCTTTGGAGCTCTTCCTTCACATTAATGTCTTTTCTCTTTATCTCTCTCTCGCTCTCTCTCTAGAGCAAAGAGGTTGGCGTACAGCTGCAGGAGGACCTGATGAAAGTTCTCAACGAGCTTTACACGGTAAGAGACACCTTTCCCATCACACTCACAATATGTGAGGCCATCATTGTGTGTTGTGATTGCTGTGATCAAACAAAAAAAGCCTGAAGATAACACAAACATGATATGGATATAGTGTTGCAAAGGGGAGGAAAATTCCCAGTCAATTTCTCATGGGAACTCTAGTTCTGGAATATTCCAAGTTACAAACTTTCCGTGAGTATTAAGGGAATTTATGGAAGTGAATGAGAATCAACTGGAAATGTAATAAACAAATATAAACATTTTGACATGAAATATAAAAGAACATGATGCAGATTATTTCGTGAGAACTAGAACTTTATGAATGCTTAACTCTGCATATTTTGAACGCTGGGAAAACATCTTGGCACTTGGCAACATGCTGCTGCATTTTTGTGGCATTCTTCGTGTATTTATGCATAAACAAAAAAAAAACTTTCCATCAACATTAGCTGGTGTGAAAAGCCTCCACACATTGGATGGTGTATGTGGCATTCAAAATATTTTACATCTGCTGTATACATTTTGGTATGGCAACACAAAACCTTCTAGTTCTTCTAGCATAGCATATGTGGTTTATCACCTCAGCTAGTTAACCAGTGTAATACATTGTCATAGATGTTTCTATGCATGTGATGGAGGAAATACATGGATTGTTTTACTGCATATACATCATCAAGATTGTATTACAGTATATTATTTCCCAATGGTATTTATGTTCCCAACCTTCAATTTTGAAGATTTACAGTTTATTCCTGTTGATTCCTGTGGAAAGTTTCCATTTTTGGAAATTCTTTGAATTCGGCAAGTAATTTAAGCTGTAATTATTTTAAGTTTTAAGCTTTTATACAGCTTGTTTTTATACGTTTTAGTCTGGTCAATTATCTGAAAATCAAATGACACTGTAATCACCACGGCTGTTTTTTAAAGGTCCAGTGGGTGAAAATGAGGTGAAATTATTTTCATTAAGCAGAAATTTAAGATAAAAAAAATGTGTACACTACTTTTTAAGTGCAAGTGTCTGTTGGTTTCTATTATCTCAGAATGAGCATTTTAAATTTATATCAGGAGGCAGGTCAGCTCTACAAAAGATGCCATTTTGGACCCCCATGTTTTTACAATAGCCCACAAAGGACAAATGCAATATCTTTTGAATAAATGACTACAAGGCTACAGGTTCTCCAACACACTTGGAAGGGAGACGTCAGGTCAGGTGATGTTCACCAGTAACACACGTCCACACACTGTACCTTTAAATTCCAGTAAAAACAACATCCTCTTTACATCAGTATGCTAGCATTGTCATTGTGAGAGCGTTAGCATGGTCACTGTCATTGCTATTTAAAGCGCCACTGCTTACGAAGCGTCCCATTTACTTCAGAACTCGAATAATGGTTCCAGTTGAGAAGTAGAAAACGCAAACGTATCTCAAGCTAGCCATCGTTAGCCTTCGTTAGCAATACCAGTCGACGACACCGCTCTACATTTTGTGTAGCAACATATCTGCGGCTAAAAAAGTGCTATTAACAGTAAAAGTAGCAACTTTGTATGGTGTTAGCTAGTGGTGGGGGGGGAAAAAACAATACAGTGAAGTTGGAAATTTCACTACAAATTGGACACAGCGTTAAGTACAGCTTCACAGAGCCACTAGCATAGATAGAAGTATTGTTTTAAGCCACCTTAAAATATATATCCTGTGCACTTCAATTTTTAACACTTGTGTTTCAGTAAAGGAACGTCGCCGTGCACATTGAGACTAATTGGACAATCTGATGTAAATGTTGCCGCTCTGTTTTGGTTTTCTCACACTGTCTGGGGCAACCTACCATCTGGTTACACATGTCCATGCTGTGGCACTGCCAAAAGAACCAAGACACTTACGGCGCTGTCTTGGTCTGTGTTTCATTGTGTATGTGTGCACCCACAGATTGGAGCAGGATGGGGGCTGTACTGTGGTGTGTGTGCGAGTGTGTGAGTGTGTGAGGGCACGCGTGTGTGTGTGTGTGTGTTGTGTGAAGTTTCCTACTACATCATGGCTGTGAGCCGCAAGCTACCCTATAGCCTCAGCCCTGCAAGCCCATAAAAACAGGTCTCGGGCTGTAATTATAGTGTGTAGGAAGAGATAGAAATAGATCTGGTTTGAGTGACGTCCACATTCTCGCATACATACTCATAGAGTTTCTGACTGTTGTGTTCGGAGTAATGTAATGATGGCTCTGGTGGCGGTCGTCACAATAAGGCGGACACTGCACACACACTTGTTTCAAGTGCTCATGTTTAAGTCATACCACCAGTTGAGAAGGTTTTGCGTGTGTGACTCATTGACTGAAATGTTGCCAGTGCTGTCCAAAACGTCTCTCTGCGTCTCCATCTCCTTGTGACGTCAACTGGCGCTATTCCACGCTTTGTTATGCTTGTGCACGCATACCTCATCCGAAGACGTAATCTGGTTCCCAGGTGATGAAGACGTACCACATCTACAACACGGACAGCATCAATGCAGAGTCCAAGCTGAAGGATGCCGAGAAGCAAGAGGAGAAGCAGATGGGACGCTCCGGCCGCCAGGACGACCGCCAGACACCGCGCTCCCCTGACACCCTGGCCAACATCAAGGCTGACGAAAAGCCTGTTCGACGCTCCAGTGTCAAAAAAATCGAGAAGATGAAGGAGAAGGTGAGCAGTGCCTGGGGAAGGGAAACAACAGACAAGCTGCTGCTTCTTGTTTTTGTTATGACACTTGCTATTTGTAATGTTGCATTGCAGTACTGCGGTACTAAAAAGAACACCAGGTACTATCCCTATATGGAGAAGCACAAAAAGCAGAGTAGAGGAGAGCCGAGTAGTGCTATACTGTATAATGGAAAAGCACCATAAGTTTTGCTTTTTGTTGCGTTTTCTTACCTGTTTTTATTCAACTTTTATTTCATATTCATGTCTACCTTAGCTATTCCCCCATCTTTTTTGGAGCGAGACTGTTTGTGAGCGCTCCACAATGACTTATGCGTGGCTCTCATGAATGATTTAATGAATAACCTTGTCCACTGCAGCTGGAGCCGGTCACAGCTACATGGTTCCACATGGTTTATTATCCATAATCAGTACAGCGGCATTTCACATTTAACACCGATTATCCCTTCCTCTCCTCTCCTCTCCTCTCTCTCTACCTGCCATTACCTTGCTTCATTTATTCTTGACTGTTTTCTGAACCTCGCTCCTTTTCAATCCACGTCTTCTTTCTCCCTCTCTCTCTCTCTTTGTCAGAGACAAGCCAAGTACACGGAGAACAGGCTAAAGGCCATAAAGGCCAGGAATGAGTACCTGCTTGCTTTGGAGGCCACTAACAGCTGCGTATTCAAATATTACATCCATGACCTCGCCGACATCATTGATGTGAGTATAACCACACTTTGTTTCTCTGTGGTAGGAGCTAACATTTGCAGACACGGTGTGTTTTGTGCGTGTGTCCCTGAGTTTGAGCTTGTGGAGGATATCAGATCAGATACTCGTGTGTTCGATCTCTCTGTTATACACGCAAAATGTTTTACAGTGTTTTACGTACACCACCCATATTTTAACAGATTTGGGTGATGGTTTCTTGCCAAGAGCTTTAGCTGTTTTTGTTTAAATTAGAAAAAACAAAAACAGACTGGGACTCTACAATGACTGTTGAACGGTATATGAGAAACATCCTGTGAAAGGCTCAACAGGCTGGTACTGTCAAGGCTAGCTAATTAGCATGGTAATATCTTTAGAAGATAAGAGAGTCCTTTATTAGTCCCGCAGTGGGGATATTTACATCGTCGCAGCAGCAAAGACAGTAAAGATAAAGATAATACATAATAAACATGCATTTCCTGAATATATAAAGACATTAACACTAAGACTATAAAAAGTTAAAAATAGAATGTGACCCTGTTATGGACTGACGATCTGTCCAGGGTGTACCCCGCCTTTTGCACTATGTCGGCACCCCCGTGACCCTCATGTGGAGGATAAAGCGGTAGAAGATGGATTGATCAATGTACATCTTCAGAAGATAACAAAGTGAATGGAGTGGAAGCAAAATGAGAGTTAACATTGGCGTTTTCACCCTGTTGCTCCTGGTGAACGAAGAAATGAATTGTGATGGGTTACTTGGCAATGTTTCTCCCACTAACTAAATACACAATTTATTTATTTATTTATTTTTTTGCAAGTGTTAGTGAGGTTAGGGTTAGGGTTCACAGAAGAACACATAAAAACACCGACTTACTTTGGCCACGGCATTCGATAAAATGAGCGTGCTGTGTGATATCAATGTCTTATCGCATCTCTTTGATGACGACACACCCAAGGCACCAGATTGCTGTTATTTAGGCGACTGCTCGAGGCAACTATTTAAAAAATGTAAAAATAACAATCTGCTGCCACTGCTGCAAGCGACCAAGATGGTTGTTTGAGGTTTGAGTTGGAGGACAGGCTCCACGAGACAGACGTGTCACCTCAAACATTGTTGTGTAGATGTTGATGAAACCTGTAGTGTGTCATTTTTTACAGTTATTAAAGTGATTACTATAGCACTGAATGTACAGCTCAACCTGGCGTAATGAGCAATTGTCACTGGTTGGGAGTCAGTGAGTCATTAAGTTCTCTCATTCCTTTTGAATGTGTCTTGCCATGTATTCATATATATGTGTGTGTGTGTGTGTGTGCGTTCATGTGCCAGTGCTGTGACCTGGGCTACCACGCCAGCCTGCATCGAGCCCTAAGGACGTACTTATCTGCAGAGCAGAACGTAGAGGCGTCCAAACACACCGGCCTGGAGACTTTGGACGGGGCTGCAGAGAGTCTGGAGCCCAATGGAGACAAACAGAAACTTATGGAAACCTACAACAACGTCTTCTGTCCCCCAGCTCGGTTCGATTTCCAGTCCCACATGGGAGACATGGTACAGTGCTGATGTTTAGCCTTGTCGGTATTTTTAAATGATGAAATGACAAAGCTCAAAGAATTTAATATTTTAAAGTTTGTGGTTACTAGGAAGACTTGGAATGGTGCACAACATGCTAACAACTAGCCACCAGCTACAACTGTTGCTCAATTTTTACCAGTGCATGAAAAAGCACGAGTGAATGAGTGCAAACATCCGTGTTATAATGTGTTTTTTCGTCATGTTTGTAGATGGGAGTGATGTGTGCACAGCAGCCACTGGAAGGCGACCTTCTCCAGAGGTGTCAGCAGCTGCAGTCCCGTCTGTCAACACTCAAGATCGAGAACGAAGAGGTCACACATCTTTTCTGCATCCTCTCCCTTGACTCCATGTGACTGTCGTGTGTCCTTTACCCACAGCTTCTCTCGTTTTATTTTACACTGCAGGTGAAGAAAACCATGGAGGCCACGCTGTCCACCATCCAAGACATGGTGACAGTAGAGGACTACGATGTCTCCGAGTGCTTCCACCACAGCAACAGCATGGAATCTGTCAAGTCAACGTTCAGTGAATCCTATCTAAGCAAACCCAGCCTGGCCAAGCGCAGGGCCAATCAGCAGGAGACGGAGCAGTTCTACTTCACGGTCAGTGCAGATTATGTGCATAGATTATAGCAGATTATAGCCTCTCTTCAAATTGACGAAGCCTCACTGCGTTGATGAGCATCATCAGCATATGTTGTTGACCCCGGTGTCTTTGTGTGTGTGTCGTAGAAACTGAAAGAGTTTCTGGAAGGCAGGAACCTGATCACCAAACTTGAGGCCAAGCATGACCTCATTCAGAAGACCCTGGGAGAGAGTGAGTGTCCCTCATTTTAGACGTCGTCCCTTCATCCATATCACTGTTTTGGTTTAAAAATGTACTGTTTCAGCATTATACAGCCCCCTAAACAGAAAGGTTTAAAAAAAACAGCTTAGTTTGAAAACTTTTGACAATAATAACACAGTTACCTTCATTCACACCTGATCGATGACACTCTCATAACAGAAATCCCGCCCCTTTCTTTTCACCGTCGCTGTTTCCTGCCTGTAACACTCAAAGGAAACTAAGCAAACAATCAGTTTCCTGTTAACACCTGCACACACATGCCCAGTGGACCTGAATGGTCATGTCATGTACTAAATCTTTTAGGCGGGTAAGTTGTGACGCAGATCACTTCTGATAAGGAGCTGAAATGTGTGTGTGAGGGAGCTGGTTTCAGGCATGTAATACAGATCATAAATCATAAACAGTAGCTATTTCATTTGAGTGTTTAATATCCAGTGTGTTGTCACTCTCCTTTGACGGAACTTTTCATTAGCACTGAGAAACAACCTGTGTGCAGCTTTATATCCCGATATACGAGAAATATCGGGATATAACCTAAAGAATGTCAAGATATCATTTATAAGCCATATCACCCAGCCTTGCCTTTGAGCTTGACAGAAATATAGATTTGATTGATATTGTGATGATGCTGTTTCATCTGCCTCCTGATCAACAGTTCTCTGTAACCATATAAGAATTTGTACAACATCAGTTGTAAAGTATTTTGAAGACCACGTCACATGCTCAGCTAACTGTTAATGGTAAGTGGTCTGTATTTATATAGCACTTTTCAAATGATTATATAGCACAGCCATCAGGAACAACGTAGGGTCAAGTGTCATATTTATATATCATTGCATTACATCGAGGCATTTCACAGCTACAGCAAATGTGTAAATGTGTAAATATTGTGGAAACACATGCGTGAAAAATGCCACAAAAATGCAGAAGCGCCCAAATTTTTTTCCCTAGATATCAAAACATGCAGAATTAAGCACTGATAAAGATCTACTCACAATTTAATCTGCATCATGTTTTTTTTATCATATCATTTAAAGTGATCAAACTTTTCCATACATTCCCATAGGAAGTCCAACTTTTCTGAAATGAAGTTCACATGTGTGAGAGAGAGGGAGGGAGCTCCACAGCAGGAGGGAGATGGATTTAGCAAAGGTCTAGTGCCCAGAGGCAGGTCAGGGAATATCAGGACACATCAAAACTCAAGCAGTGAAGCAGAATGAGTCCAATAAATCTAATGAGGACGAGCCGTGTGTAAGGAGGGCTAGGTCACGGTGACAGTGGCCATGTGTGGATGCAGCTGTGCGTGTACGTGTGTGCTGAGGGAGTTCGGTTTCCACAAGCTTGCAGGAAAAGCCCTTCCTACGCTGTACGCGGTACAGCGTCAGTGGGAAGTTTGCTCCGTCTGAAGTCATTTCCTTGTGTTTTTACTACAACTGCCTCATGTCTTACTCCGTTATTTCCTGTCATACCCCTGTTCCCTCCCTCCCCTCCCTCTCCCCCTCTTCCTGTTTCTCCCTCTTTTAGGTCAGAAGAGTGACTGTTGCCTTGCCAGGTAGGTGTGGCGAAGGGAGGAAATGCACACACATGCACACACAACACTTGCATATACCATCGCAGCATCTAACTTTGATTTCTTGGCAACGAGGGTTATTATTTTCCCTCTCAATGTTTATAGATGTTCTCAAAACATGTGCACATGTCACCGAGAGTACAAATGGAGCGTTACCAGATTTGTGAGCATAAATAGACTTTCTCTGGAGACATAATGACAGGGTGCTGTTCCTCTCTCTCTCTCTCTCTCCCTCCCTCTCCTTTCTCCTCCCGTGCAGTGGACGGAGAAACTCAGCCTTACGGAAGCAGGTAATTATCTGTCATGACTTTGTTTCTGAGTGGCAGTGCGAGCCTCTCAGTTGAAGCTGAGAAGAGCTGCGAGCTGGAGCGGTTTTGTTTTTAACTCGAGCCACATGTTTTCACACACTATCCCCCCGCCCACAGGATGCATGGGTTATCTAGAGGCTAAGCAGCAGTTTGGTCACGATCGTCACACCATTCCACAGATTGATTTAACCCAACGCTCCGTGTACTTCAAAGTACTGTCTGTGCCGTACTGTCATGCAAACTGAAAATAACAAGTGATTGAAAGAAGATGCTCGGCTGCAGTGTCTCGGTGTTTGTGGCTCCCTCTTGTGGGTGCTTTGTATTCTTTTCGTCTCTCGCTTCACGGAGAAATAAACTGTTCATTTTCAACACATAATATAAGTTTTAACGTGCGGCGTGAGAAAGCACAGTTGACGTCAAATATCCACGCAGAGTCTCTAACGTACATTCCACGGCCTCACCTCCGAGGGATTTATGGAAACTGCAAACAAAGGAAAAAGGGAAAAGAGCTGTCTCCTAGCAACAGCTGGGTACTGTGCCCACCCTCTCTCTCGCTCTCCCTCTCTCCCCCATGTCTGATACCCGTTCTCCAAAATGAGTGCGTCGATGCGTGTGCATGCACAGCCATGTGTGTAAATCCTCCTGACAAGACACGTGCCGTGTTCCTCTCCCCTCACCACCAGCACCATCTAACAGTTCCTCTCCCCTCGTTTCAGGACACAGGTGAGACCATCCCTCTGATGGTGGAGAGTTGCATCCGCTTCATCAGTCGCCATGGTGAGTGAAATTCTCCAGTGAAGTGATAGGTTTAGCACTGGCTCCTCCCGTGTGCCGATTGGTTGCCGTGTTATGACAAGTGTGATTGGTTCTGGATTAGAAAAATAAACTGGGGGATTTTTTTTTTTTTTTTTTACGGAACTTCTCGGCTTTACACAACAGCAATGAGGAAATCGCCGATAAATAATAAATAATGAATCATGACGGGTCCTTTGTTGATGTGTGTGTGTGTAGGTCTGCAGCATGAGGGCATCTTCAGAGTGTCGGGCTCTCAGGTGGAAGTCAATGACATCAAGAATGCATTTGAGAGAGGTATTTGATCAAACAGGAAACACAAGCATGATTTTAAAGATAAAGAGTTGAGGCTGTGCTTAGTTATCATGCTCTCTCTCTCCCCCTCTCTCTCTCTCCCTCTCTCTTGCAGGTGAGGACCCGCTGGCAGGGGACGAGAACGACCACGACATGGACTCCATTGCCGGTGTCCTGAAGCTCTACTTTAGAGGGCTGGACCACGCCCTCTTCCCAAAAGAAGTCTTTCATGACCTCATTTCCTGTGTCTGTGAGTTTTTTTGCTGTTGTTGTTGTTGTTGTTGTTGTTGTTGTTGTTTGGTGTGCATTTGTTTGTTTGTTGGTTGAAAATGAATCGTCATGGTGTCATTTTTCAGCAATGGAGAGCCTCCAGGAGCGGGCGGTGCACATAAAGAAAGTTCTGCAATCTCTGCCGAGCAAAACACTCATCATCATGAGATACCTGTTTGCCTTTCTCCACCAGTGAGTAGCAGGTGGCACACACACACACACACACACACACATTCACCTGGAGAATTGATGAGATGATAATGTTAACATAGGAAAGATGGACAATAACACAGTAGCAGCTGGACAACAAAAGCCACCGTGTGTTGTTAGAAACAATTAAACCAGCAGAACTGTGACAATCTCGGGAAATGAAGTAGATAATTGCAGGATAATAACAGAATTATTGCCTTCACGTCTCGTACAGAGAGCGACAAATAGCAAGTTAAACATCAGTCTCTAGGGTCAGGTTAGCACTTACACAATCTGCCTTCAGTATACATTAGTCTGCACTTAATCACAACCTATTATCACTTACAATACAAAACAATGCACCACTTATTATTATTGTATCAAATGAAGCAGAGCAGAATGAAATGGATTACCAAACCATGACCTAGTGTCCAAAAATAAACAAACATGGTATTTTTTTATGAATCCATTTGAAACTGATTTACAAAGGCATTGGAGTTTAACCCCGTCCCCATTACACACACAATAGCACAGCCTGAAAAAGCCTTATCCCTAACCTTAACCATAACCAGGTTTTGGCCACTACTGGTTCTGACAAGGACAGTGTTTATGCCAAACAATCTGAAAGCGGACACAAATACAAGAACACATATATAGATTTAATAATCACTACAATGAGGCCAGAAGATCTATCTCCGGCCTCCTCAGACCAAATCAATCTTTGTGGAAAATCACCCTAATAATCACCCTAAGTCCAAAGTCCAAAGGACATTTTACCGCTATGACACTGAACAGGAAGCGTTCGTCCTTGAGAACCAGTTTAATTTCCCACATAAATTCAAGTTTATTTGCACTGTCCAGCACCACAAACAGGGTCCCAGTGGTCTTCACTTTAACCACAAACCCGAGCTCTTTAACAAGACATGGACAAACTCCACAAAAAGAGTTGGCACTGAGAGAAAGACGTTTTTGTCCAACCATGAGGACCAGGGAGTCCAAATAGTGACGCACATGAGGAGGACCTATGTCACACTTAATTGAAATGGAAGGCTGTCAACAGCCTGTTTTTCCCCAAATGTGTGTTTTAGTGCAGTTTTGGTTTTTGTTAAAACGCAATACACATTGAGTTCATTTCCTTGCACATCTATTCTTGCTCTGCATTTAATTCCATTCTCCGTATCTCTCTCTCACACTTAAACCATAACCAGATCATGCCTAACCCCAAACTGAACCTAAACACAATTCAAATCTGAGCCCTAAACCTAAACCAGTTCCTCAAAAATGAGGTTCTGCCTTGATAGGACCGGGTTTTAGTCTTCATGAGGACCTCTGGTCCTGGCAAGGTCAGTGTTTATGCCATAAAAGGTCCTTAAGAGGCAACAAATACAGGAATTTATACACACACACACCATATTGTCCATATGATGTTTCAGAGAAGGAAGTGAAAGACCAAAGAGAATGTAGGAGACCTGAAATGTGAGGAGCCTCGGTAAGGGACCCTGGGAGTAATGTAGGCCGCATATTACATCTCATGGTGTGTTTGTTTGTTTGCACAGTCACTTTGTATTTCGGAAAACAGGATGAGATAATGTCCTCTAAACGGCTGTGCTCTCCCTCCTCCCTCCCTCTCAGTCTGTCTCAGTACAGCGAGGACAACATGATGGACCCCTACAACCTGGCCATCTGTTTTGGTCCCACTCTGATGTCTGTCCCAGAGGGCCACGACCAGGTCTCTTGCCAGGCTCACGTCAACGAGCTGATTAAGACTATCATCATCCACCATGACACCATCTTCCCCGGACGGAACGACCTGCAGGGCCCCATCTATACCTCCCCTGGACACGGAGATGATTTCTGGTGAGCGCTGGGGAAGAGAAGGTGTATGTGCTGCATGAGAGGGGGGGTTTGAGGAGTGATACGGGATGTAGGGCATGGACTACAAAGGTTGTATAGAGGTGGGGAGGGGGGCAGGTGGTTGATTCGGGGTTGTTGTAGAGTGATGGGGGCTCAACTTGTCTGCTCGGGGTCAGGAGGCCACAAGGATCAGCTTACCCTCCCATCACACAGAAGATTAACGTACCTCCTGACCACGTCAGCCCGGGGGAACCACAGAATGCGCACACACACGCACACAAACACACACAAAGCACATGAAGGCCACATTTCAATTTTACTGTAATAACAAGTCTTGGCAAGTGTTATTGTGATTACTGCCAGTCACAGCAGCTGTTTAGGCTGGAAGTCGAATGAAAGGACGAGGTCAGTTTCGGCTGAAGAGAGCGTAGATGGAAAGTGTTGTCACACTGGCATGGCCGGGCTTTGTTGCACCCAGTGTGGGACACTTAGGTGGGTTTGCTATGTGTTTGTTTTAAGAGTATAATTGCTTTAAAATCAAAGTAAAAGTTGGTTGTTGTCGCTGCAGAATAAGCCTTTTATATGTGCTTTAGGCAAGGGCCTTGCTTTATGGCGGGTCATGCTTCTACTACTCAGATCATGCATTTCACATTTTGAAGCAGAAGTTAACTGAAGGCTGGGCGACATATTGTGTCTTAGAAATATCAATATATTTTCATGCAGGATACAGAATGAGACAATATTGTTGTATCGATATTGTTTATGTTATATCATACTCGATACTACGATTATGAGTCGATTACTAAATGAACCGACTGCCATTTTGATAATCGATTGATCGTTTTTCATGATTAAAACAAGATTACTGATTTTGAGACTGATTTTATGGACCAAGCGATTAATCGAGAAAACAATCGGCAGATTAATCGATTATGAAAATAATCGTTAGTTGCAGCTCTAGAGCACAACCCCTCCCTCCTCTGCTCACTACTCAAGTCCTGCATGTAGTGAACACATGGCGACACACACAGTCACGATGAGGAGCTGGTTAGTAAAAAAAGAAAAAGCCTCAATAACCGCTGTGGAACGATCAGAAAAATGTGTTTAGTGTCCGATTCCCTGCTCCGAGTCTGCGCTCGCTCTCTGCATTCAGTGTATATATCTCTAAACTGACTGAGTGTCATGCTTTTTAGAATATATTGTTTTGTATAAGGAGAAACAAGCTGGATTTTTGCAGAGGGAGATGCTTGAGGCCTGTTGCACTGCTGTGTCTCAGGAACACCTGAACATATTTTTTTACATAATTCATTTTCCAGCGATGTGGATTTTGTTGTACAGGACATTAACATGCTTTATTTTATTATACTCAAAAAACATTTCTTTTGCAACTGTCTGTAATACAAGGGCCTGTGTGACATTTGGCACGTGTGGCTTTGACTTAGAACTGTCTTTTTTGTTATTGCTTGACTTGAATCTATACTGTTTATCAAATATCGAGATATAACCTTTGGTCTATATTCATGACATTATTTACTCTCTGTGTCCACTTCAGTGACAGTCCCCACTGTGAGCCCCCCCTGGTGGAGGAGCCTGCACCTGACGCTGTCTCTGTCATCCACAACAGTGAAGATGGTGAATGACACACACACACACACCATGCTTTCCTCACCAGTTACTCTGGCTTTGACCTTTAACCAGCTCACATCCTGCTCTCGATATCCTTGTTATTGTGCTGCTTTGTCACTGCTCAGCATTTTTTTTTTTTACCTTTGCTTATTCACCAGATAACAGCAGCACTAACCTGCTATGCATTAATTTGGCTCCCCATCTCCTCCACCTCCCTTTTCTCTCTCTCTCTCTCTGTCACGTTTGTTGCTACCCTTCTGCCTCTCTGTCACCTCCTGTCTCTGTCCACCATCCTCTGAATCTCAGGTTCCTTGACTATTTCAGAGTCCGACCCGATCGAAGCCATCGCTCGCTTCGACTACTCTGGACGCACTAGTCGGGAGCTGTCGTTCAAGAAGGGAGCCTCTCTGCTGCTGTATCAGCGAGCCTCTGATGACTGGTGGGAGGGACGACACAATGGAGCGGATGGACTGGTGCCACACCAGTATATTGTGGTGCAAGACGTGTAAGATTTGTTCTAATGTGTAGGGAACATTATTCATTTAATTCAGAGTCATTGTGATGGTTTTGTGGCTCGTTGCAGGGAGATTTGGGGGCTGTCTCCACTCCCTCTACTGTTAGCAGAAAACCAGCCTTGCAACAAAAAGGCCGCCGACCCAGAGTCGCCATAAACGAGGTCTACGGAGAAACACAAATTGCTTCATGGCAAGGCAGCGATAGCGTTATTTTAGAAGCAGAGAAAACTGTTGTCGGAGGAAAAGAGGAAGAGGAAACGATTGTCTGAGAGAGCGAGGGGCCACACACGATTTAACATCGGACTGGCTTTTTAAAGGCGAGAATTGTAAAACCCAGAAGCATGTAAGTCGGACACGGTCTGGCATGGACATGGCTCCACGGTGTTCAATACTTGACCAGGAGTATTCTCTGGTGTCCCTGTAGGGGGAGCTCCGTAGAGGAAAAAGGGAGAAGGGAGGGTGAGGATAAAGCAAAAGAATATTGGTAGTGTCTTAAAAATATGTAATATGTACAAAACTGTAGGTGTGTAGTAAGCAACTGGACTTTTTTTGAGTTCCTTTTAAAGAAATACTTCACTGATTTGCATTTAGCTTTGAATTACTAGAACAGGAGTATTTTTGATATATTGTGCTTCCCAACCTCAGTTTCCCCGGAGTTGAGAAATATCTTCATTCTTTTCTTTGTTACGTGCCCACAGGTGACACTTGGTCCTGTTAGCGTAACTGTTAGCAAAGATGGTGGACACTGTTTACATTCTGGGAATGAGGTCCCGTCCCCGTACGAGTGGGTCTAAAAAGTGCGGAATTAGCGTTGCAGTTTCAAGCCTAGGACCAAGTGTCACTGGTGGGCACGTATTAAAAAGAAGAATGAAGAAATTTCTCAACTGAGGGGAAGCTGAGGTTGGGAAGCACAATTTTTCAAAAATACTACCCCTATTCTAGTAATACAAAGCTAAATGCTAATCGGTAAAGTATTCCTTTAAGGCATTTTCAGCCATTAAAGACGCTTTTTCAGGACTTCTTCCATGTCTAGCTCTTGAAGATACTTTGACTGATGGCCTTCACAGATGAATCAAAGCCAACGCTAGCACTGCAGTTTATTATTATAATATTATAAACTGCAGTGCTGTAAATGCAATGATGGCAGAGATTCTTGGCAGCAGACCATCAACAAAAAAAACATAACACAGTTTTGGAAAATAATATTCTTGGCCAAAAGCCTCTTATAACAACAGCAAGAACAAAAAAATCATCAAGAGGAATGATCTCAAACACTTGTGTGGCAGTTTACTGGAAATTCCCGTAGCTAAGGAAGTCAAGTTGTCATGATAAATTCATAAAAGTTGAACTTCCTTGTCATCTTCAGCTGTTATATTCATGCTGAGTGGAGTGTGTTTGCATGCAGTAACTATACTGAACTCTACAGTCTGCAAACACAAGGTGTGGATGAGAGAAATGACAACGTGCACACGACACAGAGACTCTATTTGTGGTTTATTGATGTACAGTATGAGTAAGTTTAACTTACAGTGGAATATGGTGTGTGTGTTAAAACAGACAAGTGCAAGAGGCTCAAATGATGGTCCACATAAAATCTATTATACAAGACAAAATATGGTAATAAAAGTGATAATAGCCAGGTGTACAAATACAGGTTGTATACATGTGTTTTCTATACTTTATTTTGCCTTCACTAGCAATGGTGTGTTAAGTACAGACTGATTATTTCAGGTTTGACGGGGGACGGGGAAGTCCCAAGCCTGATGTGGACTCCAGGGATCTGCTGGAGGAGAGGGTCTCCACTAGGGGCAGTGCTCCCTCTCCCACCGGAGCTCATGTGGCTGACATCTACCTGGCCAACCTGAACAAGTGTGTACCAGTTTCACTTCACATGTGGACTACCAAACAATAAACATCAGACAACATCAGATTTATGATCGTAAGAGCTAAGTAAAATATTGATCTCCTTCAGGATGAGGAAACGTCCCGAGTCTGCGAACATCCGAAGAACATTCCGGGGCTCAGAGAGTGACAGCACCAGTCCAGGAGCCAGTGGAGGCGGGAGAACAGCGTCTCTTCCTGTCGGGGGGGCTCTGATCAAAGAGAGCGGAGACAAGCGACCCGTCAGCGCTCACAGCATCCTCAACTCGGTCACTCGCCACTCCTCTCTGAAGACCAAGGTACTGTAACTTCTTCTAACTGTACCTGCAGGAAAGGAATGTGGAACTGCTAAGCATTTCATCTTTGCCGTTATTGAATATTTAGGTGGAGAGTCCACAGCTAAGGAAAACAACGACAGCAGGGCGCTCCAAGAGCTTCAGTAACCACAGACCGCTGGACCCGGAGGTTATAGCCCAGGTGGAGCACGGCTCACAGGTACTGCCCTCAGTTCACTTACTAACTTCGTGTATGCTGGTGTTTTTATTTTAGCTTGGTTTCCATGAAGCTGTACAGTTTGGTGACATTACACAGTTATTTGCACATTTGTTACCTAATAGGAATTAACATTTTTCCCAAAAATGAGATGTATTTCCCAGGAATTTAAGGTCATTTCAGACAAGGGCAGGCATATTTCTGTTCAGGGTTCCCATGTGTCCTTGAAATCCTTGAACATTTGTGAAATTGAATTTTTTTCTTCAGGGCCGTTTTAAGGAAAGTTTTTGAACATTTCCCTAAACAGACATGGGTCATTGAAAGTGCTTGAACTTTGTGCAAGAAAAAAGTTAGGCGCCACCTACTGTTTGCCCTGCATTGATTGATGTATGTAGACCTCTTCTTTTAAGTCCATACACTTTGATGGTATACGCTGCCTGATGAGCACAAAAACTATCAGGAAACACACATATTTTTTTTCCTGCTCATCACAGGGTCACACAGATGATTGACAGACCGTCACGACACAGACCTACACAACCTGTGGTGGAATAAAACACATCTATCTATCTATCTATCCATCTATCTATCTATCTATCTATCTATCTATACATCTATCCATCTATCCATCTATCTATCTTGTTTAGACTGCAGCCCAAATTGGATTTTTAAGCATAATCCAGATTGTATGTATCTGATATTTTGAGTTTGAACAACACATGAAATCCAGTTTTTCCAAAGCTGATTCTAACCACATATGGAGGTGGTTTCGAATGCGATTCTGATTCTGAGATTTTTACAGATCAGTTTTAATCAGAATAGATGATCTGATCACTTGTAATATATAAAAAGTTTGTCAGAAAAGTTCAGATATGCTAACAAATCCGATTTGGGCTGCAGTTTTAACAAGTCCTCTGTGTCTGTCTGTTGCAGGACATCGAGACAGTGATGAGTTCCGCGCTGACTGAGCTCAGTAAGTCGGAGAGACACTCTTCCAAACACACCCACGCCCCTGATGTGGTTCTGGATACACTGGAGCAGCTGAAAGGTATGGGTGGTGGAGGTGGAGGAGGAGGAGGAGCCTCAGAGCCCTCCAGTCCACTCCACTCCCGACTGTTGCGGGACAGCGAGGGCAGCTCCTCACACGCTCACCCACTTCAGCGCAGCGCCTCCTCTGCCAGCGACGTACCCTCCTCCTTCCGCCCGGCCAAGAGCCAGCAACGCAGCCCGCTGCCCTCTGCCACGTCTCCCTCCCTGTCCTCCTCCTCCCTCTCCTCCTCCGTACCGTCCTTTAGAGAGCTGCGCCCGCCAGCAACAAGACCCAAGCCGGTGGTTTTCCCAAAGGGCGGAGGAGGTGGCAGTCCGGCGATGGGCTCCCCAACCTCCACTGTTCCCCCTACGCCTCCACCTCCACCTCCAGGCCACACACACTCTCTCCCTCATGCTCCTCCTCCTCCTCCACCTCCACCTCCTCCCCAGTCTAACGACAAATCCTGCCCGGCTTAACATGCCCCTCCATCTGAACAACACTGATCCACGCAAAACTCTTCTCCCAGGTGTAAGAAGCACTTGTTTCACATAACCCACTACCCGTGTGGAGCATTCACTTCTTTGGTGTGCAGGTGAAATTCTGAAGATGCCATGTTCCCTTTAGAGCGTCTCCTGGCAGCTTTTAACTGTCATGAGGTGCACTCGTCTTCTTTTCCTTTGCCATCACAGAGATTCCAGTGATCACTGGATTTAAAGAAACAAAAACCTTTTATAACGGAAAAGTACTCAGGATGGACACCTGCAGCACCTGAAGCTCGTTTGTGATCTTTGGAATTGTTTGAGTGGGTTTGCGAGAGTGTGTTACTCACCATTACACACAGATCTATGTGAGGAGCAAAAAGCACTGTTTGATTTTTGTATAGCAGAAACTCTGACGGTTTCTTTTTTCCTTATTTCTTTTTCGATGACCCCCCCATGACTAGCGGACTGGAAGGGATTGTTTGACTCTTAAGAATAGACTGTGAAATGCTTAGTTCTCTCTCGCTCTGTGTGAAAATGAAACTCACTGACTCGCTGCTGCTGCAGAAGTGGAGGACAGGTGGCGCTAAAAGTGGACTCATTGAGTGATGAAAGAAAACTGGGCCAAATATCAGTGTAAGTCATGTGATCAAGAGCTTTATTTTATCATTTGCTCCAGTGTTTGATATGTTGGTGATATTTTTTTTTAATTGCTGTTCAGTACAAGTACCACAACGGGAGCATAATAACAGTTAGTTTTCCAATGGCCAACAGTAATTCTAAATCCATATATAGCAATAAAAAAAAATGACAGATGGTAGCTTGAGGCGTTCTACTGCTTCTCTCCTGCAGCTCTGTTATGTGTGTAGGGGACCACTGAAACCCAGCATTTTTATATGTAATGTTGGACTGTACACACGCACACATACGTATGTTTTCTAAATCGGTGTGAGGTGGTGGCGGTGGCGGCGGCGGTGGTGTTTTGTGGCAGCTAAAACGCCCTTTTTCAGGTTTTCCTTGCATGCTGGGGCCGCAGACAGCTGCCCGAATGGCGAGCTGGCTGATTGCATCACTGCAGTACCAGCTACACAACAACTTCAAACAAACAAAAAAAAAACACACACAGCTTGCTCCTTTAAATATATACTGTACTTAAGTCAAAACAAAAAAAAAGGTTTTATTATTCTAATGGTGTGTATGTATGTTTAATAATCAGCTGAGGACTCTCCTGTGTGCATTTCAGTAGCACAACCAACCACCTCATCCAGTGTGCAAGATTAGCTTTTTATAATTACTTTTTTTCTTTTCCCAGGTTGTTTATTAATGCTCAGAATCTGTTATTGAGAAAACGTGGAACCGTGTAGCACTCTCTCTCTCTCTCTCTCACTCTCTCTCTCTGTGTATGTGCGTCTGTTTGAGCGTGTGTCAAACTCAATATTACAGAGGGGGTCAGATGAGGTCAAATAACATAAAATGCAGAGTAAAGCAAGCTTTATAGAAGCAAATCAGAGATCAAATTTGAAATTAAAGACGTGTCATGTTCAGGTATTAGTGAAAGCTAAGGGAGGGCGATCTTTGCGATATACTCGCGCAACAGCTAATCCACAAAAAGTTTAATGTTTATTTGTAGCAGCAGTTAAACTTGGTGTCTCAAAAGCAATATAATATCGCCTCGCAGAACATCGCAATATTTCACTGTATTGACCCCCTCACCCCTAATTGACTTGTACATGGAATAACCTCAGTATTCACAAAATGACATAAATGTAGAAATAACTTATCAGCAATATAGTATTGCTGTATTTCTGCTGTATTTCAGTAAAGCAGCATGTTTTGAGACATGACTTATTATCTCTGGGGGGCCTTGAGTTTGACACGTGTGATGTAGAGTATACTTTACATGCCCCCCCCCACCACTTATCATAAAGGGATCACCCAACAGCAACACACAGGAAGACACGTCTCCTATGCTGTGGACTGAGCAACAGTAGCCTGAGTGAATATGCATCGTGTTTTTTTGTGATCAGATATAGAAAAAAAAAACAAAAAAGCCTGCAGGGATACGTGAAATATCACTGCTGTAACACCAGTGACAGGCCAGCTTTAAGTGCAGACACAATGAGGAAACCTAACTATAAGGACCTTAAACAGACTTTTCTCCTCTTTATTTTTTTTTTTCCAGAGAGGATTTGATAATGTGTACCTTTGCAGAATTAGATCTGGTAATGGATTGTGGAATAATTTAATGATTTCTCAAATACTAACTTCAAATGTGGAGATAAACCATTCAGGGTGAACTGAATAAAGCCTTTTTTTCTTGTTGTATTTCACTTTCTTGAGGAAAGTCTCGGACTAATATTACACTGATTATCTCATATTTTTGCTCTCTCTACCAGGAAAGGAATTATAAATGTTTTTTTTCTTTTTAATCTCTGTATACTGTTGTGTATTACCTGGTATATTTGTGTTACTCTTACCTCATCATGACAACTGGAGGGACTGTGACTGTAAGTGTTTGTGGTTTAACAAGCTCACACTCACACATGCATTTGGACGTGTTCTGTCCCGGGCCTGTGCTGTCGAGAGGAGCTGGGACCCTCTGCGATCTCGAATCAATCATCATGCACTTGAACAACACTTTGCTTGTGTGTGCGGCGGGGATGATTTGTCAGAGTTGAATATTGTTATATATGCATTTTTGTGTCCATTTGAAAATAGCAGAACTAAAAAAAAAAAAGGAAAGACTGTAACGTCAAAATCTATTTATAGTTGTCTCTGTATTACTGGAGAATCCTGTGTTCAGATGTACTTTGTATATACAATGTTGTACATTACAGAGGTACACTCTTTTCTTTTGGTACAATATTGTACAGTAATAGCAATAGTAGTTTAATCAAATAGGCCTTATATGATTCTATGTGTAGTTCTTGTAGTAGATAAGTTTTTTTTTAATAAACATTGCTTGCTATAAAAAGCTGCAATTCTTGTGTTTTCTTGCATGAAAAGAAAGAAATGATACGGATATTTGATTAAATGTAAAGTAAAACAAGTGTGGCAAGAGGGTCAGCCACTGCATCACGTTGAAAAATGAAGCTTACTTTACATTACTGGTACTTGGAGGCGAAATACTAGAATGTGTTTCTTGGAGAGAAACTTTTCCCTACAACAAAGACTGAGCGTCCTCAGAGGAAAAATGTAGTGAGCTACAAATCATCTGTCTGCACATGGCACGTATTAACTTATGCAACATGTGTTGTCTCGGAATCTGAGCTGTGTTTCCACTAATCCAGAGCTTCCCAAACTTTCAGAATTCCCAAAGCGCACATGTACATTAACAAAGTCACACAACACAGCATTAAGCAGAAACACATGACCCTGACTGAGAGGCCTGGTGTTGCATTTACATAAAATGTGTTGATTTATATGTGTGATTCTCCCTCTTTAGGGGTCGCCCCAGCAGATGATAAATAAATAAATAATAAATACTACTGAAATCCAAACTAAAACTAGTCAATAGAAGAATAAACAAATAAATACTAGACTAATAGGCATTGAAATGTGAATATCAAAGTGAAATCTTATTTTAGGAAATATATCTTAGTATCTTTAAATTTTTCAACCTAAAACAAACAAACACGGGAAAATGAAAACAACTTTGGATTGAGAACAATAAATTAACTGAGTTTCATCCCAATCTGAGGACACTTGTCTGGCTATGACCCTACAGTACTTTGGGGGGTGCTATAGAGCCCTGGGGCTACACACGAGTCAGAGAACTATGCCACTATCACATTTTCAGTCAAAGAGAGGGTCCATCCATTTTCTACCGCTTTATCCTCCACATGAGGGTCACAGGGGTGCTGTGCCAATCTCAGCTGACATGGGGCAATAGGCGGAGTCGCACCCTGGACATCACAGGGCCACAGAGACAAACAACCATTCAACCATTCACTCTCACTCTCACTCTCACACCTACAGCCAATTTAGAGTGTCCAATTTGCCTAATCCCCATATTGCATATATTTTTGGACTGTGGAAGGAAGCCAGAGAAGCCTTGTGTGTACCAGTTTCCGTTCATGTACGTCAAACACAATACGAAATCACATCATTAAAGCTTTTTTTCATTTGCCCCTCCCATTTTCCAATTTACCAAACCACTTTCACACATTTCCACATCATGTTCAGGCCCCCAAATTGGCTATTTATTTTCAAAGAAAAATAATAATAAGAAGAAGAATGAATGGGTCCTACAAAATTATAATATAATATAAAATATGGCTCACCTGGAGTTACTCCATGGTCCACCAGTGGACCGCGGGCCCCACTTTATGCAATATTATGTCTCCGCAACCTGAACCCAACCTTATCCTAACCCCAGGGGGCGCTACAACAAACTTAACTGGGGAGGAACAGCAAACGTATGTCAGTTTTGCACGGAGGGTTCATCTTAAACATGTTCCTGTATTTCCGCAATCACACTGAGAGCAGAGCCCGCCCCGTGACAAGTCCACACTTCCTAAATCAAAACCTCACAGTTCGCGACAAAAGCCACGAAAAGTGAGTCCGTGGCGGCTGTCACCTGCGTGGATGGGGAGAGCAGCGTGTCACAGGAATGCTGTTGTCACACGCACGTAGGCGCCTGTTTGTTGTTGTCGGACAAGTTGGGTTTTGCCGAAGAGACCGACGGTTATGTTGACACCGGATAGCACGGGCTAAAACAAAAGTCGTGCTACTTACAACAGAGAACAGCGGACGACACACGGCGCAACGGTGAACTGTGTGTTCGACACACCACGGCAGGTAATCTAACGTTCCACCAAACAAAAAGTTACAGGTTTCGTTTTGAATGTGGCTCAACGTTATCACGTCTCAGCTGTGTCCATGAAAGCAACCCCGTGTTTTATTTAGTTATACTGCACTGTTAAGGCGTTTTATTAGCGACTGTTAGCATTTACTTTGCTTAAAATATTTGTTTTGGTATAGCTAGCTCGTCAGATGCGTTCACAGACATTCTGGGGGCGCAGGTGCCCAAGCGGAAAAATGGCAGTGTAACAATAATATAGAACTGTCATGATTCATGACCTGGCTTATCTCAAAGTTGTTTTTGCAGACATGTGCTGTATATTTTAATAGTATGTAAGGTAAATACAAGATTATTCAATAGAGATATAAGGTAGCCTGGTTATGTCATATGTAGGCTTAATGTAGTGACAATTTATGTTGTTTTTTGTCATAATTATTATTTTCTCACTTAAATTAAAGGTTTCTCAAACCTGGAAATGATGTTCTCAAAAGTCAAATCTAAAAAAATCAAATCAAAAATTATTCAATTCAATTCAAACCTTTTTTTTCATATTTTAGAAACTGAAATATCTGAAAACCTGTTTTAAATTCTTTAAGCAAACATTCAAATCGATGAATCGAATATCAAAATATTTTATGTTTAATTTAGTAATGATGTATGTGTATGTGTGTTTCAGCGTTTCAGCCCGACTAAATCTATCAAAGATTCAGCTTCAATGACATGTCTATGTATTGAGCACACACATTTTTATGTAACACATACTGTTAATGTTGAGCCTCGGGTTTGCAAACATTCTATGTTTACTAACTGTTTTTTTGTTCTGTGTTATAAGACGTTTGAAACCACAAATAACAGGTTTCTTCCACTTTCACAAAACTTAACATTTACTTAGAAAATATTCATTATAAAATGTTTTTGGCCAGATCACCCAGCCTTAGTCGCGTGTAATGAAGGCATGTATCTCTTCCTCGTCTGTTAATGTTTTACTAATGCTCTGCATCATAAAGCTGTGTCTCTTCCTCACAGTATGTCGGTAATGATGACAGCCAGCACAACAAACTACCTGTGGTCTCTGCAGGATATCCTCGGTCAAGGGGCTACAGCCAGTGTATACAAAGCACGCAACAAGGTATACAGTATTATTAACTGTCAAAAAACACTGCAAAGTTGTTTTTCCACTGAGCTGCTCAGTCACATCACTGCTGCCATTTGTCTCAGATGTTCTTACTTGGCCTACTTTCTGGTTCAAAAGCAACTCCAGGATGTGTGACAAGAGAAGGCTGTGGTTTGTGTGGGTTGGTCCTGACATTTTTGATTAGAATGTTTTAAGTGTTTCGCTGATGTTGAAGGGAAGTTCATGGTCAGTGCTGCTTGAGCTCTGTGTGACACCTGCTGGGCTACATCCACGTTAGTCTATTTTCATTTACAAATGCATTCATTCTGCCGTGGATATGCCTGCCATTCATACCGCCCCAATGTTTTGGAGCCATGAAAACTTTTTATTTTGTTTTTTTATTTTATAAGTCTGAGTCTGTGAACGATGCTGCAGTAACCACAGTCACTTTATGAATGGTATATGTACACTGCCAGGCCAAAAAAAAAGTCACCACCTGGATTTAACTAAGCAAATACGTAAGGGGTTGCTGCAGTTGGTCAGGTCTAGGTTCATGGACAAATGCCACAGCGAATGAGTGCCGTAATCAAAGCTAAAGTGGTGATATCTTTTTTGACCAGGCAGTGTGTATATATGTGTGTGTGTATCATATATTATCAGGGTTTTTTCTAGAAAGAAAGACTATGAGGGCAATACTGATGGCAAGGGAGTGAAGGGACCAAATGGGAGGACCTTAGGGAGAAATGATTGTTTCCTCTTTTATCTAACCCTAAACTTTGTCTGTCAAAACTCGCGTACTAGCGGTTTATGGTTACAGGCCGCAAGAGTCTCATTCTTAGTCGTATGATCCTGTATATTAAGGTATGAAATCTCACGGAAATATGTATATGTATTTGCAAAAAAAAGTCAGATTTTAAATGTGTGTTTAAATGTGTGTGTGTGTGTGTGTGTTTGCACAGAGGTTAGGGGAGCTCGTAGCTGTCAAGGTGTTTAACTTGATGAGCTACAACCGCCCTCATGATGTCCAAATGAGAGAGTTTGAGATGCTGAGGAAGCTCAACCACAGTAACATTGTAAAGCTGCACACTGTGGAAGAGGTATGGCTCTTATAAATGCAAGGTGTTGTAGACAATTATATTTGTAATTATGACAAGTAATATTCTTTCCTTCCTTCCTTTCTAGCTGCCGTCGAAGCAGAAGGTGCTGGTGATGGAGTATTGTTCAGGAGGAAGTTTGCTGAGTCTGCTCGAGGAACCAGAAAATGCCTTTGGCCTGCCTGAAACGGAGTTCCTCACTGTATTGCAGTGTGTCGGTGAGTGGCTGTATCTGATATTGCTCAGGAATTTCATGTACTTGTATATCTGTAACTTGAGTACCACTCTCTCCTCACTGCTCAGTGCAGGGGATGAACCACTTGCGTGAGAACGGCGTGGTTCACAGAGACATAAAGCCAGGCAACATCATGCGGCAGGTCGGGGAGGACGGCAAGTCCGTTTATAAGCTGACGGACTTCGGAGCAGCAAGAGAGCTGGAGGATGATGAGAAGTTTGTGTCCATCTACGGAACTGAAGAGTATCTGGTGAGATATGCTGTGTTTCCATCATATCATGTATGGTTCAGTTTGGTACAGTGTGGGTTTTTTTGCCATTGATGTAAAATGTACGTGTTACCACCAGTGATGTGTGCAACAACGAACACAACAAAACTTTTTTTAAGTAGTAAAATCTGCAGAGAGACTACAGAACTTGATACTGTACTTCAGAGAGAGTTTGCATTAAGTAGAATGGGCTGCCCTCTAGTGGCAAAATGTGCAGATACACTAAATTTGGAAATGCTGTGCAGTTGTCTAATGTGATATATTTGTGCCATAATATAGTTGTATTTATTCATACCTTAAATAAATAATACAAAATGCACGTCATTTGAGTAGGCTACGACTTCTATGAACACATGAATATGCAATGATTGTATAACAACACTTGTGTGTGTTTGTTTATGTATAGCATCCAGACATGTATGAACGTGCCGTGTTGCGTAAGTCTCACCAGAAATCCTACGGAGTGAGTGTTGACTTGTGGAGTATTGGTGTGACATTTTATCACGCTGCCACTGGGAGTCTCCCCTTTACACCATTTGAAGGACCTCGAAGGAACAAGCCAACCATGTAAGTTAATGCACACATAAACATGTACAGTATATGAAATTATGACACTGAGAATGGTTCAAATTTTCAAATGGCTAAAAGTTACTCTCTGGCACCAAACTCCATAGTGAAAATGAGCGTTTTTTTAACTTGTGAGGACGTGGGAGCTGTTACTCTACTGCTTTCTAAAGCAGTAGATTGGAAAGTTGAGATGAAGGATTACACAAAACTCTAAAAAACAGTGTCACAAACTTCAGTTTCTATGTCTAACCGCATATCACACTGCAAATACATTCTCAGCATAGTAGACACTTAAGTAGGTGCAGGTTTACAGTAAGCAGGTGTGCCTTTTTAAGTGGCTAAGACCTGTCTTAATTTTTGGCCCTAATTGCAGCCACATTTTTAATGACATTGTGTTTCAAGCTAGTAGGTGGTGCACAGAGCAGGCACAGTGCAGTCAGTCCCTAATATAAACACATTCTTCTGTCCACCTAGCCCGAAAGAACATTGACCAAACCTGGACAGGCACAGAGTAATCTGTAGCTGTAGCTCTAATACAATTTTCAGACTTACATTAATGACCATTAGTTCTTCTTAATTAACTCTTGTACTGTAACCACTAATAACTATTGACATAATCCAACCGTTGTGCTTTATTTTGTGTTGTTGTGGAGGATAAGGATAGCATCCACCACAGATGACAAATGAATATAAATCACTGATGTGTGTGTTTTGTTGTATAAAGGTATAAAATAACTACTGAGAAACCTATGGGTGCAATAGCTGGAATACAGCGGGTGGAGGGTGGACCTATCGAGTGGAGCTACCACCTTCCTCACAGCTGCCAACTGTCTCAGTATGTCACGATTAATACTCTTTAAATGAGAACATGAGCTATGTTTATCTTGACTGAATTTGAATATTGCTCTCCTATCCCTGTCTGTCTGTCTATCTGTCTGTCTTTGTCCACGTGTGTGTGACTGTAGAGGTCTGAGGGTGCTGCTGGTTCCAGTGTTAGCAGGTATACTGGACGCTGACCAGGACAGGTGTTGGGGCTTTGACCAATTCTTCACTGCCACCACAGACATACTGCAGCGGCAGCCAGTTCACCTCTTTGCACTGCAGCAGGCCATGGTGCACTTTATCTACATACACCACTACAACACGTACGTCTGCACAGGCATTGACCACATGCACTCACAAAAATGGACAGTAGGGAAACATACAGTACAACTGGGGAAAAAAAGGTTCCACATGTATGTCAGGTAATACAATGGACAGCAAAAATAAATGTTGTGAATAACACATACTACAAAATAATACTTGGCATTGATACACATATAAAATGACGTGGTGCACAGTGGTGACAGGTTATACCAGTCATTTAACTTTAATTTTAATTGACTTGTTCAAATGACTCCACCCAGTGCTACATGAAGTTCTTGCCAGATTATGTGCACTATGTGACTCAAATGTAATTATGCCTGTAAATAGTTTCGTAGTGTATATAGGTGTAGTCTATAGGAGTGGTTCTCAAACTTTTCATACCAAGTACTGCCTAAGAAAACATTCAGCTCTCAAAGTAACACTATTATCGCCAACACTAAAATACAGTGGTGTACAGACCGAGCAACCACAGACTTTCACAGGAGGCAGATTTATTCCTAATAAGATAATTAACTCTCTCATCATCCTCCTCTTCCTCACATAAACTTCACTCACTGGTATAGTGACATTAGATTAACATGGAGCAAGAGAAAAGGTGACTAATTGTTTTTCTATGCACAACACACATTCCTCAGCTCCACTCCGGTCACATATTTCACATATTTCTTATTTTCCTCCAAGTACCACCAGAGGAAACACACGTACCACAGTTTGAGAACCATGAGTCTTTAGCAGTTGTTTTCGATATAATCATGAATCAGAAAATGATAGATTTCCCTCCTCCTCACCCACAGTGTGTCGTCCTTCTTTGAGGAGGTGGCATCTCAGACTGGTATAGAGGTTCAGCAGCAACATCTGCTGTACCTGGGACATGAACTTCCCCTGGAGGGCAACATGAAGGTCGTCAACCTCCCACGTACCTCACCCACCCGGCCCCTGCTACTGCTCAGCTACAGGCCTGAAGCAAACATCAGCCTTCCCTTCAGAGAACGTAAGACAAAGACATGTTTCACATGTTTTTGTGAAGTCTGAACCTTTCTTTCTTTTTCATTCTTTGCTGTTCCCCAAGGGAGGTATGAAAGAGTTCTGAACTGAGGTGTTTTCCAATGTCACTTTCCCTTACTCAAGACAAAGTAACTTGTAAATCAGATGTTTCATTCAAGTTTCAAAGATCCTTCACTGATCCTCATGGGGGTAATTTGGGAGTTACAGTAGCCCTGTAAAGAATAAAAACAGGTTATACCGTGTAATATTTATTTCAAACCAGACATGAGACATCTAAAGGATCCTTGGAGAACTTTCATCGAATATTAAACGATCTGCTCGTAACTCAGGTGTGATATTGATTCTCAAATCCCAAAAGTAATACACTCATGTTACCTCCAGTTTAGGAATATTACCAATGTAAAGCATTTCCTTTCTCAAGATTTCTATCTGCATGAGCCCAAAGGCCATCTCTTGTCTACAGCTAGTCCAAAATCCAGCTGCTAGACTTTTAACACATCATGAGAGACAAGACCATATCACTCCCACCCTTACAACGCTTAACTGGCTTCCTGTTGAATTTAAAATTGATTTTAAAATTGTACTCAATTAAAGCAAAGCATATAACTCTCCTTACAGTCTGGTCACTAAAGGGAATCAGGCATTCAAATTTGTGTCATCTTTTAAATCACTCTCCAAAAACCAATATTTTTTTTATTGTATGTTATGTATCGACTGTGTGCACTAGTTTTGATTTGATTTTGTTTTGTTTTTGTACTTATTATATCTCATTCATGACGTGAATGAAAAATGAGTCCATAATGAAGGCTGGTTAAAAAGAAAAGTAAACATATTTAACATCACATGCACCTAATTGTTGTAAGATGTGTCACAATGGACTATTTTGCATCAGTAGCCTAATTTCAACACTTTACAGATTTTCCATCTTCTACAAGCTGCGGCTCCATTAGTTTTTTTGGTGTATGGAAGATTCAGTTTAATTTGTAAAGAATTTAATGTTGAAATTCTTATTTTTGTGACTGCTTGTATTAATTGATGAAAAAGTATCAATATGAGTTTATATAGAACCATGATGATAATAATAATAATAGCACATTTAATTTAGGGGCGCCTTTCAAAGCACTCAAGGTCACCTTACAGTACATGATTAAAAAACACAATAAAAACAAATAAAATACAGGCGATAAAATACAAATATCATAGCTAAAACTTCAAGAACTTTTAAGAACAATTAGAAAGCTAAAAAAGGAGAAGGTGAAATAGAGAAGGTGGGGGGGTCAGAGCGAGAAGGCAGTTCTTGAGTGGCTGAAAGCTCTGGACCTTGTGGTGATGAGATGGGCAGAGGGTGTAGTGAGTTGGTGGGCAGCTAATGATCTGAGGGAACGAGAGGGAGTGTGCCGATGAAGGAGATCAGAAAGGTGGGAGGGGGGAACATTGTGGAGAGTTTTGAGGGTGAGGAGGAGGAGCTTATATTGACTTCGGTATGTGACAGGGAGCCAGTGAAGTTGGACCATGGTTCTTAAACTGTGGTGAGCTTCCTCTGGTGGTACTTAGAGGAAAATGAGAAATGGAGTTGAGATGAGGAATGTGTGTAGTGTGTAGAAAATTACACCAATAAACAAAAAAACTAAACAATAATAACAATAAATTCAATAAAAATAATTAGTCACATTATCTCTCAGTAAGGAAGAGGAGGATGATGAGAGGGCAAATTATCTTGCCTCCTGAATCTTCTTCTGTGAAAAGTCCATAGCTGACTTTACTTGGTGTAAAAGGTTTGAGAAGCACTGGTCTAGAAAATCTGTGGTATCGAATTAAATTATTGACATAATTGCAATCAAGTTGAATTGTCGGTCCAGTGAAGATGCACAGCCCTAACATTCACATACATTTCCTAATATCCACACACAATGGTCACTTCCTCAGATCATGTTGTTTTCTTCTCTTTATTGCAGCAGACACTCCCGTCATCCCATCCAGGTTTGACGTCATGGCAGACTACAATTTTTCCAAGGTTTTGTTCTGCTGCTGCTGTCTTCATTGTTTATTTTCCAACTGTGTACAATGTGCACTACAAGGTTCCAACCCACTATTCATCAACTTGTTTGAACCGTTTGTGTCTCTAGGTAATAGTAGGAGTGGTCCACCAGTATCTAAGGATAGTTGGGTTGCTACACACTCACCGTGAACTGCTACTGCACGGATACTACAGCTACATGTGAGGAACACTCTTGCTAAAATTATTACATTAAATGCCTCACAATTTATATGATGACTCAGGGTGAAATTCTTCATTTCTCTCTTTGATTCTCTCTCTCATTCATTCCCAGGATGAAGTTGCGCAAAGAGTGTGGAGAAGCCATTCACAGTATTGCGATGATCACCATTAGACTCCAGTCCTGCCTCAGCCTACAACACAGAAATCACACATTGTGAGTTCATCTACACAACTGACACATTGACACACGTTGACCCCATTCAGACCTGGTATTAACGTCCGTCAGCGTTCTCTAATCTGATTGAAGAAGGGGAAAAAAAACATTTACAAGTGATTTTTAAGACACTTGCTGACTATGACGTCCTCAGAATACAGTTTTTTTTACACTTCTCACAGCCCATGCATTGGTTTATTTGTAACCATTGCAATGACAATAACCCTGATCAACACATGCTTTTTTTTTCTAAAGGTTAAAATCATGTTACAGCAGCATAACTAGTACTTGAAGTCACTCAACTCAACTTTTTATCGCTCTCTCTTTCTGTCTGTGCTAATGGGTCTGAACAGATTCTGATGTCATTTGTTGATAAATGTCCCTCTATGTAGTGCCAGAGTGTCACATATAGGGCTGAAACGTGAATCGATCACTAAATTAATCAAGTCAACTATTTGGATTTGGTTTGAAGCTTTTTCATTATTAAAACAAGATTTCTGATTGTTTCAGCTTCTTAAATGTGAATATTTTCTTCATTTCTTTGCTCCATATAACAAAGAAATCATTGAAAGTGAATCATTTTGGTTTGTGGACAAAACAAAACCTCATAATTTGCAGGTTTGACAAACACTGATCAACATTTTTTTAAAGTTTTCTGACATTTTATGGACCAAACGATTACTCGATTAATTGTGAACATTATCGACAGATTCATCGATGATTAAAATAATTGTTAGTTGCAGCTCTAGTCACATGGACAGATTTTGAAGATGTGTGTACTGTATGTGAAATCTATTGATTTTTATCATTTATATCATACTTCATGTAAACAATCCAATGCCTCTCGAATATTTTTGGTTTATTTCTGTTTTATTTATTTATTCTAGTTCACCATGTGGTGGTATAGAATGAATATTTATAACTAACCAAATGCTCCATTTTTTATTTCCTTTTCTCCTCCCATGTGCTTCTCAGTAGCTGCTGTTCTTCAGAAAACCAAGGCCCTGCTGATCACAGTCAAAAGCTGCAGCTGGTGAGTTGTGAGGAAGCAACATTACAGGGTCTACTGATGAGAATATGACACATTTCTTCATCGGTTATTAGGTTCATGTGTAATTTCATTTAATACAATAATCCTGGAATATAACATGCTTTTGAATTTTTGTCTAAATGTCGAATTATACACAATGAGCTTACAAGTTAGTGTAAAATAATCACATTACATTGGTATTTATAGTTACAACAATGCTAAATAGCCACAGTCACAGTTACCTGGGACGTGAAATTTCACTCTCATGAGGAAATAAATATTCCTTGCACAAGAAATCCAGGATGTGAGGGTTTATCATAGTTGTTATGGTTTGTGATTTCTTAAAATAGCATCCCTACTCTCTCTACAGGTCCATGAGCACCTGCCTGTATACACTGCAGGCATCCAAGAGTTTCAGAGCAGACTGGACCAGCTGCAGATAGAACAGGCTAAGCTAGCAGAGGCCCTGGCCAATGACAAGAGGTACTGTGGGCAAGCACGAGGGGTGTAAACATATGTTTATTCGTGTTATACGTCACTGGCATGGATGTCAAGGCTCGGTGCATGAGGTCATAAGATGAATGCATCTAACGCTCAGTGTGTTTAATATAAAATGTACAATTATAAAAGTACCCTCAATCCAATTCCAGGCACTTTTCCATTATCTTGCACTACTGCTACTCTGCTCGGTTTGGTATCGGGCACCTCATTGTCCATTACTTCGTAGTACCTCCTAAACATGAGAGGGGTCGTTTGCTGTGACAGAAGGAGTTGTTTTCGATGTACAGTATCAGAAAAAGCGCTATTAGAGTTTTTGCATTGTATAGAACTTGTACTGAACCTTGACCCTAAAACCAATTTATAAAACTAAAAGACCTCTTTTCTCTGACAGCTGTCAAAAGATTGAAATGCTGCTGCAGAAGATAACAACAATTCATCAGCATTACCGCAAAGACAGAATCACTGGAAGTACGTGGGTTTCCTTTTGGGTGTACACTGTATATTTGAATCACTCTTTTTATTTTTTTCTGTGTTAATGTTCAAATTTACAACGCATATCATTTTTGTTCTGTTCACTACAGAGCTGTCGTATAATGATGAACAAATACACAAGTTTGAGAAGTGAGTATGTCTCTGCTCGCTCAGCCCGCCAAGGTGTTAACTGCAAGCTCCTCCCTTAATCTGCCTGTGCCTCTCATTTCCCAGAATCCACCTGTCGTCCCACATTAAGCGAGTGAAATCTCTCTTGAGGGAGGAGTGTGTGCAGAGGTACAAAGAACTTTTGGCCTCAACGAGGACGTGGAGCAGGTGGTTCTCAACTCTTCTACTTAAAATTCCAAACACAGTGTAACCTTTTGCATCAGATTAACTTCAGCTGTGTTATGACAACAGCTCATGGGCTGTTTACAGTGTGATAAATGTGTGGTCTAATTAACAGAATTACAGGAGCATTAACTCCGGACAGTAGGACATGACTATTCTCCAGTCTCACTCTAACAGATTAAGCTGTTAGTCGGAATTATAGATGCTCAATTCAAAATTGATAAGCAAATAATCCTGAGATTATTACTTATTCTCACCTGCAGATATGTGATGTGATTGTGTATAGCACAATCCTTCTTAGGTTACAGACACTGAAGGTCATGAGGAACATTTGATAAACTAAACTCTGATAAATCTACAAACTGAGCTTTTACCCACTTTACAAAAGGTTTACCCTTTAAATCTGCACATGTTTTAAGTCTACAATATTTAGTATGTGCTCAATGCTTTGACCAGCCTTTAGACAGCCATTTCTGACCAGAAAATCAACAATTTTTACATCATGGGTACACAGGGGTTAACTGAACCACTGCTGCCTGCATCAGTGAGTGTTCAAATGTGTCATTTTGTGACTTCTGTGGTTAAAATCAAACTCACCAAACAAGACAGCTGTAGACGATAAGCTGCTGTGTCCCTGACTCCCTGCAAACTAAAGAAATGCTTTATTTATAAAGCAGTGAATACATTCTCATGATATTGTATACTTTGATTTTATCAGGTGAAACTTTTGCAAAGTGACCAGTTAGTTTTTTCTCCATGTTACCACTCTCATACTGGTTCTCAGCCCGGGTTGCCAGCAGGGGGCAGTGTCGGGAACCTTATACAGTGAAACTTGGATGGGAAAAAAAAGAACTATCCTTTTAAATAAGATTAGGATTTTAAAAAATCCAATGTGTTCTCCCATTTCCTTTGTAATTCAGCAGCACAGTGCAGTTGCCAGCTTTTACTCACAATTGCGTCTCTTCCTGGATTTGCAGTGTTTTACTCGAGATGCAGACACGGCTGCATGACTTCAGCTCTTTCTCAACAGGCCTGTTGGCAGACCTGGTCATGAGTGAGCAGTGTCAGAATAAGGTAAGCATTTCTCTTCATCCCTGACTTGAAAGTGACTTTTGAAAAGTCAAGCCAGCAATGTACTATTTCACAAACATGATTTCTGCTCTTGCGCTTTAGATTAATTGTTTTTGCTTGTTTGAATTATGTTTTCTGTTGCGTCGTCTTGGTCTAATCTGTGTTCCTCAGGCTCTGGACAGAATCCTTTTCGCTCTGCAGTCCAAAAGAGCAGATCAGCAGCCTGGAATCACACCCAGGGACAAGGACCAGATGGTCTCCAGGTGTGAACATGCCTGTGTGTGTTATGACTCATGTTGTGGGAAGTTAAATTTATTCACACATTGGCATTTCAGGAATAAAAAGCAGGTCCCAGTAATGTTAAGGTTTTTTGTTTAAGTTTAAAGTAAAGTCGTGTTTTAAAGTTGGGTAGGTTTTATAATAATAACTGTTACCCAACTTTTCATGAACTCAAAATCACTTTACATTAAAAGCACAAAAATGAAAAAGTTTGAAAAAATTGAAAAGATGTTTTAAAAAATACAATAAATCAGTGGAGCAGTTCTGTGAGGTGGGAGTGGCCCGGGTTATGGAGGGATTTGAAGGTGAGAAGGACTTTGTACTGGATGCTTGTAGGATGGGATGCCAGTGCAGGCTCTGGATGACAGGGGTGTTGTGATCTCTGGAGTGGGAGTGAGAGAGTAGGCGTCCAGCAGAGTTCTGGACATGTTGAAGTTTACTGAGGAGCTTTGCTTGGTAAACCACAGAGGATGCTTTCGAGTTTCAGCAGCAGAGACGTGTGTGCAACATGGAAACTGTTGGCCAGATGAAATTAGGGCAGAACATGTTATTGTTTTCCATGAAAAATTTAAATACATACGTGTTAGAAACAATTCATGTGTTCAAATTGCTCCATCACATTTCAAATTAATTACAGTATTGAATTGAAGTTGAAAAATGAATATTGGTGATCAAATCTCAATTGCAATATCTATTAGGAAAAATTGCATATTTGATGAGATATTTTACCAAAACAGTGCAGCCCTGGATAACTGTACCCTCATCACGATATCAATATGCGCTTGTTGCCAACGAACGCTTGAACTATAATAAATAATAATAAAAAATAAAAAAGTATTCAGTCAACAGCAGTAGGTTCCTGCTGCTCGTGCCAGGCCATGTGACCAGCAGTGAACAGTGTGGGTTTTTAGCGTGATTCTTCGTCATTTCTCTCCTCTCCTTTCTTCTGTATCTCATATGTGAGCACACACACACACAGCATTTAGCGACGAGTTAGACGTCTCTCAAAACGTAAGAAATCCAGTCAAACGCACTGTCACTGTAGGGACGTCTATTATTATACATTAAAATACTAATAATGTACCCAAGCGGTTATGAGTGACTAGATGCACCTAAAAGAAAAAGCATGAACACATGCATGAACATTTACTATTGTTCACACATACACCATCAACCATCAACCATGTCCTTCAAAACAAGAGCCACTGGCTTCCTTTTGCACTTAAAATAGCTGAAAATAAAATTCCTCAATCGTTTAAAAGTTTATTTTTGTGTTACACACATAACAAAACAAACACTTTTAATATCTCTCAACATTATGACTTATTACATGATGTCCTAATATTGGGCAGCCTTACTAGATAGCGTGTCTTGCTTTATTACAGGATGCACCACCTGAAGGACGAAATGGAGATTCTGGTGAGAGAGCTGGAGTGCAACAACACCATTATAGAGAGGTCAGTCAAGTGACCGTTTTCCTGTTGATAGATTTCCTCCGTCAACACTATGATAACCTGAGTAACGATTGCATGTGTTGTGACCTTTTCTTTTTCTTTAAGTTTAGGAACAGTGAACTCGGCAGCAGAGCCGGAGCCAAACTCGGCCAGGCCGACAACACTTTGACCAAAGTGCAGCGCCTTTCCATGTAAACTTACAAATGCACCCCCACCTCTGATGAACTCCTTGTCCAATACGTATGGAAATACATCAAATGTGTCTCTTATGTAGAGTCAAGTACAGTAGTGTACTACTGGATTTCTGTCTGCAGTTTATGTTACATGCAGAGAAAACAACGAAAGTCAATCAATAATGTGAATCGCAATTTGAAGATAAGAAGCTAGAGGGAGGAAATGTTAATGATGAATTTGTAAGTGTGTGTGTGTGTGTGTGTGAGTGGTTGGCGACTGAGTACAGCAGCTCAATACAAACCTCATTAATGCTTTTAGTGTTATTATGTTTCTAATAGGCTGCAACAGTGATGGACTGTCAGGATCAAGAAAAATAAATGCCAAGTAAACAGCCACATTAGTTCAGTAAAGAGAAGTTCTACTGTGGAATCACAGGGTAAACCTTTAATGGAACATATAACCAAATGCTTTGTCTTAGTCTGTGGGTGTTTGTGTTTACTTTGTGTGTCTGTGTGTGTGTGTGTGTTAAATGGAAGGACTTGAGTCATCTGCTGTTGTTTTTTTCTTATGACTTTTTTCTATAGGTACAGTATATCTTAAAAATAGATGAAATCATATCATAATCATATAACAGAAGTAAGTCCGCCTCAGTGTAAAAATCACACAGTGGTTGACTAGTTTTTTTGCTGCTTCATTTTTGTCGAACAGTAATATTTCAGGGTGAAAACTACGACACTATGCAACAGCTACTCTCCCCGAGGTCCACAAACGACACAAAGACAAATCCACCAAACTAGATAACGATACAATAATCAAATGAAAGAAAATGACAGAGTCGTATAGAACAGGCACACTGGCTGCTCAGCAGCAGACATGAAAGCCTGCAGAGTCATTAGCAAAGCTGAGAGGCTGCTCTCTCTCTGAATGACACTGCAACATTTCGGTGCCTCAGTAGAGGAGAGAGAACAATAAAGTCTGTAGAGTTCACCACACACTTTAAATCCACGGAGATTGAGTGGTATTTCACACAACTTGACAGACTGGAATATATCTGACACTTAAAATGCCCACTATGTGCTTTTCACGTGTGTAGAAACAGTCAGAGACGTTATTCCAGACCTGCAATATCCCGACGTCTTCCAACTTTCTCTCAC
Organism: Solea senegalensis; assembly: GCF_019176455.1. Taxonomy (NCBI): domain Eukaryota; kingdom Metazoa; phylum Chordata; class Actinopteri; order Pleuronectiformes; family Soleidae; genus Solea; species Solea senegalensis. Next base: position 6,554,241 of record NC_058024.1, read on the forward strand.
TGCCGATGTGCAGTTATTTGTGACAACACAACCTACTGTTTCATGCGCCCTGTATTACTTAATATACTGTACGTAAAGGCCTGTACAAAGAAATGAGTTCTCCCTCCCAGGGCTGCAAGCCTGGGAGTTGTTGGAGTTTGTTCTTGACACATCATCTGGGTCGAACTGTTTTCTTGCGTGGTGTCTGACAACTATTGTGTGATTGGCCAGAAATTTGAAGTGTGCGTGGTTCACACATACATTTTGTCATTCCCTATGAGGACTCGTGAAGTATGAAATATACTGGCCTCCAGAACTAACTTTGTTTTTGTTCTTGCCACTTCAAGAAAAATGTCTCTGTTCTTGCGGAGTATGTACAAGCCTTAAACATTACATTACATGTCATTTAGCAGACGCTTTTATCCAAAGCGACTTACAATGGAATCAAGTACAATTAGCCAGGGGTGGAATCGAACTTGCGACCATGATGTCTTTGGTACACAAGGTAGGGTCTTAACCACTGAGCCACTCCACCCCCCCCGAGCCACCCCACCTACGCAGAACAAACATTGAGTTGTAATTACTGCAGATGCTGTTCATTGATTACAGCTCTGCCTTTAATACCATCAACCCCATCAAGCTGACTGTGTCACTTAACAACCTTGTAACTGTATAATCTAGACTTTTTAACCAACAGGCGTCAGTCAGTGTGCATGGAATCACACCTCCACCACCATCACACTGGTGCACCGCAGGGTTCTGTGCTCAGCCCCCTCCTTTACTCCCTCTTCACACACAACTGCAAAACTATACATGACTCCAAACATCATTGTTAAGTTTGAGTCAGCCGACAGGGATGAGGTCGAGAACCTGGACTGCTGGAGCCGTGACAATAACCTGGTCCTGAACACAAAGAAAACCAAAGAGCTCATCGTGGACTTCAGGAGACGGAAGCGTGGAGACCAACAACCAATATACATCAGTGGCGAGAAGGTGGAGCATGTCCAGAGCTTTAGATTTCTTGGAGTACATATCGGTCAAATCTGACATGGACTACTTGCCCAAGATCCCAACAGCAATCAGTCAGATACAGACCGTGCTGCAAATCAGTCAAAGTGAATGACATGGGTGTGTTTGGACTAAAAGACACGCCTCCTCCAGTCCTCCAGCTAATTTCTCCTTGCATGAAGACGTGAATGTGAATTTTCTTTACAACCGGCAGTCAGTAGATCATAAGACTTTGATGGTTGAAGACAATGGGGCTTCCAAAGAAGTCCCAATCTGTGTCTTTATGTAACTTATTTGTAAATACTTGGAATAAAATGCTTCCTGGGAAAGTTGTATTTATTTTTTGTATTTAAATCCCATATTTACTTTCCCTCGTTTGAAGTCATTATTTTCTATGCTCATAAATAAAAAGTCGCTAAAAAGTCGGTAGCTGCCCAATAATAGAACTTCAAGGTATGAGGTGAGAGTGACGAGAAGCCATGGAGGTTTTCTGTTCCAAATAAACCTTGATTAAGTGTTTACAAAATAGAAAGAGGTCACTGACTTGTTTATATAAGTATAGTAGTATCTGAAGAGTTGACTGTGGTGACAGAACAATCCCATATTCAGTCTCTTCCCAAATTCCTTTACAAATTTCATTTTTTTTTCTGTGTGTAACTGTTCCGGGAATGTGAAAGAAAACAAGCGAGTTGTTGTGACACTGCAGAGAGTGAAAGAGAATGAAAATGAAAGTTAATCTCCCACACTGCTGTGTGCTGTGGGTGTCCTCGGGGGCTTTCTAGAAAAGGGGGGACTCGCTCTGTGGTTTTGTGCTGCTCATATGACGAGACTTTGACAGAGTGGAAAGTTTTGACTTTCCTGTTTCGAGCCTACACAAACAAATGTGACATTTTTCTTTTAATCTCTCAGATTTTCCCACCGTTACAGTAGGTCCACCTATTTCATACACACCTGTTTCAGTACTTTAAACAACTAGATATTGTCAAAAACATAATATTAATTATGTTTCCTTTAAAAGAAAATACTGTCATTTTCTTTTTTGGTTTTGTTGCGTAGTAAGTGGTTTCACATGAATGTCACTGTGATTGAATTTAGGAAGTTAAAGTAAAAGCCTTGTAACAATAACAGAAACAGCTGAAAATTGACCATGACTCATCACAGTGGGGAAAACACAATACAACATTTGAAAATATTACATGTTAATACACTCGTAACAATCATGGTGCAATGAAACTATAGCAGTTATTGATTGTAGAGACATCATTTTTGTGGTGTAATGGAAATGTCCTACAGTGAGAAGACAGGCAATTCTTCAATAAGCAGAAAGAGGTTCTTGAATAGATAATTGGAGAAGTGTAAACATCACTGTTTATTCACTTGTTTCTTTAGAAACGGTGTCTCTCAGTTGGTATTTATTAAAAGGGAAGCCCTTCATACAAATAGTTCCTAGATTACTTTCTGATCTGATCTAACAATTCATAAAAAAGTAAGTATTCTATTATAAAGACAAGCATAAGATACACACACATATTTAAGCCAAGCATAATCAATAACTTCCAGGAATAACAGGGAAAAAATGAATTGTTCCATATCTGGAAATCGCATAGAAAGAAGAATAAACTTACTTTACTGTGTATATTATTCAAACTAATAGGACAACTATTACAAGAGAAATGGAGGGGTCCATATTTCTTAATTCCATTTTCTTGCTGCAGTCTCATACAGATCTTATGTTTTCAGGATTCCTGCAAGTGTTAGGTTGAATATTAATTCATCATTAATCATTAATGATACAGTAGATTTAAGTACAAACAGCATTGGAATTAAATTTTCAGTCATTTAATTTGTCCAAATACAAATAATATTAAGTCAGTCAGTCATCATCTAACCGCTTTATCCTCCACCAGAGGGTCGCGGGGGGTGCTGTGCCAATCTCAGCTACATCGGGCGATAGGCGGGGTACACCCTGGACAGCTCGCCAGTCCATCGCAGGTGGACTACGGTCAATTTAGAGTGTCCAATTTACCTATTCCCCACATTGCATGTTTTTGGACTGTGGGAGGAAGCCGGAGTACCCGGAGAGAACCCACGCACACACGGGGAGAACATGCAAACTCCATGCAGAAAGGCCCTTGTTCCAACCGGGGCAAATAAATATAAATAAATGTAAATATGATGATTATCAATGCAACCAGGAAAAGTCTCGTATGACGATATACAAAATAACTTGTTTCATGTCACGATATAGATAAAATATCGATATATTGAACACATTTCTGCAGCAGTGTGAGTTCAGTTACTCATCAAACCTGCTGCATGTGTGTGTGTGTGTGTGTGTGAGGCAGGCACTGGTGCGCGCCCCCGCCGCCCACAGGGAGCGCGCTCGCCGCATTTAAAGCTGTCAGATCCCTTGCGTCACAACTACACGCTTGTCGCGGGCGTGAGTGGAGTTTACATTCAGAGCACGGAGTGAAAACACACACTCACAACAGACGAACACACACACACATCACTGGACAACGTGACAATGGCGTCTGCCAGTGTGGTGGGTCAGCACAGACTGGACTCAGAACTGCCGCTCTTTGTCTTCAAACTGACCAGCGCGAGGAGGAAAGCGTCCAGGGACAAGATGATGTTCAGCGAAGCCGTCACTCCTGAGGGGGAACCGCCGGGAGCGCAAGCCTTGTCCCCGGGACCAGTGGGAAAAACGGCGGCGAGAGGAGGAATGACGTCCGCTGAAGGAGCTGCGTATCCACGTAGCCGGGACCGGGACGGAGAGGAGGACGAGGAGAGCGCGGACTGCGACAGACAAACTGGACACGTGAACATCACCACCGGTGACCGCAACAGCAACAGAGACTGTGATTTAAACCAGAACACCAGTGGTTGTTGGAGGCAGTCCTCGCTGAAGAGGTCCGGCTTCAGTGTCGCGCAGGACGCGCAGCGACACCGGGAGTCTCGGCAGAACAGCGGCTCCGCATCTCTGTCCGCGGGAAGACACAGCGGTTCTCTCCCGCTGGAGCGACTCACTCAGGCCAAGAGTGGAGTCGTGAGACTGGCTCGACAAGAGCCTTTCCGCAGGGAGGCCTGGTCCATCTTTCCCCAAGGACACGGGCTGGACCCACGGGTGCGGACAGAGAACGGTGAAGGACACCAGTTTGAAGCCAAGCCCGTCACGCAGGACTGGTGTGATGCGTGTAGCCGGAAGATCACAGCGCAGGCTCTTAAATGTCAGAGTAAGTAGTTTCTGAGTCAGCGACAGTTCAACTTTTCTGTTTTAGTCTTTTCTATTATTATTATTATTATTATTATTATTATTATTATTGTTATACAGAGTGAATCTAAAATACACACAGTACATTTACAGGACGATATGAAAAGTTCCCGCCCACGATTATCCTCATTAAAACAGTAGCAACTGCAATTAGCCTTATTATATGTAATTAATTGTATTAATATAAGAGTTTCAGGGCAGGCTTTTGTCCATACAAAAACATACAAACAACTTAAGATAGTCATTTACAAAAAAGTTGGGGAAATGCTACAGAAAAGTACTCAAATGTTGTATCGTTCCAAAAACATGTAACTTTTCCAGGTAATGATTTAAAGTTAAAAAGAAGAATCATAAATAAGACAATTGTTGGTGAAGATGCTGACTCCCCCTTGTGGCACTTAAATCATAAATCAAGGACTTATTTATGCATTTGTAGTCAGATTTCCAACTCAGAGCAACATCACCAATCCCAACATTTAAACAGCACTAAGTGCACTTGTGTCGTACACATAGATGTAGAGCGCTGTTATCCCCCTGTATTGCTAACAATGGCTAACCAGAGAAACATTTGCATTTTCGACTTCTCAACTGGAACTGGAACGTGACGTCTTTCCCAGTTCCGAGTTCCGATATAAATGAAATGCAATCTTAGACCACATGGGCGATTTTCTCTTTTTGTGCATGTTTTGTTGCTAACGTTACAAAATATACAATAATGTTAGCAAAAGTTATGTATACTAAGTATACTTTTCCCGTGAATATTCTCAAATGAAAAACAAGAATGGGAAATGAGATTTTACTAAATAATGAGGTCCTGCAATGACTGAAATAAACCTCAGTCGCTGCCACTCTACAAACACAGCTACTTTACACAGTATGTTTGCATCTCTACATACAGTACACTCATGTGTATGTGTACATGTACACAGACACGCATTTAACAAGCATGTGCCTTCGTGACTGAGCCAGTGTGATGCAGACTAGAACATTTTGAAAGCATTCTTGCTCACAGCAATCTTCTATTGGAAAGCTCATTATCTTGTCCTTCCAGTTCCAGCTTTGCCTCCCAGACTCTGTGTGATTTGCAGCCTCAGCTCAGGGAAAGAGCGCAGGGGGAAAGATAGTAGAATTTACACTGACACACTGGTGAAATCCAGAAAGAGCCAACGATTTATTGTGAGCGTTTTAACTTTTTCTTTTCTTTTCTTTTTTTCCGTAACTGCTGAGGATGTCAGATCACAGTAATCCGCGTTTAACACTTGTGCCTGGTGTCTCTCCAGAGTCACATACAGTGCGTTACCACAGTGTCTGACTTTAGCCTGTTTGGCTGAGAGCTGGAACAGACTGATGACATAAATCCACCTGCACAGCTCTGGGTCACCGATTGTTGGGGGCCAATCCGATTTCACTTGGCACTGAAGGAGAGGTGTTAAATCTATCTTCAACATGTGCACACGCACACACACTAATGGCGCTTTTCCGTTATACAGTTCAAGCGCTACTCGACTGTATGCGGTTTGGTATCAGGCATCAGTCGTTTCCCATGACTTCATAGTTCCTCCTCAACGTTGGTGGGGCCATCATAGCACAGCTGTGCAAAACTGCAGTTTAAAGGGCCACACGGTTGGTGTAGTGGTTAGCGCTCTTGCCTCTTGCAGCAAGGAGACCCCGGTCGGAACAAGGGCCTTTCTGCATGGAGGTTGCATGTTCTCCCCGTGTGTGCGTGGGTGTTCTCCGGGTTCTCCGGCTTCCTCTCACAGTCCAAAAACATGCAATGTGGGGATTAGGTAAATTGGACACTCTAAATTGACCTTAGGTGTGAGAGTGAATGGTTGTTTGTCTCTATGTGTGGCCCTGCGATGGACTGGCGAGCTGTCAAAAAACAATGGATGGATGGACAAACATACAAACAGTTGTTTTCAGTGTACTGAATCATTAATGTTAAATAATGAAAGTGATTTGTTCACTTAATCGTTCAGTACTTCCTGCATGACCAGACTGAACTGAAATATGGCCGCGCGGGTTGTGATTCAGCTCATGATCGCTAGCCTTCAGCAGTGCTATCGCTAAATAAAGCCTCTGTTAAATATTGAGATTTTCGAAGATTTCCTTGCTAAATGTGGGATAGAAGAGCCGGGTTCGAGCCCCGATTGGAACAAGGGCATGTTTTGGGATTTTTAAGTCTTTTTAGTCTCGTGACTGTTCCAGTGACGACACTCTCTGACCAATCAGTGGCTGCCACATTAGTCGAGTCGTGCTAGAACTGTAATAACATAATGGAAAAGTGTCATAAGTTACAGGCACATTTTGTTAAAAGAATAAAAAAAAAATAGCTCTGAACAGAGCTTTATATGTGCACATGGAAGAGTGCTGTGTGTGTTCATGGGTGTATGCGGCTGCTGAGTTGGCTTTGTGTCAGCACATCTCTCTTATGGAGGAGGAGGAGGGGCTGTAGAGCATCGTGTTATATAGATACAGGATTTTCTTTTATGTGAGAAGACAAATGAGGGATAAAAAGAACAAATGAAGATAGGGAAATAAACCTAAGGGAAAGTCAGTGACAAGTGTTTGAAAGTGGGGACGACAAAAGAAAATAGTGGCGAGAGTTGGTGAGGAGGTGCAGAGAGGCAGGGTGATAAAAATGAGTAGAGACAGAGAGATAAGACGAGAGCATAGGGGAGGGAAGTGAGCCAATGTGAGCGAGGGATCGGGGGGAAAGAGCGAGAGTTGGTCCAGCACTGCGGAGACGTCTGATTTAGTGTGCGATCAGCAAGAGCTCAGTGGAGCGAGAGCAGAATTCACAACACACACACACATACCCAGACAGACACACACACACTTCAACTTTTAATTGTTCCGTGCGGATCGAGCTAATGAGCTGTAGGGTTTTTTTGTCCTCTAGTCTGGAGCAATCCGTCTTTCTCCGTTCACTGCTTTCGTAGAACATCAAACGTGACTGCGGTGCCCAGTCATGGGGGGTCACCACAACATTTATGTCAGGCAATGCAAATTTAGGGCATTTCTGGGTATTTTTGTGGCAACCAAAACTGCCGAAATAGAAGCTGCGCACACATGCACGCATGCTCTCCTTTCAACTACACCCAGCAAATGACAGGGAGTGAGAGACGGAGACCATGAAACCATAAACAACCATCATTCTGTCTCTTTGTCTCACTGTATGCCTCGCTCCCTCTGTCTGTCTTTAATTTATCACCCTCGCTCTATCTGTGAGGCCATATTGCATATGAAGCTTCTTTCCTCATGAAAAGCTTGTCTTTTTAACCAGAGCTACCTGTCACATAGTGTAGTTTTCTGCCCGGTTGTTTTCTATAGACCATTGAATTAATTCCTCCTGCTGGCTTTCCCCCCATACTTTTGCTCCTTTTTTTCTTTTATTGCTCCTCCTGGGAGCATACATGTGAGTTTAATATGTGGTATTTCTATCTATACATTATCCCCCTGCCTGTATGCATGAAAACACACATATAGATGTTTTTATGGGGCATAACATACACTGTATAGGCTCTGGTATGGTTATGGTAAAATGTTAAATTGCTATTTTAATGATAGATACTGTGGTTTTGATTTGATTTGTAATATATATTTTTCAAGTTAAGCTTCAGTTCAATATTAATCTTGTTATAGATTTAAAAAGTCCTATTTGCTGCTATATTCTAATCCACTCTTTCTTTATTGGGATGATGGTAAATTGTCTTGCAACCAAAACATAATATAAATCATGACAGGAAGACATTTGTGCAACATGTACCAACTCATTTACAGCCACATCTGTGAGACTTAATATCATTTTCATTTGGGAAACAAACTATTTCCTAAGAGATGATGGGGTAAATGAATCCAAAATTAATTTCTGCTTTAATTAATTTAATTGATGATGTTTCCCTAAAGGCGTGGGAAAACAACAAGCGAACAACAAATGAATATAGTGTACGTGTAGAGTAGTTTGAATTGGCGTGGAACATAGACCAATAAAAATAGAACAGTTAAATTGCAGCCTTTGTGATTTGCAAATTGCACAGTTTCAAATTGCGATGCGGGTTCAGAAACAACAATTGTTTTGCTGTAGAGCTCTCTAGAAAGCAGATTACAGTAAAAAAAAAAAAGTAGACAGGATGATGTGTAATGTTTTTTTGTTTTTTTTTACCTCTCCTGATTTAATTGGTTCATCTCTTCATGTTGTGCTGTTTGTCAGGCGACTCTGAGGATAAGGGAGGGGGATTGGCAGCCTCTTTAATCCCAGCTATGGGTGTCTACTGTCTGGGATTTTGTCTCGGGGATGGAGATGTTGGGATTACAGATGGAGTCAGACATCAGGTTAATATTTAATTAAAGCCTTCAGGGATTCACACAGTTGTCACGGCAGTGCCAAGTTGGTTTCTCGCCTCTGTGAGTTATTTTTGTGAAGGAGGAAGATCTTGGTGTTTGAGAAGCATGAATCAGTGGATGACTGGAGTCTTTTCAGAGAACGTTGTTTGCGTGAGCAGAATAAAGTGAGTGAACTTCGGATTGTTGTCGTCAGTCTCTGCTCCGTGTGACGAGGTGAACGTCCCGGAGGCCACGGCAAAAACAGGATTTCAAAACAAGAATGTGGTTCAGGAATGCACAATCGTGAGCTGCTGCACCCCGAGTGGAGGTCCCTGTTGTTTCATTGCATCTACTCAAACAGCAGTTAAACATGTGGGCTCATCGTGTGCTGGTCAATGCACACACACACACACACATGCCCCAGACTTTTGCAGTGACCCTCCCAGCATATTCTTTATGCCCCATGCCATTCCTGATCACTCTCCAGAGGATATATTTTTTTCCCCTTAACTCCATCCCCTCACACTTTTACCTCCCTCTACCCCCGTGAACACAGTACAGGCCTTGTTTAAGAACCTCCTTGTCCGTTCCACATTGGTCCCTTTCAAAGCTGCTTTCACAGTGAAGGAAGAAAACGTGGGAGACGAGTTGTGTTAAATGGCACGTGACCCTCTTGTCCCGACATACCACTGGTGCTGCTCTGCCAGACCTGCAGTGGATAGAGTTTTTACTAGACTGGAGCCAAAACATTCCTTCAGGGCTCATGTGTCTTAAGTAGAAAACATAGAATTTGATGTCAGAGCTGGACAGACTACTACACATTCAACATACTACCTTCTGTTACAGCTTTGTTTAGTTTGTCTCGAATGTGTCCTCAGATCCAATCACAAAAACAGCATTCATTTATTTGTACACTGATAGTCACAAGATTTCTTTTTTTTCTTCTTGTTTCATGTTACAGCAGCATACAGATTAGAGCTTTTTGGTTTACTGCCGCTTCTCTTGTTTCAGCAGAACTATGCAGGATTTTTACCCTGATTTAGCAGCTTCAGAGTCATTATGATGGTTAAATGGCTTGTTTGGGGGGAGATTGTAGGCTGTCTCCACTCCCCCTACTGTCTGTTGGAGGAACACCAGCCTTGCAAGATCCTCAGAAGATTCCTCTGAATCAGGAGGTCTCGCAAAGTCTCGCGTAAACATGGGATCGCCTTTTTTTTTGAATGTCGAGAATGGACTCCACAGCTTGTGTTTGCTGGCTCCAAATGCACATAGCCATGAGAGAGGTGAAGGGAGGGGGGAGAAGGATGTTAATGGATGGATGGATGTTTTACAGTAGTGTTATAAAAATATTTACTCCACAACCAACCAAAGTTACCATTTCCTCAGAAATCAGGTTCTGCTTTGTAAGTTCCAGGTTTCCTGACAAGGTCGGTGTTTCTGCCAGAAAAGGCCACACACCAGTACACACACAGACCCACACAATCATGTTCACACCAGACACAATCTGTGCAGTCGCTAAAAACATTTCGTTCATGATCCCGGTCATGACGTTATTGTGTATTTGATTACAGGGCAGGTAAAGACAGATGGGAGACACATTCAGAATGACATTTTATTGCCAGGTGTGAACGGGGCTTCACTTGCTTAGTTTAGCATCATATGACCTTGACAGATATTGGAAGTCGGGACACGCGGCCATTGGTATTTTGCTTGTGCAGAAACACGGCAGTGTGTGATCTCATCAAAGTGCATTGCCGCTCCGCTGTACTCTGTATGTATGGCAGAACAGTGGGGACTTTCAAGCAAGACTATATTTAGGTCGTCCTTGGTGCCGAGTGAGACAAGGACGGCGGAGGAAGAGGTGGTCGGGGCAGAGAGGAGAGGACGAAAATGTTCTCGAGAAATGTTGGATTAAAGGGAGAGATAAAGACACACGTTACATCACACTGAGGCTGCGTTCAGCAAAGCACTGCAGTGGGAGAACGCAGGTGACATCAGTGCATCCTTTGCTCATGGTTATGTCATACACTTGTGATAGAACCACATCGTCTTCCTCCTAATTCTTCACTTTTACAGAAGTAGGGCAGGAGGATAACGCGCCTCAACACCTCGACCCACACACTCACACGTTAGAGCTGATACACATCCTTACACTGAGTGGAACAATTCAGTTTGGTACAGTACGCAACATATTTTTTTGGTCTTTCTATGAGGAATGGTATCAAAATAACCAGCCCCAAGTTCCATTCTTTGGCACTCTTCCCTTGGGGAACCAGACTGGAATGGTATGGTACCGTCATAGTACCACCCATGTCAGTCAGTTGATTGGGCGACAGAAAAACGTCCCTCTCTTGCTTGTAAATATTCCAGTGTAAGTCGAGGCAAACTGGATGTCGTCCATTGTTGTCTGTTGTGTCATCCGCCCCCACTGAAGGTACTGTTCTGATGCTGTCAGTGCTGTTGACAAACCGAAACTGTACCGTGATGGACACACATCAAACATTGCAGAGGACGGCTGACTCACTTCATCCAGGCTGTGGGCTTTTACACCGAGGTGACAGAACAAGAGGAGAAGAGCGAGGAGGCAGCAGCGTCACACACCAGCTCTGCAGTGATTTGTGAGGTTTCTAGTCTTTTGCATGAACATCCCACCATGGCCTCAGTGACTGAATGAGGATCGTAGATGCTCTTGTTGTCGCTGCAAAGACAGGAGAGCAGAGATTGTGACTGTATTTTGTGGGGTCTCTGTCGCTTTAAGCTGACTGGTTGTTGCTGCAGAGTGTGTGGGTGCTGCAGTGGAGGCGGAGAGAGGGAGAGAGAACGAGAGAGAGGATGAGGCAGCATTGATAACACGGACAGTTAGAGAGGCAGAAGTAGCAGCACAGCGGACAATCGGGGCCCATGACTGCACACTGACGCTCGAGGAAGATCAGTCAGGTGCAGACAAGAGGAGTGAAGACGAGTGAGAGGTGAGAGCATTAGGGAGTGTGTGAGGAGTACAGGTGGAGGGGTGGCAGAGCGAGCGGAGAGGGGGCTGTTTATTCGGAGCGTGGCACCGGTGGCAGAGTGGCTGCGCTGGGATGGCCGAGTGGGGAACTGGGGGGGTTGGCGCTGGAGCAGTCCTCAGCGGGACAGGGCCAGCCGGGGCCAGGACAAGAGAGCCAGCGAGGGCTACGCTCACAGGACTGTCCCTGCTGGATGGTGCCACCATGCTGCACCCATGGCACAGATAGCACCTCTCGCCCCGGGGCGGGGGGATGCAACGGGGGAAGCAGGGGTCGGGGTCAGGCCCAGGAGGGTTGAAGGCATCAGGGTGAGCAGGACATTCCTCGGGCAGGTCTCGCTGCATCTCGGGGAGGTCAGAGGTGATTCGGAAGGGGAAGTAAGCAGCGCCTGCTTCGGACAGGTCTCGCGGCGGCTGGGGCGGCTCCTCAAGAGGCTGCCCAAGTCCCGCTCCTGGAGTGACGGCCTGCGGATCCTCAGACGATCATCCTCTAATGGATCTCTGCTCCCCACCTCAGGTACGGAGAGGAGATGTTACCCTGATTATTCTGGCAGGACAGTTCTGATGATGCGTAGACAGGTTGAGCCCTTTCAGCCGCAAACGGTGACCGTGGGCCAAAATATCTGGGTATTATGTGCGTCAGTCTGGACTGAAATGCCCTTAAGCCTTGTTTCTCTGTGTTCCCTGTTGTCTGTTGGCCGATCTGGTGTCCAGCTCGCTTTTGTGCAGGACCACATGGTGACTATGTGTGTGTGTGTAAGAGTGTCAACATTAGAATAGACCAGATAAAGGGTCAGCAGGATAAACCGTTTATTCCTGCCTCAGGTAGATGTCTCTGTTTTACAGACACAGTCAAAGACAGTAAACCACACATTTTCAATCTCCTGCAAAACCCTTATGATAAGTGGGTTATAATATTGACTTCCATATTTGTAGCAGGAATTTGAGATAAGAGTGAGACTGCTGGAGGCTGCATTGCATCGATTTTCCCCATGTTTCCCCCCTAAGGGAATGACTAATGTAGTTTCTTTTTTTAAATTCAAGTTTTTGTTTTTTAAATTTTAAACATAGCATTAGAATAAAGTGTGGCTGGGAGGGGAATTTGGAGGAGGTTGGGAGCGAAACAGCCGCGTGCTGCCAAATTATTGATCCAGTCACAGTCAAAAGACTGACAGCTGAATAAGAATAGAGGTTTACTGCAGCTCTTGTGTGTGTCGGTGTGTCCTGTGTTAGTCTGATAACACTCAGACCAAACATGACTCAGGGAGTAGCTCATCAGTAACTCACTGCTGCACCTGAGTGACGCCATGCTGCTGCTGCTGCTGCTGCTGCTGCTGCTTCACTGAAGCTTCAGAAGCAGCATCAGCAGCATCAGCAGCACAGGTTACCGCAGACAGACGCTGTGTATTTTTAGACGGGTTCCCTGCGAAGGAAACTCGGTTAATCCTTAAAGAAAGAAGTGGCCCAAACCACAGTCTCTGTTCTTCTTTCTGTTGCATCTTCGGTTGTTGTCGTTACCCTCTGCCAACGATGTGCGTCATCATTCTGGATGATGCCAACTATGCTCAGTGTCTCTGATGTGGCTGCACAAAACTCTTCTTAATGATTTATTGAATACATGTTTCTTTCACAGGATGATTCTTAATTTTATGTTGGGACAAATAAGGTTTCAATATTTCTGTGTGGGAAGAGTAGTAGAGGAATGATGGACACCCAATTAAAGGAGCAGTCCATCTATTTTGTACATAAAAATCTATAAACATAATGAGGGTCGGAGAAGAAAAGTTGTACTTTTCTGGATCTCTCATCGGAGGACGTTTAATCTAACACAAAGGGTAGCAGTGGGACTGAATAAGATATGATTAAGAGTAGAAGAGTAAAGAAGAGTAAAAAATATAATAGAATTACTGTATAATTACTATATATAATGTGAAATAAAAAGTATAAAGGATTTATTTTAGGTTGGAGTAATGTTCAGTATGGGGCGACGGTAGCTTAGTGGTAGAGCAATATGCCTTTCAACTGGAGGTTTGTGGGTTTGATTCCCGGCTGTGGGAGCTGCCTAACCCTGCATTGTTCCTGATGGCTGTGCCGGCTGCATGTGAGTGGGTATGACAGATGTGTGATAGACAAATGTGCTGTATGAACGTGTGAGTAAATGGAGGAGTGAATGGCAAAAATGTCATCAGGACTAGAAAAGCGCTATATAAATACAGACCATTTACCACACAAGACTTGTCAGGAAAGATTGAAATTTACCTTAGTGATGTCATCAGCATAATTGAAAATTCAAATTAGTGGATACAGCTGTGTAACTAAAGGCCTGTGTTTGACAAACAGGAGCGGTCAGGATATGTCAGCCTTTGTCTAAATCTCTGAATTATCCCTTTACTGCAAGCTAACTATTTGCATTAAAGGGTGAACTTGACATTGACTGCTTGAAAAATGAACTCAAAGCCTTTTCACTGGATTTCTTCTGGAGCTTTTTGCACCAGACCTTGGTCTTCATGTGTTGATGGAGTTGGCTCAGTTGTCATGGCGATGGGTTCAGTTGACAACGTGTTTGCTTGAAGTTCAAGATTCCTGCCAGGAAGGATGTAAAGTGGACCTTGGGTTTTGTTTTGTTTCATCACGTTTTCCACATTTGTTGAAATGAATTGCAGACATCATATATATTATCACCTCGGCCTTGGATACAAAACGTTGCATTTAGATGATGTTACTGCGCCACAGGTAGAGCATCCATCTGAATTTGTTTATGTAAATCACTAACACACATCATTCACTGACGGCATAATCATCACCCAAATAAATAAAGTAAAGAAGTCAAACTAACCGTTGAAGTTTCCAGCTGCACCAGTCAGTGTTGGTTCATTCAATATGAAACAAATGAAAGCTCAGCTCTCCTCGTGTTTGTTTAGTTCATTCACGCAGCATCAACATCTGCAGCTGCACAGATGGAGAGAGCGAGATGATGAGGATGAACACTGTCACTATCGAATCTGAAGTTTCTGTTCACACAAACACACAGGTGTCAAGGTGAAGGATCACATTGTCTTGATGCTGAGGGAGATTTGAGTTCATTGAGTTCAAATGAGGGAGACACGCAAGTATGAGAGGCACAGTGTGTGTGTGTGTGTGTGTGTGTGTGTTTCTCAGTCACAGACCATGGATAACTGCTCTAAATGAGCTATGATGGGATCAGACTGTTTAAACCCCATCAAAGACCCTAAAGCTGCTCTTAATTCCCTCATAAGACCTGCAGAGGTTCATTAGTGTAGTGTTAAAGTGGAACTATGCAGTATTTTTTATCCTAATGTAACAGCTTTGGAGCCATTGTGATGGTTAAATGAGATTTGGGGGCTGTCTCCACTCCCCTTACTGTCTGTTAATGAAAAACCAACCTTGCAAGATTATGACCAATGGTGTCACAAGAAACACATATTGCTTTACGGCACTACACTCACACACCCTAGCCAGGTATTTCCAACATTCATCATGGCAGAGAAAACCCAGAATAAACGGCGGAGCTCTGCTTGAAAACAAAAGCACGTGGAGAGAAGAGCGTCAAATGTGAGCTTTAACGACAGTGAGGATGAAGCGGCAGGCAATGGATGGATGGATGTTTACTGTACTGTACTGAACTGTAGGGGAAGCTAAAAAAAAAACCCACCAGACTTACTGTGTACATTATACCCGACTAACTTCTTTTTTTTTACCGCCTCTTTTGTCACACAGACGTGGCCCGCGGAACTTCTCTTACCCTCACCTGTCTGTCCCACACCCACTGTCTCACAGAAAAAGAAAACAACCACCCACATCCCCTATCTGCAACTCCTGTCTCTTTTTTTTCCTTTCACAAACACACACACACAGCACTTAGTCGAGTTTTGATGGCACCAAACAACATCTCGGGTTACAGTGACAAAACACAAACTGGACAATTTTCTGGCGTCTTTAGGCACGACGGGAGTGGAACGGGAACAAAAGGGACAGTGCATTTAGATAGATAGATAGATAGATAGATAGATAGATAGATAGTCAAGAGAAATGGGGAGCATATTAGAAACCAAGACACTCTGACTGTGCTCTTCTGAGTACACAGCCGTCATCATTGAATGCGCTGTAATGGAAGCTCCCTCTTTCCTGTCTTCGCTCACATGCAGCGGGTTCTATCGACCCAAGTGCAGCAGTGGAGGTTAACACAGCCACTACTTATGGATTGTTACGCGCTGTATTTCTAAGCTCCCTCGTGTCTCTCCTCTGCGCTGCTGCTGCTGCTGCTGCTGCAGATCGCTAGGGCCGTTCCGTCTCTCCGCATCATCGTCCCCACTCTGTCTGCAGGCAGTGTCAGCTGGAAAGCAGCCTGACTGGAATGATGGGATGTGAGACAAAGGTGAAGTCTATGCGAGCGGTCTTGTGCTGTGGAAAAGCAGCTGAAGCCAGTGTACCGTGGCAACACAGAACACCACAAGCCCTTCTACTGTTGAGACAACACACACACACACACACACAGGTTTTCCATTTTAAGGACTCTTCATAAACCAAATCCTTATCCATGACCAGTTAGGGTATAACCGTAACTCTAACTTAACCACAATTCAAATTTCAGCCCTAAACTTAACCATTTCCTCAGAAATGAGCTTCTGCCGAACTAGGATCAGGTTTTGGTCTCCATGATGACTTCTGGTCCTGACAAGGTCAGTTTTTATGCCAGAACAGGTCCTAAAGAAGTAACAAATACAAGCACACACACACACAAGACATCATGGTTCTGTGCAGAGCAACAGACACTAATGAGTGTTTGTGGCTCAACTTTATTACAGTCGTCTGTCAGTGTCCTCTTCCGGGACATTTATACAAATGATGATACTTTAATTTAAGGAGGAAATGCCTCGCTGATATTACTGGAGCAGCAAAACATAGCACTTGGAGTTCAAACTTGCCACATAGAAAGAATCATATCTGAAGGGCTGTTTAAAATCGGACATTAGACGATATCTCACAGAAAAGCTCACCCTCAGCTCACGCGTTCTAAACTCGGTACATTTCGGCACGTAGACATGGTCAAGGCGACTGAAGGCTGAAGTTCAAACCAAGCAGCAAAATAGGGAAGAGGGTGATTTGACTGACTTTGAATGTGGCTGTTGGTGTCAGTGTTTCAGAAACTGCTGGGGTTTACAGAGAATGACAAAAACATGCAGTCAGCATCAGTTGCCCGTGTGAAAATGCTTTGTTGACGTTTGAGGAGAATGTCCAGACTGAGTTGAAACGATAGAAAAGGAAACAGTAACTTAGAAGATTGTTTCTGGACACACAACGTATTAAAGTGGAAATTTGTCACTTTAACTCTCGGGAACACAAGCTGTGGACTTTCCACAGAAGAGGAAAAGGGAAGCAGTTTGTGTTCAAACCTGCCATCCAGAGGGGATTTTTATCTGAAACTTCCATCGTCCTGCGTCTGTTTCGCATGCTTCTATGTTTAATCGTGTGTGGCCTCTCGCTCGGTCACGTTTCCTTCAACAGCTGCTTTCTCTGCTTCTTTTTTGTCGGCTCTGCCACGATGACCTAAAATTATGCTATAGCTTTCTCCATCTTATAGCCACTAGTTGGCTATTGTGAGGATTGTGAGTGTTGGCGGCCTTTATCTTGCAAGGCTGGTTTTCCGCTAACAGACAGTAGAGGGAGTGCAAACAGCTCCACAACAAGCCATTTAACCATCACTATAACTACGAAGCTGTTGAATTAGGGCAAAAATCCTGCAGAGATCCTCTTTAGACCTTGGAGCAGATGGTCTGCAGCTGCAGGTGTCACCCCTGACACTTTATTAGATGTCCTATGTCCATAATTAAGTGGCTGGTAGAAGCAGGGTGAAAGGACCCATGCTTAGAATCTGAATTTGTGGACTTGTAAAAACATGTTGTGTGTTACAGTAAGTGGACCTGAACACAACAAACACAAAGCAGAGGGGAATCAGCCATGCTTTCTTTGAATGAACCAACTTTCCTGTTTGAAAGTCTGTGTAACGATGGACTTTCCGCTCAAGTTCAAACCTGCCATCCACAGGGGATTTCTTACCTGAAACACAAGGAAAAGTGTTCATTTTACTGACACTTTTACCCTCCCTTTACTGTCATGACAGGCTTGGTTCTTACTCCCCAGGATGTTGGAAACATTCCCTTGCTATCCTTCACCATGATCACATCATTTCTGCAGATCTGGTAGCTGCACGTTCATGCTGCCAAACACCACCAAAGGGTTTTGACTGGATTCAAAGCTAAAGACTTAGGGGGAGTCCACATACATGCTGTACATGCTGTACAGTCATCTCAAGCTATTGATAATATAGGTGCATTACTATGTGGGAAGCAGCCATGAGAAGAGACACAGTCAGCAGCAATACTGCGATAATCGATTGGCTGACTTTCAGCAGGTCATTCTCCTCTGACCTCTGTCATCAGTGAGGTGTTTCCTGTTAAAGCAGAACTGCTGCTTTATAAGCACTATGTGAATAAGCTCATAGTCTCTTTTGGCCCAGTTGTTGAATGTTTCGGTACCATTCCCATGGGGTACCAGAGTAATGGTACGTTATGGGTGGAGCTAGACTCGCTGATTGGGCGGCAGAAAAGCGTCATTCCCTTGCAACCGGTGTTTGTTCAACACCCGCCGGGCACAGCCCACAGCCCCGCCTACCAAGTAAACGTCCTGTTCTCAGTCGACACGCAAGCCCGACCCACGAGCTCAACCGTTCCAAACCGTTCCCAACTGTTTCAGAAGTACTCAACCAACTCATATGTCTCATATGTCAACGTTGATGTGACAGTAGCTGATGATCCCGGCGTCTACGGTACGTGTCTGACCACAGACACCGCTGTCGTGTGGCAGCAGATTGGATAATTGCATGAATAAGCAGGTTCACTAATGAATTGCTTAGTGGGTGTAACCGATCACAGCTGCACTTTCCCCAGCCACTAATTAGCACTCACATCCACCAACACTGCATCACAAGAGTGTGTGTGTGTGTGTGGGTGTGTTGCACTAGGCCTGCGCACACACACACACACACATGTTTCTTAACAAGTGCTTAGCAGTCACATCAAACCAAATCAAATATCTCGTGTACGGCTTCAACGATTATTTGATTAATCAATTGAGTGTTTTTACTAATTAAAACAAGCTTTCTGTTTTTTCAACTTCTTAAATGTCATTATGTTCTGGCTTCATTGCTCCATTTAACAAACTCATCATTATAACTGAAACAAATGTGGGTTTGTGGACAAAACGAGACATTTCAAAGTTTGGGGAACACCAATCATCATTTTTCAACATTTTCAGATTGATGATAAAATAATGGTTAGTTGCAGCTCTGTGGAGAAATCCCCATCTGTTGGGGCGAAATGAAAACTGGGGGACAGAGGAGAAGTGAGGGTAGAGGTGGGAGTGACACCAGGAGCCGAAGAAAAACAAATTAAGTCCAGTAGGCAAGAACAAATAAGAATGATTTATGGAAATCTCCTAAATCTAAATAGGCGCCATCAATTATTCCCAACAGCTTTGATGTTGAGTTTTAAGATGCTCCATCAGCTAATCTCAGTGGTCGGGCAGGAACAAATCTATTTGAAAGTTACAGAAGAAGATCCTTATATGTTTAATACCTTTACCTTTTTTTACAGCTTCATTTAAACCACATTTAAGTCCAGTTTTGTAGAATCAACATACAAACAAACTAGAACACACACACACACACACTTCTCAAACTCAAAGCACAATATGTCGTTCATACGTCTGTTTGTGTGTGAGAGACAGAAAGCGTTTGTTATCAGTGTGAGAAAAGTCTGGATCCTCTTTGAACCGTGACTTGCTGACAGTGGCGTATCATACTGTAGGTGTGGAACAGGAAAAGGTGTCCACTCCTCCTCAGTGTTCCTTGCCGTTTTCCAAATTCTATCTTCCGAATGATTTTATCTGAACCAGAGACCGAGACGCCAGGGCCCGTCTCTCTGTCGCCAACGCCCAACACACACAGCGACTTCTGTTTTGAGAAAAAACACCCGCGCATGCACAATACTGAGAAACACGACACACATGAGGAGTCTTGGTGTGTAACACTGACTGTAAACACAACTCTGTTGTTTGTTTACAAGGAGAAACAAGACGTCCACACCACTTCTAGTGGTCACCATCTTCTCAACAAACCAAGTCAAGGAGTAAAAAGTATTTATTGTAGATTTGGACTCTCTTGGATGGAGTGAGTGTAATGAAGATAGACAGGAAAGGAGTTCCTCTCTTTCCTTCCCTCTTGTGTTTTCTCTCTCTTTTTTGCTGTGACCTCTGACCTGACCACGAGCAGTGTCCCTGAACTGAACTCCTCTTTTTCCTCGACACGTTCCTGCGTCACAGCTCTTCCCTTTCGCTCTCTGTCCAAACACACACGCCTCTGTCGCCCTCTTCTCTCCAGGCAGTGACCTCTAAACTGTCCTGAGCAGAATGTCCACGTCCTAATAATCAGTAAAACCACTCCTTTACGATTCAAGAAGTTTATTGTTAAATGCCATTCAGTGCCATTCAATTGTTTAACAATTAAAAATACATTGGCTATTTAATGAGGTTAGGTTAAAACTGCAGTACGTAGCTTTTAAAGGTCCAGTGTGTCAAATGTTGGTGAATTTATTTTCATTTGGCAGAAGTTAAAAGGGTGAGGTGAAGGATATTTATCTCACACACAGTACTTTCAAACCATAGTGAAACAACTTTTCACTCACTCTTCACACACTTTTTAAATTCTATAAAAAAAAGCCCAGTCGTTCAGCAGTCTGAGGTAGACCTGAAACAATTACTCGATTAATCAATTATTAATCATTTACTGAATTATTCGTAAACTATTTTGATAATCAATTAATCGGTTTGATTTCTGATTGTTTCAGCTTCTTAAATGTTAATATTGTATTCGTTTCTTTGCTCCACATAAACAAAGAAATTCACTTTGAAAGTGAATCATTTTGGTTTGTGGACAAAACAAGACATTCGAGAACATCAACATTTCCAGGTTTGACAAACACTGATCAACATTTTTTTAACATTTTCTGCTATTTTATGGACCAAATGAACACTCGATGAATTGTGAAAATAATCGACAGATTAATCGATTATGAAAATAATCGTTAGTTGCAGCTCTTAGTTTGAGGGGATAAATGTTTGATGTCTCCACCCATCCCTGCACTGCTGCTGTATACACACAAACACTCCCTCAGTCAGGTCTGATAGTATTGCTTGACAGTCCATTTCCTGAAGGATGCAGACACACAAATAATGTTGCATCATTTCTGTTAATAATGTTAACTTCAACAACAACAGTTTCAGAATGTAACAGTTTAACTATTCAGTTGTGGTTGGTAAAAAAAAGAAGTGTGATGATGACACGGTGTATTTGGGATTTCCCTTGGACTTTACTTACTTTTACTTCCATTCTGGACAGTTTTACTTTACACTGATATAAAAGACACACTGTGTTAATATAATAATCTCAACAAAATTGAAAATGAAGGTGACATTGATTGATTAATGAATTTATTACTTGGTGAATTGATAAATTTGGTGTTTCTTTGGTTTTCTAATTTTGAATGAAATAATTCTACTATTGACAGTATGTACAGCTCTTCTCTGTTTACAGTGGTCATCAAAAAGCTTGTTGCCATGGTTACAGCGCTGATGCTGAGTCCCCTCTCTTTTCATGACACAAACAGAAACACCGCCGGCTTTGTCTGCCTGCAGCTACAGAGCGGTGCAGTCAGACTGCAGCGTGTTTCCTGTTCACACATGTTCAAGAGAAAACAATGTGAACAAAAATAAACGTCTAAACGATGTCACGCGTTGACTCAGAATTCCCCCGTATAACTGCAGTCCTCTGTTTGTCCGTCTGACGTAAAAATAAAACTGTAAATAAATCTATGGCTTAGCACAGTAAATAACTGAGAAGAGAGACTGTGTGAGGCAGTCACATGTGAAACCAACAGAAATGAAAAAAACAGTGGACGGTTAACAGTGGACAGTTTGGGGAAGTTTTGGGGAAAGTACCTTAATTCAAAAAAACCTAAAAAGATAGCAATAAGATAAGGGTAAGCTGACCTTTCATGTGCTTCTGCTACTGGGACGCGTTGGCCTTTAATAAATAAATGTGCCATCCATGAATACACTTCATCATGTCTTGCTTTGCATGATTTTTGGTTGTGTGTTATATAAATAGTCCAACGTGTTTTTGTGATAAGGACTTCCTGCCACCGAAAGTCACCTAAAATTAGACCACACAGAGACGTCATTTGTAGATGTTTTTCCTTATTATGACAACGTGTGGGTAATTAAACTGTCATGTTCTTAACAAATTCAATTTTCCACAACACTTAACAAAAACAAGTGTGTGTTTCTCACGTGAAACAGTACAGTCTTGTGTCTGAAGGGTGAGAGTCTGGCTTTAGCCACTAGATGGAGCTATTTTCCTGTGTAAAGGTAGTGTTGTGTGGCTATATTCAATCAGAATTCATTTCACACATTCTGTAATGGGAGAAAAGTAACAGCTCAGTGTTTTTTTTACCTTTCATTTGGTTTGTCTTTCACTGATTGATTCTGTCTTATTGTTCAGTATGGAAGCCTGTTTGTACCACCTGGAAAACAACAACCAAGTCATACTTATGACTTAGTATCTCATAATTATGACTTAATATCTCATAATTATGAGATACTCTGTCATAAGTTTGAGTTATTATCTCATAATGTGGATTTACTATCTCATAATAATGACTTACTATCTCATAATGATGACTTATTGTTTCATAATAATGACTTTCTATCTCATAACTTTGAATTATTATCTCATAATTTTGAGTTATTCTCTCATAATGTCGATTTACTATCTCATAATTATGACTTGCTATGTCATAATAATGACTTGTAATAATGTCATCATTTTGAAATAGTATCTCACTATTACGATGAAGCATTTCATAATTATGGGATACTATCTCATGACTTGGGTAATCATTCTTTATTTTTCACGTGGCTTCCATAGCCTTGGCCTGCACTCTTCTCTATAATGATTGTGTTTTGTGTGTGTGTGTGTGTACATCAGACTGCAGCTACACCTGTCACCTGGAGTGTCAGCGTCAGGTTCAGCTGGACTGCAACCAGAGGGACAGACAGCCTGAAAAACCTCCATCTGCAACGAGCAGCCGCTCTGCCTCCTCCTCGTCCGCCACTGCTCGCCTTAAGGTGAGAATTTAAAAGACAAAAGTAAACATGACACCAGTAGAAATAAGACGTAAAAAGGGGTTGTTGAGGTTGAGGCATGACGACTTCCTGTCAAATAAATTTAGGGATGTTCTTAGCTGTTGTTTCTTAATGAAATAAATACATGTTTTGATTTACATTTTGTTATGTAAGTTATTCTTAGAGAAATAAAATACACATTTGGTATAGTAGTTTTTTTAGTAGTTTTTTTTTCCCGTCATACACAGTAGTCCCTGAGCACAATCTTATATAACACTTCCTTTCAACCTGGCTTTCAAAATAAGAGCCACTGACTCAAGTGTTACTCTCCATCTCTCCTCTCTGTATGTTTAATAGCAATGAGCTTTAAGTGCAGATAATGTATCTGTGAGCTCTGTGACGAAGGCCCGCCTCTTCCCACACTCTTATGCTGTAGATAAGAGGAGAGCTGACAGTTCCTGTCCTGCAGTCTCCTCTTTCCCCTCTTAGTCTGTTTCACAGTCACTGCTGTGAGCATGTGTCGGGGTCGTGGAGGTCGCGCTCGCACTACTGCAGTCTCAGCATACATGCGGCAGGCTGACCACGCGTCATCGATTTGACACCAGCAGTAGTGCTGCTCAGTATGCATGCATGTGTGTGTAAAACACACACACACAGTCCCATGGTGATTACACTGATGGAAGCAAAGCTGCAGGTAATCAGTCTTCTGGACAGAAACACACTCGATGAAAGGGCAGAACACTTTCTCTGCAGTCTGCTGCTCTCTAGAAGCGCACAGGCTTCAATAGAATCAAATGTGAGTTGACTGTATTACTGGGGCCTCCTTTTCATTAATATGTGTGCGTGTGGACTGTGTGAAGCTGCTACAAACACAATAAACACCGTTCCCAGCCGCTGTTTGTGCCCTGTGGTGTGTTTTTTCACCCCCGTGTCCCCGTGTTCCTCGTCATGGACGATTTAGTAGAAGAAAACAACACCACTGAGCTCAGTGAGTGTAAGACTGGGATCAGACTACATGAGCGTCAGGAACGATGAGCGGACGTGCACTGTGACATGATTGAAGAACAGAGATTCGGCGTATGAGACGCTCCATGACACCCTGAAGAGAAGCCGACTCTGACATCTCCTGCGACACGCTCCGTGGATGTTGACCACTTGGATAAAAGAATGCTTTGACACAGCGTGACATACAGACATAAACATTGACATTGGGAATCACAGGATTCCTCACAATACGGTACGTGACGCACGGACCACGATACCAGTGACATCACGATACAACGATTCTGTGAGAATCGACACATTGCAAGACAATCATACGTCACGATGTCTGTCTCACCGAAGAAAACAAAACGTCCGTTAAAAGTTAAAAGTGCAGGATTTCTCTATTCAGTCACAACATAGCAAAATGCATAAAATCTATGTATGTAGCTTTCATTGCAGGCAGGGACTGTTTACTTTAGAGCACCTTTATTTATTAATTAAAATATTGATATTTGCGCCAGGGGGATGGAAGGATGACGATATATATAACCAAATTGCCCCTGCTGTACACATAACTTACCTCAGGTTCTCTCTGAAGCACAATCAGTCCATGCTGTCCTCTTCATGACCCCCAGGAACGGGTCCACGATCTGTTTTTCTTTCTTACCGATGAACTCATGCAGTGTTGTGAACGATGATTGGTTTAGGATTATACTTGTAGTGTTGCCAGTCCCTGAAACTAGACATGGCATTAATCCGTGCCACTGGGATTGATAATCTGACATTGTGACCATCGTGAAAGACAAAAATATTATGTAGTCTGGTCCCGGTATAAATGGGGTCTTTTTGTATCTTTTTTTTACTTGAGTTTCCTTCAGTTGGTCTCTCAGTTGATCCCATTGATACAAATATTTATGGCTAACAGCTATGCTCGTGTCATTTTCCTGAAAATTGGTATCGAGTCTGAAATTCTAGTATTGTGAAAACCCTATTTATCACACATTCATGAGCAGACAGATGCACGATCAATCTCTGCAGTGACAGCAGCGTTAAGGTGCTTTTGAAGGGGGTCACTGTCAGGGTCAGAGGGCAGATTGTCGGGTCAGTTTGGGGTCAGAGGTCACTGTACTCCCTATACTGATGGAAATCACTCATTATTTTGGTAAGCTCTCATTAAGCAACGATAGGATCTGACACCTGCACCAGAACAGCTGTTTCTGTGTGTGTGTGTGTGTGTGTGTGTGTGTGTGTGTGTGCGTGCGTCTTTTTGTCTGGGCCCTACAACTTTAAAGGGCTGGTTTTAATGTTAGGGTTAGTATTAGAGTTAGGGTTAGGGTAAGGCACTTAGTTGTGATTGTGAAGGTTAGGGTAAGGGGCTCAGGAGTGCATTATGTCAGTGATGTGTCCTCACTAAGATATCAAAACAAGTGTTTGTCATGTCTCCAGGTGATTCCAGTGTTGTCTGTGAACATTTCCTGGGTTCTAATAAACGAATCGTTCTAATAAACGAATCGTATAAACGACTATATCCTTAAAGATTGGATTCTTTAAGGAGACGTCTTTATTTCAGCACCAATCAGCATCAGCATCAGCTGTTAATCGATGAATCAAGACAATAATCATCAGATTCATCAGTCGTGAAAATAATCCCCTTGGTTGTAATGGCTTGTAGTGTTGTCACTAGGAAAAGCAGCCATCTTCCTCAACCTCTGAGCGGCTCTCATGTATGTAAACCAGGAGCTGCAAGGCTTCCTATCTCTCACTCAGCATCTCTGTCTGTTTACCCATGTCTCTCCCTCCCTCCCTCCCTCTCTGTCTCGCTCTCTCTCTGTGTGTATGTGTGTGCAAGAGGAAGTGGCTCTGTGCGGTACTCTCGCTTGCAGGAAGAGACACACAGAGAGAGAGAGGGGGAGAGAGAGAGAGAGAGAGAGAGAAGAGGAGGAAGGTGGTGCTTGCAAGCTGATAACACACAGATAGTTGAGCAAGGCTGCGAGCGAAGGCTAGAGCAAAGCAAGTGCAGAGAAAGAATCTTTCTGTGGTATTTCCACAGCAGCGGGGGATCAGAGGAGAGAGGAGTCAAGTGCAGTGTGCAGTGAACGTCGTGTTGCTGTAGCCTCACATCTTCCTGCTGCTGTTTACTCTGGACTCCAGGGAGACGGATGGATTCTCACACGCAGCAAGCCGCCCGATGTCGCTGAGCTGCACTGAGCCGCAGACCAGGACGTGAAGTGAACCTGCGGCGTCACGGAGACGGAGACAAAAGCAGGATGTGGTGTCGCAAGTGCGTGCTTTTATGACTTGCGTGTCTGCGCGAGTAACAGGTGCTCTCAGGTGTGCGCGCGTCAACTTGACACCGTGCTGTAAACTGACTCCAGCATCATCACAGTGCGTGTGTGAGACGTACCTGTCTGTGTGTCTGTCTGTCTGTGTGTGTGTTTCGCTGCAAATGACCAGGTGCGTGTGCTGCGTGGCGTGTGTCATTTTTGTGTGCGAGAGCATACACACACACACACATGTCAAGAGGAAGTGACACGTCTGTGCTCGCTCTCCGATTTCCTGGTGCCGTCTCTGGTGGCGCGCGAAGCCCTGAATCTGAGCCGGGTTCACCTGTCTCGCCATCACGGGTGGGACGTACACTCTGTGGATGCCTCAGCAGAGGAGCACTTTTTCTGGATGACTTAGAGGCTCGGCGACTCTGATTTGTGGCTGACTGTCACACCAGGCCTGCCTCTCGCTCCTCTCTCACGCTCTCTCTCTCTCGAGATAAACCAGCACTTCCTCTCGCCGTCAACGTGCCGCCCGGGTGCCATCCCAGCACTGGAGGCCAACTCTGGACTCCTCTATGACTGTGAATACAGTGATGACCCCCTCCATGACGAGCAGTAACAGCATGAGCAGCGGCTACTGCAGCCTGGAGGACGAGAGCGAAGACTTCACTTTCTTCACCGCCAAGACCTCGTTGTTCCGCAAGCCCCGGCACTCAGCAAAGGTACAGAACCCTGTCTGTGTGTGATGATTCAACTGCAGGAGTCCGACAAAACTCTCACTGAAAACATTAATGTGTTCAGACTTTTGTATGGAGAAAAGAAAAGAGGCCAAAAGCAGAACTATGGAGAGGAAGTGCGTAAATAGGCCTCCAGGTCTGTGTGTGTGTGAATGTATCTGAGAGTGTAGTCAGGCCACTGGCTTTGTAACATTGATCCACATTTGATTACGTGGAAGGTCAGCGTAGATTTCAGCCGTGTTTTGGAGACTGAAGACATAACTGCGGCGTGCTTTCATCTCATCTCAGCCTCCGGGGGCCACATACAGTACGTCACATGTTTGCTTTGTTTTTACGCAAAAAACAAACTATGAGCTAATTATGTTAGCCTGCACGTGCCATAGAGGTTTCATCTCTATCATCTCACTGTGTGGGAGAGGTTTCCGTAGTAACATCGCTGGTGCTTCAGAGGTAGGGAGGTAGAGAGAGAGAGGTAGAAGGGTGTGTGTGTGTGTGTGTGTGTGTGTGTGTTCTTTTATGGGTTTCTTTGTGAGGACCAAATAAACTTAGAAACCATAGGCAGTGAAAGAGTAAAAGGTGTTTTTGTTTGTGAAGACTTGGTTTATTATTTGTGTGTTATAATTAGGCTACGTTAGGGTTAGGAAGGTATTGAGATGATTAAGGTTAGGGTAAGGGCCTAGGAAATGTCTATAAATGCCCTTAGAGAAAATGTATTACCTCTTTAGGACATTTTCTGGCATAAACACGGATCTTCTCAGGACCAGCAGTCCTCATGGAGACCAAAATTTGGTCTTAATGAGGCAGTACCTCATCTCTTAGGAACTGGTAACTGGTTTTACATCTCTCAGGATTACATCTCTGTCAAAGCAGTAACCCAAGAAGGATAGCTGCACAAAATGTGTGTGTGCGTGTTTGTGTCTGTGTTGTGTGCAGGGCAACTACTTGACTGTATCAAACCATTTCCCTAGTTACCGTGGCAACGCATGGTTTTGTTGGCACGCTGTGCACTTCCTGAGATTCTGTTATGGTCGACTGTACTTACATTATTACACATAAGTGTGTCGCCTGTAGGGTTTTTAACTTGAATGCGGCTTTATCGTAAATGATGATAATAAAGTATTTCAAGGCCACTTTGCTGAAGATGGAAAAATCAAAGTGCAGAGCAAAGTGAGAAGAGAGAATAATAGGAGCAGCAGTGCTGATTACAATGGCTCTAGCTCTTAAAAGCAGGTTGTGAACAGGTGGTTTTTGGGGAGGATTTTTTTCAGGGTTATCACAGATCACGTGGTCGAGAGTTTCAGAGCACACTGTCACCATAGGTTCATACTTACACTTCATTTTTTAAGATTATCATATGCAACAATCCCGCAAAAAAAAGAATGAGAGCAGGCCAAAGCATCACATTACAGAATCATAAACAAATTGTCGTTGTCCATTGTAAATAAATGACACAAATACATTTGCATTCATGCAAAGCATGTCCAGCCCTGTTCTTCCTGCACTTGTCCTGGCATTGCCTGTGGCGTCTGACTTGGAGAAGCCCGGGATAATCTCTGAATAATTGACCAGCTGTGTTGTCATCGTGTGGAATCAGGCTCGCTGCCACACTGAGACAGGAGGCTATTGGGGTTAGTTAGTCTGGGCTGTCAGGACACAAGCTGCCAGCTGATGGAGGCGGAACCCTGGCTTTGTCACCACACCAGCATAGAAAGATTGTGTTGTGTATATGATACAGCTGCACCATGCATGAACTGCTGAACATGAGAGAGAATTGCTTTTCATCCTGAAAGTAATTGAGTTGCTGTAAATGTAGTCCTGCAGTGTGCTGCCTCCATCCCGGGAAATTCCACTCTGTCCTGTGTTTGAATATGGAAAAGAGACATGCAAAGATCTGCGTGTGGCATCCTGTGAAGCTGTGATATTATCCGGTTTTCTGTTTTTAAGATGTTGCGCGTCACCGTTTTAGTCTCCGTCCATACATTTACTTGCTTAAATTCCTTAAAGCAGGCAAAGATCCTCGTTTTCTTTATGAACTATTAGCAGAACTCCAGACAAGCCAGTCACGTTTAATGTGTCGTGTGTACAACATACAAAACATACAAACCTATGTTTATGAGGACATTTTGACCTTTTGGGGACATTTAGTATGAATTGAGGTTAGGTTAAGTGAGAACTGGTGGTGATGGTCAGGGATCGACTATGTTTCAGCTGTCCCAATTAGTGGAATTGTGTGTGTGTGTGTGTGTGTGATTGCTGAATTCTGTCCACATCTGTTTTAGCATTTATTATTTGAGTGTTGGAACTTGTAAGTTAGGGTTAGATCACATTCTCAGACAGGACAGTTGTAATAGATCCAGAATCTAGTGTTTCCTGAAGATCATGACGTTCTCACACACACACACACACACACACACACACACACACACACACACACATACTAACACACACACCAAAGGTGGTCAGGTTATACACACACACACAAACACACACTCACCAGATTGCTTTAACACTGACTCCTCCACAGCACCATTTGAGCTCATCATGACCTCTGTTGTCTGGTCTCATCAGAGCAAGAGCATCAACACTTCCCATTGTCCCCCCGAGGGTTTGTGTATATGCATATGAACGTGTGTGTGTGCGTGTGTGTGTTCCTTATGTAACAGTCCTAGATATCTCACATGTCTTACTTCTATCTGAGTCACATTAAACAGGAAATCATGGCCTGGACTTGTTTCTGTCACCTGTTATATTGATGTTGTCAGACAGCGAGTACAGGTGTTATTGTCATATTGTTATATTGTCATAGTATTTATCACCTGTGTAGGGGTGGGGGGGGTAGATACAGTGAAATATTGCATGCCGATATTATTAATTTTAGTCCACTAGATGGTGCCATGTGCTCACTCTCACTATAGCTGTTTAGTGAGTAAATCGCAATATATGATTTCACAAGTACAATCACATCGTATTGCCACTTAAATATCGTGATAATATCGTATTGTGACTTAACTATCGTGATCATATTTTATCCTGACTTAAATATTGTGATAATATCATATTGTGACTTACATATCATGATAATATCATATCGTATTGCCACTTAAATATCGTGATAATATCGTATTGTGACTTAAATATCGTGATCATATTTTATCCTGACTTAAATATTGTGATAATATCATATTGTGACTTACATATCGTGATAATATCATATCGTATTGCCACTTAAATATCGTGATAATATCGTATTGTGACTTAAATATCGTGATCATATTTTATTGTGACTTAAATATCATGATAATATCATATCGTGACTTAAATATTGTTATAATATCGTATTGTGACTTAAATATCGCGATGATGTCATATCGTGACTTAAATATCATTAACTCCAATATTTCCTCTTTAAAGTTTGGAATATTTCTAACTTCCACCGCTTTGAAACCCTAGTTAGCACCTGTAATATTAATAATAAAGTGGCTGCATTACTTATTATCAATGATATAGTGTTGATAAACTGCATGTGTGAAGAATATGTTGTCATACTAAAGAACAAACAGGAACCAAATGTGAATTAATTCATTTTGAACACTTAACACTTTAGGTTTTTTGATTCGGTCAAATGTCTCCTTCATGATTAGGTCCAGTCACAGGAGCCATGTCCGGAAACTGCACTATTGTCCTGTAACAACTCTCACTGGTATGCAGAGAGGGAGGACAGGGCACCGCCTCTGGTACATTTAGAAACTTGTATACAAACGCAGGAATTCCTGCACTCTTCCTTTTACTTTGTTGATTTAGACGTGTGATTACGAATCCGCTCCTTCATGTTCCTGACCCCCAGTGTACCATTTACACTTGTTGTGTTCACACAAGATTGTCTTGTTTTGGTTCTGATCTTCTATGAATGATCATCTGCACACAAGTGCACTCAGTGGCAGTTTATAGAGTGATGGTTAAATGCACAGTTAGAATGCTTCTGATTTATCTGTTAAATTTAGTGACCGTGACTGCAGTTACCTTGACAGAAGGACCATATTTACACAGAGTGAAAGCAGCTACTCTGGCCTTGCTCTTTTGTATTCACTCACACACACACAGCCACTTCAACTGTTAGTCACCTCTTTTTTTTGCTCAGCAGGAAGAGTTAAACACCTACACTTTTTCTAAGTGCGTGTGTGTCTCATCTCCACAAGGTACAGTACCTTGATCTGGATCTACACGTGTGTGCGTGTGCAGTTCATAAAGAGGAACACATGTACTCAGGGAAGCGGTGTCTGTTCTGAATAAAAGAGTGACTTCATCGCACAAACCGAGGACTCCTCTTCAGAAACCATTCCTGCCCTGCATTCACTCTGACACACATTCACTCACTCAAACGAACAGGAGAAGAGGGGAGGGAAAAAAAGCTATTGTGAGATAGAGCATCCCTGCTGTACTATAAATAACCTAGTCAAACTCAGTGTTGCTAAGGCTGGCTCTTTCATCAGTCCTTACTCCTCACTGGCCTTCTTCACTGCCTCCCTCCCTCCTCCTCCTCATTTCACTGCTCCTCTCGATCACGCTCTCGTTCTGAGTAAAAGTAAAAATGAGGCACTGCTGTCGATATTGTGGAGGAGGCGAACATGTGATTTGCTCCATTCATGGCCTTTCCTGACTCCATGCAGAGCTGCAGGTTTTTCAAGAAGACTGTATAAGAATCCACTAAAGCTACAGCAGCTGCTCTTCATTCTTCAAAGATGGAGGACGGGAGAGTGTTGTCACAAGTAGTTTTTGATAAGAGAGGCCACACGGTGCAGGAAACACCCTCAGATCCAGCCTATATAAATGGTGGCCCGTGGGCTACATGTGGCCCGAAATAAACCTCCTAGTAGCCCAGTCTGTGGTCCAACCAGAAACACTTTTGCACTTTCACAGTGCGTTTACATACATGTTAAAAATACACTGAAAGTTTTAGTGTAATTAAAAGCTGTGTTGTATATGTTTTTGTCTTTCTCATGTCTTTTACAATTGTCTCTTATTTCTACCTCTTGTTTTTATGACTATCGCTTATCTTATATTTAACTGTGTGTTGTTTTAATGACTTCCCCAACGTCTTCTTTTATGATTTGGTGAGCCGAAAGCAGCGATAATAAAGATCTATTCTATTCTGTATGCACTTTGAGTTGCACCTAAGTCAAATATGGCCAACACATTTGCTCTTGGACAAGAGTCCAAGATGCTGCTCAGCTTAGTTTTTGATAAAACCTTCAAATCAAACTCAATACACTTCTTTTTAAAGTTGAGCTGGGAGGAAGGGGCCGTGTTCGTGTCTTTACTCATAAACTCGACCTTTACTGTACTTGTCATCTTTGACAGGACATGTAACGGAGGAAGTAGCACCATCTCCTGGTGACACGGACATCATACTACTCAAATGGTTACTGTGATATGTCAGCTGTGTGACATTTTCTCTCTCGCTCACGTTACAGCAGAATGAAGCAAAAGAGGAAGAGGAGGGAGGAACGAAGGACCTGTCGGCGGAAGAGGTGCAGACCAAGATAGAAGAGTATAACGCCCAAGTCAGTGAAACTGGCATGAAACTGGTGAGTTTTAGAGCTGGTTTCATATCACACTGAAACAGTGAATGTAGATTTTTGCCCTATCTGCACTGATTTGACAGGTTTCTACTGTGACCTGTTGTCAAAACAGCTACTCATGTCACTCCCTAAACAGGAAGTGGAGCTTGTAAATAATGTAGCGAAGAATCAAGCCAGAAATCAAATCAGAAATAGGATTTTAGGATCGTATACGGTGGAGTAGTGGTTAACGCTGTTGCCTTGCAGCGGAAAGACCTGGGTTAGTGACACAGTCAGAACAAGGGCCTTGATTTCTTGCTACATAATTTACAAGCTCCACTTCCTGTTTAGGAAATGCCATTAGCAGCCATTTTGACAGTTTGTTGTGTTCTTCCTGTGGCATGTGTGCATGGGTTCTCTCCTGGTTCTCCAGTTTCCTCTCACAGCAAATCACTGGACAAATCAGAGGTTTCAAACTCACCACATGTGGCCCTCCAATTCATTTCATTTGGACCGCTGCTTAATATCAAGTTCTAATGAGTTCTATTTTGCATCATAAATACATTTTTATTGTAAACTTTACACCGTTCCATAGCAACACAAATGCTTTTATATTGAAATTATGTGAAATACCGTCAGAAAAAATGGTCATTGCCAAATCATGATGTAATTTTGACACTTCACTGATTGTCAGATACAAAATAAGCTTTGTATCTGGGAAACTGTTCTTATATGTTTTGCCTAAAAAGAAAAGTAATCTTCACAAGTGAATTTAGCACGAGAAAAATAAATGAATTTTGAGAAAAACTTTGTCTTAATAAGATACGACAGTTACAGTAACTTTCTCAAATTTCGCCCAGTTTTGTCTAGTTTTTAGAAAATTGTCCCTCGTTTTAAGAATATTTGTCTTATCTTTAAGTAAGGCTGTTTGTTTTTGCAGTGGAGGTCAAAAAACATAACATTTAGAATAAAGCAAGCTTATAGAGCAGACGCAATTGACACTTTTTTCATAAAATAAAATGAGTTGATTTACCTGTGGAATAGCCAAGGGGCTACATTTCAGTGTTGGAGCTGTAAATATTATGTGGTAAATCATTTATATTTCTAACCCCCCTTTGGTTCTAGCTCTGTGTTTTTCAAAGTCTACATTTAGTTGGTTTATTTACTTTATGGGCGAGGAAACTTGATGTGACGTGTGTCAATGGAGGAGCAGGAAAGACATAACAGATTATCTCGCCTTGAGTTTGACACGTGTGGACCACACTGTGGATGTTTTTGTGAACTCTATAGTCAATAGTTAGTGTAGATAAGAAGATTGACACCTCACAATCAATATGCCTTCAGAGAACAATATATCTAAGTGTCTCCCTGTGTCTCTCTGTGTATTCTAGGCTTCAGACGGATCCTACACAGGTTTCGTTAAGGTCCACCTGAGGCTCAGTCGACCAGTCACCGTCTCCTCCGTGGAGGCGATTCAGAGGGATTTAGAGGGAGCGGCCAGGCAGAAGGGCAGCCAGGATCAGGCACCTTTAGGAGACCAGGAAGGGACTGAGTGCGGGCAAAGTGAAAAGAAGACGTCCTTCTACCTACCATGTGACTGTGTGAAGCATCTCCACATCAGCTCTCTGAACACCACCAGAGACGTCATCCAAAACCTGCTGAAGAAGTTCATGGTGTTAGACAATCCCCGCAAGTTTGCATTGTACGGGCTGACTCACCGCGACGGACAGGGTGAGCAAAGCAGACATGATCACCAGGTCATCTGCAGCATTCAAACATACAGTACAGCATGACAGAATAATAATGAGTGTGTTTTTCTTTCTGTGAACACAGATCTCTTCCAGAAGCTTCCTCTGTGCGAGCGCCCGCTTCTCCTGAGGTTGATTGCAGGGCCGGACCCAGAGCAACTGACCTTTGTCCTGAAGGAAAATGAGACGGGAGAGGTGGAGGTGAGAAAGCACACAAACTGTGACCAAATTAGACTTGAATGCATTTTCAAAAATATTAACTATCATGGTTGTTATCAAGAACTGGTACTCTTGGACTTTACACAAGTATGACTAAAGCTATGTTTCTGCTGAGTGGAACGGTTCGCTTTAGTACGGTGTGGTTCATATTGTTTGCATTTCCAAAAGGAACTGTACCAAAACAACCACCCCCAACCATTCCAGTCTTTGGCACCCTTCCCTTGGGGTACCAGAGTAAAATGGTACGGTCCAGTAAGCTCCACCGATGAGAGTCAGCTGATTAACGACAGATTGGACGTCATAAAACCTTGCTAGCCTTTTTCAATTCTCAACCATCCTCTGATGATAAGATAATACAATCCTTTAATGTTCCCACTGTGGGGACATTTGCAAATGATGATGGAGCTGCCAGTGTCAGACGATTGATTACATCTGACACCCAGGCAGCTGACTGTTGTGACCTACTATACCACTTTACTCTGGTATCCCAAGGGAAGGGTGCCAAAAATGGAACGTTTGGATTATTTTATACCAAAATGATCCGTTCCACTCCATGACTGGTGAATCCACTCATATTGTCCACTCCTCCAACAGTGGCACGCCTTCTCTGTTCCCGAGCTCCAAAACTTCCTGGTAATCCTGGAGAAAGAGGAGACGGAGCGCGTGCGGGCAGTGGAGCAAAAATACGGCACGTATCGGCAGAAACTACAACAGGCCCTGCAACAACATGACCCCTGACCCCCACACCTGTCACTGTATGACCTCAGACCAGGGAGCGACTGACCCTTTGAGTGCTGACCCCTCAAGAACCAGCGATCTATTCCGAGACTGGAGTCGGAGCTGAACTTGTCCCCCCACACACACACACAAACACACACACACTGTACATCCACACACACACATATGCATATACACTTTCTCAGGACATACCCCCCACCACGCTTTCCATATGTCCACTCCCGATGGAAAGAATCAGGGGTTGAAAACGATGACGTGAAAGTGCACAGGGTGTGTGTGTGTGGCCGTCTCACTGACTGGACATGCAGTGTTTTCATTTGCCAAGGACACAAACAGAAGAGACCTCTGAACCTTCTGTGTGTGAGACCTGAGATCTCATGAGGGACTGATGTGGATCAATGGTGTTTTTAACCATATATCTCTTCTTCTGCTATTGCTGCTGCTGCTACTGCAAGTGTTACTTATGCATGAGTGTCTCCGAGCTCAACCCTCTGCACATAGAGTTAGACTAGAAACAGAAGGCATGACGACTTTTTTTTTCTGCATCTCTTCGGGGTGGAAGGACAATCATACTGTGTTTCTCCTATTTTTTTTTTAATTCTCTCTGACCTGATGTATTTGGGGTTGTTATCACCAGATGATTTTAGGTTGTTGCTGGAGTGTAATGGCACTTTTTCCATCATACAGTTCCAGCTCTACTCGGATCTACTAGACTCAACTCGGTTTGGGTATCAGACACACCCCTTTTTCCATTTGTAACTCCTCAACGTGGGTGGGGCCGTGCCATGACGCCAACAAACAAGGACATTGAGGCGATGGTGTACTTGCTGCTCGGTCTGTGGACGGACCACGGTGTATTTTTGCAGACAGCAGTCATGTATGCTCGCTGTAACCCTCGTGCCAGCTTTAAACAAAAACGGCAGGTTTGATTCTTGTCACTCTACCAATGACAGAACACACTGGCCGGCAGTCTGTGGACGTCACATTTTAGCATCAGCTTAGCTCACTTGGAACCTCACCAGAGCAGGTACCAAAAACACTCACCAGGTACCAGGTACTATTCCAGAAGTTGAGCCGAGTAGTGCTAGAACAGTATACTGGAGAAGCCCCATAACGTGGATTTGTGAGGGAGAAGTTCAGGGTCAGGGCTGGAGTACTGGACATCAGTGCTAGTGGGGCTGTTTGCTTTCAAATCATAGAACAGGAAGGAATGGAAGGACAAGAAAGTGAGATCCATTCTCTGATTTCTCTCAGGGAGCATGTGTCAAGCAAAGAAAAAGACATAAAGCCTCCTTCACCCCGACTACACCTTCTTTTTTTGCACACTTTTATCACAAGTCCACTCAAATTGCCGTGTGTAGGAGTGGAGTGAAGATGCTGTCAGGTTGATCTTCATTCTCTGTCCCTGCTCCTTCAAACAGGCGCACAATCTTAATCTCTTATTAGAGTCGATGAAACTGTGATTACACATCTCTCTCTCTCTCCCGAGTTCCCGATTGAACCGACCTTGCATGATCTCCACCTGCGAGTGAAGGGACACAGTTCAAAGACCTTTACAGATTTTATTACACTTTTACAGACACCGTCGTGGTATGTGGGTTCTATTTGAATGTGAGATATGATATGATATTTTTTTACACCAAAGCTTAGAGGGACAGATCTATTGAGAGGATTTTAAAGGGAAGAGAGACGTTTGAAAGTATATGGACGTAAAAGAAGGTGTACGTTTTTATCCGCTTCTGTTTTGCACATATTTGATGCAGGTCCTCAATTGAATGGCCCTCAATTCTGGGGCTGGGCATGCATTTCTGTTTTAGTTTTTCCTTCTATTTAATCGCCTTCCATGCAAAAAAAAAAAAGTAAAAAAGGAGAAAAAAAAGAAACTGAAAATATATGAAACTCATGATAATGGCTAGGATGTACCAACGATGTGTTTGCAATGCATATGTATTCTGTAGACACTGGAAAAAGAGTGACAAGGTTTAACTTTGTTGTGATTACAAATAGTACTTTTCTTTTGGTATCATTCCTGCTGCTGTGTGTGTGTGTGTGTGTGTGTGTGTGTGTGTGTGTGTGCGTGCTTGTATTTATATCTTTGTGAGCTCCAAAAAATCTACAAACCTATCTTTATGAGGACATTTTGTCTGGGCCCCACAGCTGTAATGTGCTTTTTCAGGCTTAAGACCTAGTTTTAGGGTAAGGGTTAGAATTGGGTTTAGGTTACGGTTAAAGAAAGGGTTATGGTTAGGCACTTAGTTGTGGGGGTTAAGGTTAGGGTAAGGGGCTAGGGAATGCATTATGTCAGTGATGTGTCCTCACTAAGATATAAAAACATGTTTGTGTGTGTCCATACGTCCTTCTCGAGCAGTGAGGAAAATGTGAATGATGTTCGTCTTGTGTGTCATCAGCACTCCCTCATTAGGCCTCACTCACCAAGTATTTAAACATAAACTGCATCGAGTGCACATACAAGGAAACGTGACAGTTCATTAGAATTACATATGACGGGCTAACTGTACTCAGCATGCTATTTCAATCAAAAAAAAAAAAGAATGCACTGAACCATGAAGCAACAACATTTCACTCGTCACGGCGACCCCGTCATATACGTGTTTCCATGCACCTGCTGATGAATGAGGCCTGTTGTCCATAAGCACATGCTTCTCAGTCAACCTTCTGCTGGCAGTGCCTTTTGTTCTGCTGAGTGAGGCGAGTTATGGCATTTGCATTCTTCTCGCGTGGTGTCCCCAAGCCATCATTTGTGTCCTCGTGTTCACGTGTGTGTGTTATTTATTTCAGAGCTCACACCGTCCACTTGATATTATGTCTAGGACGTTGAGACTTAATGCTTTTTTTCTTCTTTTTTTTTAGCTTTTCATTTTTGTTTTATTGAAAGATGTGTGTATAAATATATCTGTAGAACTGTACAGAATATCAAAGTGAAATAATAAAAAAAAAGGGCATCCCTTAATTGAAATGTTCGATCTTCATTCAAATAAATATACGCATACTAACATAGTGTATATATTCACTCATATATCTGGTATTGTCTCATATCTGCATGTAGACGAGCGAAGATGGGAATAGAACACACAACCTTCCTGCTCCTGTCGCTCAATTCTCACTTATACTTCTAAAACTTAAGTACGTTTTATATCAGAAAATACTTACAGTAAATGTCATATTCCTTAAGAATAACCTTTTATTCAAGTAAAATTCTAATTGGTGACTTCAGCTTCCACCAAAATCCCAGTATCCCAGTATCTTATACAAGACTGCTGTCTATTAAACTACAGGGTGTACCAGCGAGATACTTCCCATTTACTCTGCTGACTACACTGGTCAGATGACAAGCTTTTACACTTGTATCTTCAAGTCATTCATTCCAGCAGACGTTTGTTTGAATTAAAGCAATACTATGCAACAGCAGTTTTACCTTTAAATAATTTTTCAAAGGTCTCTGACTTGTAAATGGACTGCCTCTTTCAGGCTAAGGCTGTAGTCTGACTAAGTCAGACAATCGGACAACTTGCCATGTTTGAGTTTATAGAAAAACAATCAGCGAATAGCGAGATGGATGGGGAGACGGAATCGTGCTGTGGTTCTCTATGTTTTGTACCTGCTGGACCGACGCCATCGTGTTGTTGAAAACCGAATGATTGTCTTTTTACCTGCATGCAAATGTAGTGACTGTGAGAAGTGTGAAAGTTAAAATACTAGTACCAGCATGACAAGCAACAGCTGTGTGCTGCTTTAACTTGATGGCTTCACTTTGGCAGCTTCAATCAGAACATCTCAAATCAACCTTACTTTAGGCAGAAACATGTAAGCAGACGTACGCCGTAATTTATGTTAGAGACTTCCTGTTTGGCATTTCCGGTCAGTAGTTGTGTAGCTTCACGCTGGACAGGACAACAACTTTGACATTTAATATCACTTCTAGAAAACAGCTATCAGTTTTGATATAACGGCAGTTGGTTTAAACGAAAGGCTTTAAGGAGCGAGAATGTTTTAATCATCAGCCACAAATAAGACGGTGATGTGGATGTAAAGCAGTGAACAAACTTTGTTCGTCGAGAAAACCGATACTGGAAGTGTCGCACATAAACAAGAATTCGGACCCTTAGTTTCTTCCGCATTCAAAGATAAAGTCGATAACACAGGCATATTTATTGATGTTGTGTTCCTGACAAATAAACCCATTAAAGTAAAATGCGCAGTGACTACTGATAACAGCAGTACTACTACTGCATCATCACAATTTACACATTAAAATCTGTATTTAATTTGTTCTGGCATCACATCCATAATTTGTTTGTTTTCTGAAGAGAACAGTTCAGGAAGAGCTGAGCATGTACTGCAATCCACCACCAGGGGGCAATAGAGCACACAAACTGCAAGTAGTACTATATCCTCACCATGCAGATAATTAGCTGTGTATTCATTTCCCAAATAGATGTGCATGATTTCTTAAATCTCTTTGTGATGTGACCGTGTTACGTCTTGCTCTGTTATCAAAGGACCTTCAAAATAAGGTGTGAGACTAATAAACCCCACAGGTGTTTGTGTCTGTCACTGACTTACAGACCATGTAGAGCAAGAACCCTCCCAAACCCTGCAGGGACCTATAGGTATAGCTTTGCACCTGGTCCCATCTTTTGCTGTGGTTGTAAATGTGTTGGCTGTGATTAGAGTCCACACAGAGGCAAGTGCAATAAGCAGATCAGTTTATAGGCATTGTCACCCTACTCTCTTTATACAGCACCGTCTAAGAATATTCTGCATGGCCGAGCTGGCCTTAAATCTTGGCTGCTGCCCAGAGGACCACCTAAAACTGTGTCAGTATGCTTATTTATGGCAGCAAATATAGACAGACCCCTCTTCTCACCTCCGAGAAAGCGCCAAGATTAGCATCACCCTCTGCCCAGCATGTATCACTGTCTGAATTTAGCCTGTTCCCCCTCTCATGCCTTGCTGCTCTCACTTCGTCTGTCCTCTGCCCTGCCCCTAACTATATCTAGACCTGTATAGATCTCCATATCCTCTCCAGTTTCAATCCGCGGTTCAGCTTTCCTAACAGGGTGTGCAAAGTGAGCAGCCAGCACTGTGTGGGCCCGAAGACAGGTCTTCTTAGTCCTCAGGTTGCCGTTTCCAGCATCCCATCATCTGCACATTGTTTTCGTGATGAATCGATGCATATATAAGTTTAATTAATGATATGTCAGAAAATTGTGCACTCTCTAAAGTCCAAATACTGTTTACTCTAAGAGAGGATGAAGAAAGAAAGCAATTCCCAGTAAATATTAATATTGTAATCAAAATAGTTGTTAGTTAGCTGATCAATATGTTTTAACTTCACCTATAGCCCCTTCAATCTCAAGCTTAAAAATAAAAATGTGAAAGTACTCAGGGAGCACAAACCTCCATCAAGGTCACTCAGTTTCCCACAGTGTCAAAACACTCAAGTTTGATAACTGTAGAAAACCCACGCACACATGGGGAGAACATGCTAACTCCATGCAGAGTTTTCTAGTGGAAACACATTTTGAACATCCTTGCCTTAAGTGTACTAGTAGTGTCTGCCCCACCAGTGCACAGTAGGTGCCCTTTTAATTTTCGCCCCTGTCATTCCAAATGTCTGTGCAAGCCACTGGTGACAGCACTTAGTTGGTTAGGTCGGATCTCTGCTTTCAAATAAACATGAGCTTAAACCGCTGCAGAGCAGCTGTTGGCCGCTGTGTGTCGCCCTTCTGCTTATTGTATGGATGCTAAGCGCCGCCCTGCGACCTCCCTCTGTTTGCCTGCTGACCACGGGCTCAGTGAAGACGCCCTTAGCAACAACTCACAGCTGCGTCGAATAAGATACTCCGACAGCGAAGAAGAGGGAATTAAACGTCGCCGTCTTATCGCACAGGGTCCAGGTGAACCTATTCTACTCGAGAGGGATGCTCCGAATGTTCCTGCAGCCAACATGGGGCATCAACACAGCTAGGGAGCTAGCCTATTTAGGCTAGCCGCCCCCCCCAAAAAAAGACCAGCGAAGCAACCCTAAGCTGCCCCGAAGGAGGACACCGTCCTTGGGGCTTCACCGAGTGGTAGCATCGCCGTTTGCTAGCTACAAAATCAGCTAACCGGGAATAGCACGGGAATGGTGCACTGGATCGACTCACTGCACCGACAGAGAAAGGCGAGGGGCACAAGGGTCAGACCACCAAAGTGTAATATTTGGACTCACACTATTTTTAACAGAGGGAGCGGCGCCCGGACGAACGACTGTTTTTGTGGCTGTGCGGGCTAGCTGGCTAGCTAGCAGCGAGAAACGACCCCCACCACCGCCTGCTCAGGTTTTTCAAACGGCGTCCACAAGGCTGATGTTAGCCAGGGCGACTGTGAGCGCAGCACGCTGAATACACAACTTCGTTTTTTGTAATAAATCCAAGGATAAACTACAGATTCAAAGCCATAAAAGAAGCAACAATAGTTGAGTCAAAACCGCAGCTCAAATGTGCTATCATTAGCCAACAACAACAAAGTCAGCAAAGTTTGCTACGTGCTGTCGTAGTGTGAACACTCGTTTTCCACTTTTGTATTCTTTTTTTCCTCTTCGGATGCTGGCATCACACATTAATTTCAAAAATGATGATAATAAGCAGAAAACCAGAGGGCCCAATAGCAACAGGTAACTATAACGAAGAGTTCCACTCTTTGTCATTACCTTCTGTTTCCTTGTTGTTGAAGTAATCACTGTCTTTGTTTTTGTTCAAAGCAGGCTTGTTTGTTAATGAGCCAGGCATTGTTTTCCCCCACCCATACTTTGCATTTAAAGAAACAATACATGCTATACATTTGCTTTGATTAACACGTTTATTCTTGGTTTCATCATCAACCAAATTAATTGTACCTATAGGGGGAATCCGATTGTAGCCTGTTAAATAACACATAATCACAAAAAGCACAAACTATTTCTGGAAAGATCACGACTGGATAAGACAATGTGTGAGTGAAAGATGCAAAATTCAAAATTTGATAGTCATTGTGAATATGAGTAAAACCAGCTCTAACTCGTGATCAATTAATGAAGACAAGACTGATACATATATGATATATACATATATATATATATATATATATATATATGTGTATATATATATATATATATATCTCAATTCAATTGGAATATAAGCATGTTGTTAAAAGTGTCAACAAGTGTACAGATGTATGCAAATGTATTTCAAATGTTACAGTGTGTCAATCTGGCAAAGGATGTGTATCTAATGTCCCAGTGTTGTGAAAATTTCACCAGACACGAGTTGTAAACCTATTTTTGTTCTTTATTGAAACCCCCCCATAAATCACGAGACTTTCAGAAAGCACTACTACTACTGTTTTACAATAAAAGTCCGATAATCAGATTGTTATATGACTTTATTAGCACCGTGACTCATATTTATGTGCATTTCTACTGACCGCATTTGTGCCGTGTCGAATAAACTTTGAGCTCTGAGAAACTTAACAATTGCTCTCGTGCCCCAGTCACATGTACCATATTCTGTACATTGTACAGAGATATTGGCAATGAGACAATTTGTCACGGGTAGGACAAAAGACTATGTCTCTTTACTTTGCCGATCTCCCACTGACACGTTTTATGACACATGATCTGCTGCATGCCTGATGCCTTGAACCTTGTTCCCCCAGTCTGTGCTGTGCGCAGCAGAGGGTTTTTTTTCCGCAAAGGGGAGAGCTGAACACCAGCTGGACGTAAAGACTGGATGTTTGGTTACTTTGAAGTGTGGGCTGCTGTGTTTAATTTTGTTTTCCTGTGAGAAACTTTGCTCAGACAACAACGGTGTCAGACACTTTGCCGAAAGTGCAGAACCCCCACTGAGTGATTAGAAGTTTGCTTCAGGCTAATGGGGTCTATGCTTGCCTAATATTGTGTGTGGAGTCCTAATTCCTCTGTTTGCTGTGCTGTTCAGGTGTAATGCGTCTGTATCCAGGCAGCAAGTATAATCTGTCTTGGAGCTGCTCTGTGGATGTGCTAGCGCAAGGGACATAGGCTCTGACGCATCAGGCACATGGCTTTAACAGCCTGAGTGGCTAGGTTTAGAAAACCCCAATCCTGCCTTTCACTGTTTTTGTTTTTTGCTAATAAGCTAACTCAACAACCTGTATCTTCAAACTATCAGAGTTTATACTGGTCGCTTTTACTGGTAACTCATGCACAAGTGAAGTGCTGCAACAGCAGGTTGATGAGGGTTTGCCATTTGAGAAACATGGTTCCCCCTTCAGTCCCAAGTGCTCCCTTTGTCTTTCTCTTCTCTGTATCATCTCACATTTGGCTTGATGCCACTAAAGGTGAACACACACCCACACAGCTCTATTGAATGACAGACACCCACATCTCTACATATGAGCTCTATTTCTGAGCACACCTGGTGTGTGGACTACATGACTCGGCCTGAATGGACAGATGGGCAGACGGAAAGATGCTGTCGTCACAGAGGCATCTGTTACCCCCATTAGGCCAATAATACCACTTGCAGTGCTAGCGATCCAAGACCCTAAGCCCTACCTAAGCTGGTCAGGTCGGAGCCCTGGCCTTGGATTCAATGTATTGACTGCAATAAATTGACTGTCTTTTAACAGTGCTATAGCAAATACCATGCATGTCCACTGATCCACAAAGAGCTGTGTAGTATGACAGACCTGCTTGGGGCAATGTCTACAGATTTGTTGGACCCCAGGTCACGTGTCAGTTGAAGAAATAATCAATTGGACTTTGCTTGATTTAAACAAACAAGCGATTGTGTGCTTTTATGGTAAAGATTAGATTTGCTTTTTATCCTTGAGTCCATCTTTGTTGCAGACTTGACGGTTCCACATTATCACACTGATTAATTTGTTTGTCTCTGTCCCGTCAGCACGCCACGGTGACGGCCTGTATGACTCGTACATGAGGACTGACCATATCCTCAAAGACGAAGGAGATACAAACAGTCCGTCTGGGCTGCCACCGATGCCCAAACACACAGTAAGTATACACACAAACATCCGCACAAAGCCAACTACAGTCCTATTTCCTTAGCACATTTTGTCTCCCAACATCCTGTTCTTCAGGGAGAGATTCCCCTGTTACTCCTGAGGAACAAGGCTGGTTGAGGAGGGCTCTTTGATTTCCTCTCTCTTACTATCACGTGTCTTATCGGTCGTGCCCCTCGGTTGTGTAGTACTCTTCAGTTAGAATGATGTGATGTGAATGATATTGATTGACTGCCTGAGGAGATGCAACAATGCGTGACTGTATTACACGAAGTAGCCATTTTGTGTCCAGTCAATGTAAATACATTGGCTTAAT
The DNA here is from genome assembly GCF_019176455.1 of Solea senegalensis. Taxonomy (NCBI): domain Eukaryota; kingdom Metazoa; phylum Chordata; class Actinopteri; order Pleuronectiformes; family Soleidae; genus Solea; species Solea senegalensis. The sequence continues at coordinate 6,598,700 of NC_058024.1, forward strand.
AGCGATTACCAGCCTTGTGAGCATTTGTAATTTGAAAGTGCAGAAAATTCACTATCAGGGGATTTTACCGCTGTCCTCATTTTCTTAACATATAACAAAAGAACCAGGCAGAGCATGTGTCTATTTTCCATGCTTCAGTGGAAATTATTGTAAGTCACTTGTTTGCCAAACAATGCATATACTGTTTTAGTTTTTATATGTTTTATAATTTGAATGGCAATTTAGACTGGCAAACAAGAACAACTACAGCCACTATCATGCTGTGGTAGCCTTTCTGAAAAAGGCCATTAGGCTGAAAATGCACACGCACTGTCTGTGATGCTCTATGGCCTCTCACACCATTAGAGGGAAAATGGCTGGTTTGATGCATTGTAAAGATTTATTGGGCTTGAAAATGTGACCCACAAACAAAATCACTAATCAGCTCCCTCCTCCTACTCCTCTTCTGTCTCGTGTAATCTCCCATCAGTGAGTATGCTCAGAGGTTAGGCCGAGTTTTCTATTCTAGTCCCGTCCTTCTTCCTTTGCCACGCTCGCAGAGGTAACATCCTCTGTTGAATGTGAGTGACATTAGCTCGTCCCAGTTCAGCGTATACACTCAAAAGTTTCCCTGTGCTCCGGTAAAGCAATGATCGTCCCCGGTCAATGTTAGACAAGGGGCAAACTACTAAAGAAATGTCGTAGCCCTTGGCTCCAAGCCATAATACAATAAACAATAAAAAGGTACAGAGGGGCAGACAGCTCAGCTCAGCACGTCAACACGTGAGTTTTTTACGCGTTGTCCATGAACTAGGACGTGCAGATGTATTTGACAAAACATCTATGCATCTCCTACATTGAGTGATCGCTGAGGGGCGGGTGAAAAGCGCACTTGGTTGTTTCTCTGACAGCTAAGAGATTAGCTCTTCTCCATCTGTTGTTCCATGCAGATTTGCACACAGAGGACTTTAAATCCACAGCATTAGCCATGTTAAAGGTGATTCACATTGGTTTTTGTTTACATCATTTGCCACTTTTATTTTGCCCCCCCCCTCCCAGTTGTAGTCCCATTCTGGTCTGCCAGTAATCCAACACAGTTAATGCTCCATTTGTAGAAAACTTAACTGCTTATGCCAGCATTTGTGTCTGTGTATTTTGGTGAAGAGGCCAAATCAATGATATTCGCTGTGTTTGTATCACAGCCTCAGGGCAACAGCTGCATGAAACTCTGGGTCAACAGTAAGGTTGTTGTAATAAGTTATATGGTTACATGTATGGAAACCCATCCTGCATTCCACCTCTATTTTAAGACATGCTCTTAAAATGTAAACACGCTGACCTGAATCTTCCTTCAGTGGAACATGTCAACACCTACTTTTAATGTATGGTTCTTGTTGTGTTGTCGTTATCAGCTGACACGGGTTAAGCCACAGACCGGCTCAGCTGTGCCTACAGGACAGAGAACGCCACAAAATCAATGGGAGTAAAGAAATTATCAAGGCCAAACATTCCCCCCTGTAAATGGGTGAGACCACTCTGCCATGAGAGCCAGTTAATTTGCCTTTCCAGAAATAGGAAGGCAATGCTGGGTTTATGTCGGCGTGTTTTATTAACAGCGACAGTGCTTCTACAGTTTAAGAGTATAATCAAACTTTAATGACTGTGTTTTCCCCTGTGCTCCATAATCATGTGGATGGTTCTCTCTGCCTGTGAGAAAGAAAAGAGGGAGAGACGGAGAGCAAAGTGGAAAAGAATTCCTGGGTTTGCTGAAACAAAGCTGTTTACTTGCAAGCAAAAGCAAAACCCTAGAGCTTTTCATGAACTCCTCTAGCCCTTTAGGTCCACTTTCTGTCACTTATAATGTTCATAAATACAATTACCACTACTGGATTTATTCGATACACCATTATATATGTCAAAATGAACCCCCCCATCTCAATAATATTCAAGTCAAGTTAAACTGACCTTTCAGTAAGTACAAGATGATTACCTCTTTGCGACCAACTAGCAAACAAACATGCAGGGTGGGTTGTTTCGCGACTGTTTGAGTTGGGGTGGATCTGTTGTTTCGACAAAGGATCCAGTTGTGCTGGTTCATCCACTGCTATCTGCATCTCTGCTAGGGGTGCACTGCACTGTTTCTTTGTTGTCAGCGCCACATTTATTTTACCTTTGCACAGTAAACAATGATGACATCATTGGGAGTTCCCTTGCATGATGATATACTGTATGATGATTGCCAGTGATGGCACAGTATGTGCTGGTGACATTTAAAAGGGTCTGAAAAGTTTCATTTTTTTCCAAAGAATTAGCTGAAACAAAAGTCTGTTCCTCAACTTTAATACTGATATGATGCATCCCAAAGACACTCATTTAAACGCAAAAGACTAGCACTTAGTGTAAAATATCCGCTTGTGATTTTTTTTCGAAGATTCAGTTCAATATTTTCAGTGTTATAGATTTGAAACAAACATTACCATATGGGGTACCATCAAAATAATAACTACTATAGTCTAATGCAAGGACGGGTACTGATGAATTGTTTCTAACATTTATGTTTTCCATTTAAATTGCACATAAAAAGGCACAGAATGTAGAACAGTCACATTTTCTGATTAAACTTGTTTAATTTGCTAGTTGTGTTGTTTAAAGTGGGACCATGTGGGAGCTTTACCCTAATTTAAAAGCTTCTGAGCTTCATTGGTGATGGTTAAGTGGCTTTTGTGTGGAGATTGGGGGCTGTCTCTACTCCCCTACTGCCTGTCAGCGGAAAACCAGCTTTACATGATCAGAGTCCTTAGAATCAGGAGGTCTTGCAAGGTCAGCAGTGAGCTTATACAAAAATATGTACTCCCAATACTGTAGGGTGAGCTCCAAAGAGAAAATGGCAGAAAAGCAACCAGACTGCACAAGCTACAGGAGAGTGTACACCCATGTATTTTCTAAAGCATCTCATTAAATGTCTGTCTCTTCTGTCTTGAAGGTTGTCAGTAACAAGACTGTCTTGAGGGATCAGGTAACTGTGCGAGGTGGCCAGCTGAAGGTCAAGTACCTGTACGAAGACTCGACCAACAACCGCAAGATAAATGCTATAACCACAGCATCCACCCAGAACAGTGGGACCACCGGACAGACGCCCAGTAAAACTGCGATGGTCCCCAATGTGTCCAAGGAGCACAGTGTAGAGAGGTGAGGAAACACACCGATGTGTTTCACTTAAAATTGCATCTCAAAGCTTGTGTCGTTGCTGCATAAAATGTAAGAAGAAATATGTGTGTGAAAAAATATAACACAACTTGTGTGTTTATGACAGCACTGAATCCACCAAGGGCTCCACGGAATCACAGGGAGTTGGGAGTGGAGGGAACAGTGGGAAGCTGTGTGGCCCACTCACTCCTGACCAGGCTCTGAGACTGTACCGATCTCAACTGACCACCTTGGAGCAGTCAGAGATTCACTCCTACCCCGACATCTACTTTGTGGGACCCAATGCCAAGAAGAGACCCGCTGTTGCTGGTGGCAACAACAACTGTGGCTATGATGATGAGCAGGGTGGTTACATTCACGTCCCTCATGACCACCTCGCCTACCGTTATGAGTTTCTTAAGGTCAGAGACGTATACTTTGCTATTATGAATAATTATTAATTGAATTTATACCTCAGTCAGATTCTTATCTTGTGATTGTTTGTCCTTTTCAGATTATCGGTAAGGGAAGTTTTGGCCAGGTGGCCAAGGTATACGATCACAAGCTGCAGCAACACTTGGCCTTGAAAATGGTGCGTAACGAGAAGCGTTTCCATCGGCAGGCGCAGGAGGAGATCCGCATCCTGGAGCACTTGCGCAAGCAGGATCGAAATGGCACCATGAACGTTGTACACATGCTTGAAAACTTCACGTTCCGCAATCACATCTGTATGACCTTTGAGCTGCTCAGCATGAACCTATACGAGCTTATCAAGCGCAACAAGTTCCAGGGCTTCAGCCTGCCACTGGTCAGAAAGTTTGCACACTCCATCCTGCAGTGCCTGGAGGCCCTGAGCCGACACAGAATTATCCACTGTGACCTCAAGCCAGAGAACATCCTGCTCAAACAGCAGGGACGTAGCGGCATCAAGGTAAGACTCCGGGCCTGTCCAATGTATCTGCAAAGCCTACAACTACTTTTGGACCTCTGATGTGGACGTTCATTTATGCATTTCTTTCTTTGATCTCTCAGGTAATTGACTTTGGCTCCAGCTGTTTCGAACACCAGCGTGTTTACACCTACATCCAGTCTCGGTTCTATCGGGCTCCAGAGGTTATACTCGGTTCACGTTATGGCCTTCCTATAGACATGTGGAGCTTCGGCTGCATACTGGCAGAGTTGCTCACTGGCTACCCTCTGTTCCCCGGCGAAGACGAGGGCGACCAGCTGGCCTGCGTCATGGAGCTTCTGGGTATGCCTCCGCAGAAGGTTCTGGAGCAGGCCAAAAGGGCAAAGAACTTCATCAACTCAAAGGGCCACCCTCGCTACTGTGGCGTCAACACCCTTCCCACGGGGGCCACTGTGCTGACGGGTTCTCGCTCCCGTCGTGGGAAGATGAGAGGCCCTCCTGGTAGCAAGGAATGGAGTGCTGCTCTCAAGGGCTGCGAGGACCCCACCTTTACTGACTTCATAAAGAAGTGTTTGGACTGGGACCCCTCATCTCGTCTCACCCCGAGCCAGGCCCTCAGGCACCCTTGGCTGTATCGGAGACTGCCAAAGCCTCCGATACAGGAGAAGAGCCAAGGGGCCGTGGTAAAACGACTCCCTGAGCACCACAGCACCTCCTTCCCTTCTATCATGGCCAAAGGGGGGCCAGGCTTAGGCACCACTGCTGCCAACAACAAACTGAGGAGCAACATGTTGGGAGATTCAGGGGAGGCCATACCTCTTCGTACTGTCCTACCTAAGCTGGTCTCCTAGAGTGAGAGAGAGAGTTGTTTTATCTCCTCTCTCCATCCACTCTCTCCTTCTCTGCACTTCCCAGGAGGAGTCAGAGTGTAGGAGAAAGTGGAGCCTAGGTTTTAACTTTTTGATTTGTTTGATTGTTCTTGTATTTGTTTTATACTGAGAGGTGTCGACACCCCAGTTTCTGGTTTTTAATATTAGCTGAACAGAGAGGGAGAGAGATTAAAAGAAACACTCTAAAAAAGTTTTTATACCGAGGATTTTCTCGAGTGGCTGTGGAGTTTCTGTACACATCCAAACTGATGTGGTTTGATTTAGATAATGCTTTTTTAAAAGAAAAACCTTCCTCGTGTGAGTGGGCAACTCTATAAATGAGCAAATGTTTTGAACCTGTGTGTGTCGTCACGTGAGTGTTGTGTTTTTAGTAAAACACACTCAAGCACACCTGCACTGTCACTTGCCTCACTTCACACCCTAAACACTTGGCACGCTGCCCTTTCTGGGGCTATTCTATATACAAGTGACACTTGAAAGGGCTACAGAGATGACTCTTATCAGGTTAGAGTTAGCAAACAAAGATTTGCACAGCAAACACCAATTGCTATAGTGATATTAAGAAAATCATGCTGTAGTGTTTGGGCCCTGACACTGATGAAGTTATCCCTCACACAAATAACGTAAATGCCTTTGTACAGGTATTGAGGGATTGGCATTATGTAGTCATTTTTTATTTAGCAATAAGTCTTCACTCTATAATTAAGCCCTGATTTCTACCTTACCCTGGTGCTTGAATGTGAGTGTGTGTGTGTGTGTGTGTGCGCTTTCGCTTAGTGGTGCTGGCATTGAGAGGGAGCATAGGGCAACCTATTTACAGCCCCATCCTCCTCCTCTCAGCTCCCACATTTGAGTGGAGAGAGGTGGGGGATGGGGAGGACCGTAGCTCCAGAGGAACTCTTGTCACAAAGGTGTCACCGTCCGCCACACTCAGTACTTCACAAACTGGTTTGTGTGAGGCAGAGAGCCGAAAGACGCTGCACACGTGCACACATATGTGGGACAACTTCCAGGAAAGTTGTCCTTTGGAAAAGTTTATTATGAATCTCACCTGTCCATTGCCCCTCGTTGTTAGCTGTTGTTAGCATTGGTGCATTAATTCTAATGGAGGTGTGGTGCAAGTCAACAAGAGTCATGGGATAAAATGAAGAGTAGCATGTTTTAATATGAGCCAAGGTTGTTTTTTTTTTTCTTCTTCCCTCTGTGGGAGGTGAAGGTGAGTTGACAGGACGGGTCAGTGACAAAGTAGGGTTTTATGGTACTGCAGAAAGAAGTGTTTCTCAGGGAGACATACTTGATACATCCCTTAATCTTATAATAACTGTGTTCCACTTTCAGTCCTCTGTCCCGACTATGGATGAACATGCATGCAGTTCTGTCCTCTGAGAGCGAGAGAGCATATATGTGTGTGTGTGTATATATATATATATATATATCACACACATATATATATGCGAGTATGTCTGTGAAAGGGGGTCTGCATGCTCCACAGTCTGACCTACATTCTCTCTCCTCTCCTCCCCCACCATATCTTTCTGTGTCGTGTAGGGCAAAGAACCTCTTAAACTCACACATATATAGTGAATTATGGTGCTGTCCAAAATCTGCACACACACTAGACACGCACACAGACACGGAGACACACCCGGTGCATGTTACTATGGACCACACCACTCCCAACTTTTTTCTCCCGTCCCTCGTTTTCTAAGCGAAATTGTCAGGGATTTCTACTCTGTCTCCATTTTTTTTATAGAAGTGGTTTCTATTGCTTTTCACTCCAGAATATCAGAAGGATGAAAAATGCAAAAATGGAAAAAGAGAAAAAATTGTATATTGTCATGTTGTACTAGTTGTGTGCGTTAGTAGGAGGGTGTTTGGTATTCCAGCATGAAATCACAACCTGTTATCAGACTGAGTGACTATGAGAAGAGAAACTGTACAGTAACCAAATGAAGGTGTGATAGTTTCTTTTTCTAAAGAAAATAAAAATGATTATTAACTGAATTCTCTTGCTGTTGGGTGATCTGTGGTATTTTATCTGTTAGAACCTGGGCATACTTGCAATGTTCCATGTCCACAAAGAGCCATGGGTCTGTGTCAGTCTAGTGTTGCACTTATTCCAACTCATACTCTATTCCAGAAGCAGTGATAGCCAGGAAATGGCCACCATTTTTGTATCCTTGTATTCTTTGAGCGCTGACTTATGGGGCTTTTTCCATTATAGAGTTCTAGCCCTACTCCTCTCAAGGCAATTCCTTTCTTTTTTTTCCCATTAGGAATAGTTCCTGGTTCCTACTGCTTTTTTTTGGCACCTGCTCTGGTGTTCCAAGTGAGGGAGGGGGGAGTTGGTTGGCACAGAATCAAACTGAAGTTGTGCACAAATTTGTCTGCGTAGGATCCGTGTGAAAATGGGCGGATAGGCGAATGACAAATGTACGTTACAGACCCTAAAGGATATCTGCACACGCATGGACATGACCCAACCTTGAACAGGTTCAGCGAGGGCAACATTTCCAAGATCTGCTTAATGCAGTACACAGTGCGTCCACAGTCGGATAACATTTCTGTTTATTAACCCTAAAAAGGTTACTTTTTATCTGATCTTTCGGCACAGTTCTGTGAAAATTGGTTTTCTGGGAAGATCTGCAGTGGCTGATTTAAAAAGAAACACAATTCCATAACCCGAAGCTCTTGAAACCAGAGTTGTTTCTGCAACTTGATACCTGGGACCGGTGTTATGAAACAAAAGTGCAATCTCTGTGAGAGCCTCTGGTTCAGTAGCTGTAGTGAATCACTACAGTGTGTCAAAACATTCTGTGAACATCGGGACACTTGAGTCAGTTCCCTCTGACGCAACTTCGTGGCAGTGTGTGATACTGACACTGCCGTGTCATTATGCGCGTCTATGACAGTCATGAAGAAGACAGAGCAGACGAATGTCTGTGATGATTCAAACATACCAACATCTAATATCTAGCAGTGCTAAGTAGGGTTGTAAAGGTGTGGAACAATACTGGTTTATTCCAGAAACTTGCCATGGGAACTTTAGTTTGGGAATTTTGGAAACATTTATATATATATATATATATATATGTATATGTATATGTATGTGTATGTGTATGTGTATGTGTATATATATATATATATATATATATATATATATATATATATATATAACCTTCGAATTTTCAAAGTAATTTGGCAATATTTGTGGCGATATTTTGTGGAATTTCAAAATAAAAGTGTGAGCTGGGAGTTTGAGACCTCTGGTCTAGCAGGAGGCAGAAGAAACAGCATCATACTCGAGGTAGCTAGCACCATGATAAGCTAGTCTCTTGGTGCTACCTAGCTTACATTTAGCACATCTGCTTTACCAGCTAGCTGTGGTAATACATTTTGATTGTATAGTTGCTAGTGAAACTTTAACACCATAGATCAAATAATATCATCAAAATATACTTGATAGTTCAGGTTGCTGTACCTGTGATTGAGGAATAGTATTGACATTCAACTGTATTTGCATCAAATCCGGCTGTTTTAGCCAAGATTATGCTCAAATATATTATTTACCCACCATTTATAGAAGTTTCCAACCATCAAATATCTCGTTTATTCCCGTAAAATCGCACCAAAAGCTTCCAATTTTCCCGGAATTTTGCAACACTATAGTGCTAAGTTAGTTAACTCTTACACACCGTTTTACATGAGATGTTACCTTACAAAAAACACTTACATGTTTTTATAAAGGTGCCAGAGCAGCTGCAGCCAATAAAAGTAATGATGGCTACAGGTTTATAGTGAGCTTATAGGCAAGTGTTGACACTATTTGGTACTAGTGTGAAACTAGCTGCAGCTGTGTCTACCCTGCTGTGACATCAGCCTCGTTGTCTGTGTGGTAACATTCAGCTCCTGTCTTTAAGTGATGGTGCTTTTCCATTATACAGTTCTTGTACTACTCAGCTCTACTCTACTTGGTTATTATTACTATATTATGAAAATGCTGTCTGCAGTGCTGTCACCAAATACACCAGACTCCTCTGTTAAATATTGAGATTTTAGAAATGTGCTTGCTAAATGTTGGAGGTTAACGCATGTTTTTGGGATTTTTGAGATCCACAGTTAGGTATTGTTCAGTTTGATTCCTGTGTTGGATGACGCACTCATGACTCTTCCAACGACGAGTCCTTCTAACGGCACTCTCCGCCAATCAGTGGCCGTTAGCCGGTTGACGTTTCACATTTTAGTCTCAGCTCAGCTCGCTTGGAACCTCGCCAGAGAAGGTACCACAAAAAATGCATGCACAGGTCATTTCCTCGGACTAGGAACTCCAGGAATAAGTTAGTTGAATAATTGGCTTGAATAATCTCTGTACAACTCAACATTCCTTGCAGTTAAATTGGTTTTTACCTCTGCTCTGGCCACATGATCTTGTTTTTCTTTACCAAACATATCTATTTGTTATAAGTTATTTTGTATAATCACCCTTTCCTCTGTGCATGCACAGGAATACTCCTGTGAAGAAAGGAGTGGGTAAAAGAAGATGACTCTGTGGTAATCATGACGGTATAGACTGAACATCTCCTGTAACACTGATGATGATGATTCATGGATGTTTATACTTGCAGGCGTTTGTCCCGAGGGAAGATAAAATCAGGTATCTATGCAACAGGAAGAGGAGCAACCGGTTAAGCAACATCACCTGTAAAAGAAGACGGAAGAGAGAGAGAGAGAGAGAGGTGACGAGTGGGTGGTTGGGTATGTTAACTGGAATCTGACACAGGTGTGAATTGCTTACTGATCTTCAAAGGACGGATTATCATTTCTTACTGATCTGGGTAATCTGGCTTATCGTTCACAGCATTCTCTCATTATCACTTAAATTACCAAGATCTCAGGTTAAATAAATAAATAAATAAATAAATATTTTGGTGAACTTAATCTCTTTATATTATATATAACTTGTGATAGCCTGATATTTGCTTTTTTGGAAGGTTATATAACAAACGGCTAATATAATAAATATCCCTGCTTTAGTCTACAATAACCTTCGTTTTAAGATGGAACAGCCTGTCTGCGATGAAGCTTCATATATTTTTAGTTTATTCTAGATTAAGCAAGCATACATTTTGCTCTGTAGTTTAAATCTGTTCTTCCTCCTGGCCTTGGCTGGCAGCCATGTTATCAGCGAGATATAGAGTGTCTGACTCCCACACAAGGCCAGGGAAACAGCTGCACGTGCAGTGAAGTCAGTGTTGATATTCTGTCAGTAACTATCCCTCCTTAGAAAGCGCTTTCTATTTTCTAGTTTTAGCCTTGTAAATATTTTTTTATTTTTCATCTTAACTGCTTTATAATAAGTTGTTGTCTAAATGTGAATGGTGCAGTTTCCTCTCTCTCCACTATTCCTATTCATGTAAAAGCAGATTAGTTCAATCCAATAAGTCACCAACCAAGTCACCTTCTGACCATATGGTCTAAAGCTCCTTTGTCCCTACATCCACTTTGGCACACTGACTTCTATTTTCTGACCCACACACATAAACTCTCCTCTCCTCTGCCAAATGGAGTCAGAGCAGGACAATCGCTTGTACGTGCTGTGGTTAGATTTGATTTGTTCCAATAAAACTACAGTTCACAGAACTTGTGTTTGTTGCTCTCACAGTAATCAAAGCAGTCATTGTGATGGTTAAATGTCTTGCTGCAGGGAGGTTGGGGGCTGTCGCTACTGTCTGTTTAGTGTGAATGATCCAGTTTCAGGATCTACCTGATTAACACTTGCATTGCTTTAGACATGTTATGGATATATTATGGTATAACCAGTAGGTGTGACAAAAATATTGCTAACCACGAGTTTTCTTCATCCTCCAGCAGAAAGGCTTGCATAACCTGTATTTAGCAGTATGATGACAAAGTGACTAACGTGTCTTGGCAAACTTGAAGGGTTTCCCTGAGGGATTGAAACGCTTTTATGATTTGTTTGCTCACATTTTTGCCTGTAAAAAAAACATTTTTTTCTCTTTTGTTTTTTTCTCTTTAAACTGCTTGAACTTGTATTATCTTGACCAACGCTTCGACCAGACCAGTGTGTCACCTCTCCACTTCTACAGACAATATCATCTCACACACACACACACACACAGTCCTGGGTCAGGGAGTGCAGACACACACTAGAGCTATGTGTGTCGGCTGGCGTTGGTCCACTGGGACAGCTGAGGTACGAACCAGGCGATGGAAGCAGCAGGAGAATGTCACATTAGTCCCACTCACACACAAACAAACACACACACACACACACAGAGGCAACACATGCCCCCACATGCACAAAAGCAGCAACTTCAGCGCACTGCTCTTTACTCATATGCACACAATGACACACTCACAGCTGAGCTCACACTGCACTCACACTCACACACAGCTGAGCACATGTCTTTACAGGCTGAACAGATGCAAATCGCTGGGAGAGGTGGAGTTGTGCTCCAGGAACATTTGCCCACCCAACCCACCAATCTACATTCCTGCTGGCTAGAGGAGCTGGCTGTGCCCCGAGCGAGCGCTATTTGTTTTCCCTGCAAAAGGCATTCCGTGGCGACCTTTAACTTCTTCTTACTGGTTGAATCTTTAGCGGTCTGCCTGTCCCTACAGTTACTGTATTTTCCGCCTGCATATGCAAACCCCCATATTTAGGTTTTCAGTTTCCTTGTCTTGTTTACATGACCCGCCTGGGTCAGAGTTGGGACCGGAATAGAGGATGACTCATCCCTTGTCCTCAGAGATGTATCGGACTGTCTGCCCCCTTCTCTGTATGTGTGTGTTTATGTGCATGTGTGTAAGTTCGCGTGTGTGTTTTCGTCTTTCCACTTCTCTTATAGCCTCAAGGTAGCACGGCTGCATAGCAACACTGAGAAGAAGCTCCAAGGCCACATCCAAACAACATCTATGAACCCTCCTACTCAAAACCTCCATGGAGGTTAAATTTCCAGTCTGGTCTTGTTTGACTGATAAACAAGAAGTGCATGTATACATTTCATTTCAAACATGTACGCAGCCAGCATGTGGACTCTATCAGGGTTATAGTCAGGCTGACAGTATGGGTCCCTGGCGGGTTTCTCCATGGTTTCCATGCTGGCCCCAGCCGGCTTTGACCATATTACTTGAAACCACATGGGACCTGCATCATTTGCCCACTTAAAGCCCAAGCCCACTTAGTACCCACTTAATACCCAGGTAGCCTGGAAAGGGTGTGAGCTTGAAGAGGACAATCCTGGGTGGGATCACCATGGAAACCATGGAAAAATGCGCCTGGTACCCATACTGTCAGCCTGAATATAACCCTAATGGGGCCCATATGGACATGCTGACTGGGAAGTTTTAGTCGTTCGGAGCATTGTTTCATCATGACTGAAGAACAATACCACCGTAGGCCACCTTAAAATCTCAATTCTATTATGTTTCGTCTCTTTCTTAACGACATGGTGCATTATTGTGACGTGCAGCAGCGCTACGGTGACGTTGAACAGCTCCTCAGTGCTTTACCTGAGTGCTGTTCGGATCGCTCTCGTAATACAATAGCCAAAGTAAAACCCACATTGTTGTGTGTGTGCACACTAGTCACTTTGTTATTAGTGACTAGTGTGCACGGGGCCTGTCATTACACTGCTGGTTGGAAAACATGTTTCCGTTCGACTGTTTATCTCCTTTATGTAAATGACAGGCATTGCAATTAAAACTGCATTGTTTGTGAGTTAATCATGGTGGTTGATTAACCCCTGCTATATGTAAATGGAACCCAGCTTATGTGTGGTTAAACTAATCAGAAACTGATTAAGCCTATGTGATTTGTTGTTTGACTTTATCACTTTATCACGCAACAGCAGTTACACCATGTACTGTCGGTTAAAAAAGGTCCTTAGCATGGACCTGTAACTGTGAACCTTGTGCTCATGCCATCATCATTAACACTAATTAATTTTGATATTGATATTAATAGCAGTTGATGTTCCAGTCACTGTAACTATTAGCTTCTCTTACAATTCCCCGCTGTTTTCCGCATTTTTCATTTCAGTATTTTATCTTTCCACTCTGTAATCTGCTAAATTTGTTTGTTTGTTTGTTTGCAAGTACATGTGACACGTACACGTGTCACATGTACTTGCTCGTCTGTCTGTCCTCTCTCAGGACAGCTCTTGGGCTGTTCCCTGTACCTGATGTGAGGCTGGAAGGATGTACTGTACAGGCTGTAAAGCCCTTCGAGGCAAACTGTGTTTGTGATGTTGTGCTATATAATCAAAATCGACTTGACTTGACTTGCTCCTTAATGTGCCACAAAACCAAAGCAATGCTACCGTTTTCTCATGTTTCCCTCTTTCTGATACATTCATGTGCACATCTATTTATTTTGAAGAGGGACATTGCAAAATGCAAACATGATATATTACATACATATATATGTATATATACTGTAGATACACACACATATTTTGTGTGTATATATACATATTTAAGGGCCCAAAGTATAAAACACTTAAAGCCATCAGGAGCAACATGGGGATTAAGTGTCTATTCCAAGGAATCAAACCCACCGCCACCTTCCAGTTGAAGGACGACTCGCTCTACCACTGATCCACAGTCGTACTGTATATATGTATATGTATATATATGTACTGTATATTGCACAGCTGGGAAATGGAGAACAAGGAGCACAAGGACGCCTCTGTCACCTATTGTTTCAAATGTGACGAGGTGTACGCTGTGCATTTGGAAAATCAATATCAAATTAAAGAATGAAGATAATAGGCTTTGTTAGAGACTTAAATGCAGTGCATTGTGTTTCGAAGCCAGTGCTCTTAGTTCACCCTCTGTGGTAAACAAGGAGGCGGAGACTGCATGTCCTCAAATGTACCCCCATTACCCCTGGAAGATACAATAGTCTCTCCGGTCAGCCATGCCGAACTAGTGTCCTCAGAGGACTTTGTAAAACACGAGGTTAATATTGTTGTTGCTCTCTCTCTCTCTCTCTCTAACACACACACACTCACAAACTTGTTTATATGTATATCTAAGTGAGGACACAGACATAATGCATTCCCTAGCTCTCTAGCTCTAACCCTAAGCCCAAAACCAGGTCTTAACCCTGAAAAGGCCTAGACGTAACATTGTAAATACATGTGTACAGACTACAGTGACCTCCAATCATTTGGACAGCCTAAACAAAGCATTGTCCCTAACTGTAACCATGACTTAAAATTTCAACCTTATTAGGACCAGGCTTTGGTCACCATTAGGACTATTGGTCCTGGAAAGGTCAGTGTAGAAACCAGAGAATATCCTAAAACAACATCACACACATAGTATTTTCTGATAAACACGATGAGTCACATATGCTTTGTTGCATGTATTGTATTCACTGTCACTAATGGATTGTCAGGTAAGGCACATAGAATCTGGACACTGTTGCTGGGTAAACGGGATATTTATGGATGGTTTCATATTTCGTGGACAAGACATAACAGGAATGTTCAGAGTCATCTACTGGTGTGAACTTTGACTTTGGACAGTTGTTGGTCACCGTGTCTGTGAGAAAATACTATCATCAATGTTGTTCTTTAGGATCTTCTCTGGTGTCTACACTCACCTTTCCAGGACTAGTAGTCCTAATGGTGAACAAAGTCCTAGTCCTGGTCCTAATTAGGTTGAAAGCAATTTCTGAAGCTCTGGTTAGGACATGAACATGTATTTTTATCTTTGTGTGATGCAAAAAATTTGACCTCTTGGGGACATTTTGTCTGAGCCCCACAATGTTACATCTGGGCCTTTTCAGGGCTGAGACCTGGTTTTAGGGTTAGAATGACTACTTGGCTACTTTCATACCTCTCTCACAATAACGATCACTACATCACAACTAAAAGTAAATATCCCTACAGTATGTCTGGTGCTGGCCACTCCCTCCCTTCTTTGTCGTTTGAATTTAAATATGTTCCCAACATATTTAAATGTACTGTTTACTGTTTACTGTCCATTGTACTGTCACACAGACGCACCACTAATGTTGTTAGGAGCACAGTTTTCCATATTATGTTCCAGTGATGTTCCAACAAACATGGAATGGCCATGTTGCGCTACTGTCGTGCTGGTAAACAACAACTGCTCAGTGAGCTTCAGTCACTATTCTGACTGTTCTCATAATAGCGGCTACTTGGAAAGTCAATTAAGTGCTGATTATAGCAAATCGAGTTTGAAGATGACACACTACGTTATTTAGTCACAAGAGACAGGCGTGCCATTGAAACGTTCCCTGGAATGATTAAAGTGTACACAATATTGTGTACATGGTAGAGGCTGCATGTGTGTGTGTGTGTGTGTGTGTGTCCAAATCCTTCCCTCAGACGTCCTCTTTCCTTGCAGCAGCTGTTCGGTGAATTGTTGTGCTGAGAGCTTTTTCCATGGCACAGTGAGGAGGGCCAGTTTCCGTCTGTTTCTGACAGGAAACACACTGCTCCACTGAGGAGAGGAGACAAGAGGACAAGAGGGGACAACGAGAGAGGAAAGGAAAGGAGACAAGAGGAATTCCCTCAGTAGACAAAATGATAGCACTTAGCTGAGGAAACTGTCTTTGTTGTTTATCCCCCACCCTGTTTTTTGTCTGCAATGCACTCACACGCGCACACACACACACGCACACACACACACACACAGAGAGAGAGAGTGATAGAACTTTGCATTGCTATTCTTCTTAGGACACTGCATTGACTTTTGGCACAATTCAAATCTCAGCCCTAAACTTAAACTAGTTCCTTAGTAATGGGGTTCTGCGTCATTAGAACCAGGTTTTGGTCTCCACGAGGACCACTGGTCCTGATAAGATCAGTGTTGCATGAAGTGAGACTTCATGCTTTATGGTCAAATGAAAAAAACCCCAAAACATTTATAATGATAATATTTATATACAATATTAACCTAATTTCAGAATAAAAGTCTTTGTTTTCATATGGAATGATACACAGTTCAAAATAAAAGACATTTGTGATGCAAAGGGAATCCATAAATATCAAAAACAGACATTACAGTGGTGGGCCACATGAAATCGATTGGCGGGGGCCACACATGGCCCTTGGCCCGTGAGTTTGAGACCTCTCCTCAAGTTTCCTAATTAGCATATTAATTCAGTCTAATTCATTTATACAAAAGTTGAAAATAATAAATTGCTGTCTTGTTTTTATTTTCATCAGGGGTTACATGTGTCAGACTAACTCTAACCAGGAACGGGAGGGTGTTGCCTAGCAACCAGTTAAGCAGACAACACTCCAGCACATAACCCTTGGATTTTGTTACCCGTGGACAGAGACAGACTAGCTGTTTCCCCCCTATTTCCAGTCATAATGCCAAGTGAAGCTCACTGGCTACAGGCTGCAGTCTTATATTTAAAGGTCTTCATATCCAGCTCCTCGCCAGAAATGTTCATCCAAACTGTAATTGTCCAATGTTACGCCCCGGGCACTTGCGTCCACATGTGAGAGGGGTGAACCGTGGCACACGGTGGCAACTTGATGCGCTCACTCAAGGTCAGAGTCGAGATCCTGGCGAAGACACAACTGCACATAAAGACACACACAAAATGAAGTGGTGTGAGGCCTGCAGGTCCGAGCAGAGGTAGCCTCTGTGGTCCGTGGCTACATTGAGTCCAGAGGTCAAGAGTTCAGGGCTTAACATTGCTAATCCTGTCAGTTGGTGAGATGTACACTGGAACGTGAGGCAGCCAGTGCAGGATTCGGTATATACTTTACAGTATAGCTTGTATAGACTGAAGAGTCCATAAGGATGTCTATTTATGTCACGTGAAAATGGCTTGAGTTGACGTCTTAAAGATCCTGTGCGGCATGTCCACGTGGACATGCTGTATATGTAGTGTGTCAGGAGAAGCAGTGGGCAGAAGGCATGACGGGACGTGATATTGGCCGAGGGAAATGCATGTTTGAGGTGTGGGCTCCAGGAATGGAAATCCACAGCTGATCTGCGGTTCATGCAACCGTACAAGGGCATAGTGGAGGGAGAGGGACCATCGTACCAGCCTGACACATGCACACATCAATGAGGGTGGGTGGGTGCATCTGTGGTGGTGCTGGCGGTGGCGGTGGTGGTGGTGGTGGTGGTGTTTGGGGGGCAGTAGTGCCAGCTGGGCAGCTTAAAAATAGTGCAGAGTGGAGGATTGCAATTGCACGGGACTCTAGGAACACATGACCAACCAGTCCGATAGTAATTCACAGCGGATTTTGCTCCGTGATGAGTGACGAGACCAGAGAGGATGGCGATTAAATTGAGTTGTCCCATGTAGGGGCCACATCCTAGTGCGTCTGTCTTTGATTTGATGAGCACGCCGGGGTCAGTGTTACAGACGGTATGTCAGGCGGGCAGGTGGGCAGGTGTTTCAGGTATGACAAAGTGACTACATGATACAAACCGCGAAGGGCGTCGTGAGACGAGTTGAGCAGGCACATAGGGGCAGTGGGGCAGTAGGTATTGAGTGTAGGAGGTGAAACGTGATGGGGATCAGACTGGCAGGATTAGAGAGCACGGCGCTGACCTCTGCTAATGCACAGAACAGAGGAAAGGGATGAAGAGCCAACCCGGAGGCTGCGCGAACAGCTGCTCATTAAAGACGGACCAGTGCACTAATACCCCCAACCCACACACACACACACACACACACATGCACGTATATATCCACACATGCACGTACAAAAAAAACAATAAAACAAACACAGACTGATTTGAATTGGAGGATAATCACAAAGTGGCTCTTTCACCTCACATAATCTCACTTTAGATTAAGATGGATTATTGGATTACAAGAGCCTCCACCGGCAGGGAGAAACACAGACGGACGGGTGGAAAAAGAAAAGGATGCCTGAAACTCACACAGCAGAGCATGCATTGTGACCATGTTCTATATAAATAACATTAGTAGCATGACTTGAATTAATATAGTAAATAATATAATATTTTGTGGTACAGTCCTGGGAAGTGGAACATGAGTACAAACACAGCAGTGTGACCTTCATGTCAGTCTGTCAAGACTGGAAACAGCTGCAAAAACCAAGTGATGTTTACACTATTACTGTCTATTGTTTTCAAATGCCATTGGAAGTCAGCTGATCTTAATGTAGGTCATCATACTGGGCCCGTGACTGAGCTCCTGGTCAACACACTCTGATGTCTCTATGGCCATTTTTTTTTTTTTTTTGTTATCAAAATGTATTGCGATATTTGACCTAACTTTTTGAAAATTTGGTAAAAGAAAATGTGCATTTATTTGTGTTTTCAGCCACTGCTGTGAAGCCGGAATTGGTCGCAAAGGCTCGGGTCGCCACAGAGGAAGGACGAGAAGGTGCAACTTACAATAAAGCGTCAATCAACGTGTGTTGATTGTGTTTTGTTACTGCTTTGGTCTTGTGCTCCATTTCGGACATTTTCAGTCACACGGTGTATAAATGTCAATCTTTTTTCACTGACTCTCTTTCTATTCAAGTTTCACCTGCAATTTTAAAATGTACATAAAAACAAGCTGATGGAAACCCATCTTAGGAGTGTGTACTATTCATCCAAGAGTGGGTCAATAGCCTGTGCTGAATTATTAGGGGAAAATGCAGCATGTCCTTGTTGTGATTAACAGAATAACTTAAAGGTGCAGTGTGTAGGATTTAGCGACATCTATGGGTGACGTTGCACGTTGCATGTATGGAGAACCTATGGCAGCCTTCAGATAGCATCAAAGGGTTAGGGTTCAAGTCATACATTGTACAATAAAATATATAACATACTAAAAATGGAAAATGTTTAAAATACTTTATGTACACACTGGACCTTTACGTGCAGAATAACTGGAGCAACATCCACATCACTGCTTTGAGAGAATCAGACCTGTGTGTCATTATGTGTGTGAATGTGAGAAAGAAACTCGAACAAGTATGTGACTGAAAAAAGAGGAGCAAATGTAAGAGTGTGTGTGTGTGTGTGTGTGTGTGCGGTTGTTTGTTTGCTGATATGAAATGAAACGAGGGCATTCTTTACAGCTGAGTAGGGCAGAAGATGACCTGGCGACTGACGTAGACTGAATAATTGTCCACTATCATCAATCAGTCGCTTGTTTATTCGGGGGCTGGAGACAGGAATGTCCATGTGACAAAAACGTGACCGCAAAAATGTTGTCCTACTAACCCAGAAAGATACTATGCTTCCTATTTCTGATATATTCAGTCAGTTTACACTTTCATCTTTAATTGTTGATTCATCACATCCATGTTTCCCCTTCTGTCTCTTTAATATTCCCTTCTCAAAAAAGGTTGCCCTCTCTTCTCAGCTCCAGATCACACAGGACCACTGAAGGCCCTCGTGCTTCTGCAGGCATGGCCCTCAAAGGTTCAGTCTTTGCTTGTAGATGAAGGGATTCCAGTGATGGTCACATGCTCCATGCAGGACTATAGATGAGGCCAGCCAGCCATTTCATGGATGACGAGCCATACACGGTGTCCTTTGTGCGGATGCTTGTCCAGACCTTTGTGGGACCTGTGTGTGTTTTCATGTGTGGTTTCAAAAAGCCTATGTTATGTCTGTGTTTGTGTGACTTAGAGGTTACTGTGTTTGTTATTGGTCCTCAAAGCCCTGGCAGGGAAAAGTGCTCCACCAGACTAATCTGGATGTAGCAGCACTGCAATTATACTTAAATATACGGTGAGTGAGATGTATTGATACGTTATATTCAGCAGACAAAACAGAAATGTCCTACAGACTGTGGTGCACTTCCAAACTGTGTCACTTCATCACAAGACTGGACTGCTTTGGACAACCGTGGCTCCTCTCACTATAGGGTTTTTATGACTTTGTGCATGTGTGTGAAAATGAGAAAGAGAGTGAGAGCGTACTAGAGGCCAGTAAAATCACTAAAGTGGTCGAGTATTCATTTGCACTTTCATATTCAAAGTGAAGCACAAATAGGGTTCACTTAGGGTTCCATTCTCACTCATTTCAACTCGAGTGGACTCTACTCCAATTTTTGCTTTTCCATTAGCGATAGTACCTGCGGCTCTTTTTAGTACCTGCTCTGGCGGGGATGCAAGCGACCTGCGACGATACTAAAATGTGACGTCAACAGACCGCCAGCCACTGATTAGTCAGAGAGTGTCGTCACTGGAAGAGTCAGGAGCACAATGTCCGTCACGAGAATCAAACCCAATTTCTTCTTAAACCAGCAAGAGCTTTACAGCAAACAAATACTGTGTTTGGTGGCTGATGAGAGGATCCAGGGAGAGCTGGACTCACTGCAGTCGAGTAGAGCCGAGTAGTGCTAGAACTGTGTCATGGAAAAGTGCCACAAATGTGGTGAAACGGAACTTGAATTAAACCAGTAAACCGGTTTAATGACTTTGGTTTTTAAACTTAGAACAGATGTGCAAATGTGCTCTAAATGAGCAATCTTCAACTCCAAAATAAAACCAAATAACTTCAGCCCAACACTATTTCAATATCTATCTAAAGATATCTAGATTTTTTAATATATATAAAATAACATTTTTGTCTCAACACTACTGGGGGCTCCCCTGGTGATCAGGGGGGCTTAGTTCACTTATGCTGAAGGAGGGTGAGAGGAAGAGGCATGTCTTACTCTGCCTCTGCCCTTTAGAGCTGTTGAGTCCCAGAAACATGTGCGTTCATCTCCAACGAAAGTAGAACAAGGAGACTGCTCCTGTTTTAGAGTTTAATTATGCTTTGCTTTGGCGAACCACGCCAGGAAAAACTGATGACACAAACAGACCAACAAGTACAGAGCTGGACATAAAGACCGACTTACAGACAAAGTTTGCACTTGTAGTTTCTGCAAGGCTGAGTGAAGACAGGCCGCGTGTAAACAAATGCATTGGAGAGGCAGAAGGATTTAGATAAAGCGTTGTACCATGAGATCATAATAAATATTGATATCCTCAGGGGTGTGAGTTTGTCTGAGAGGGGTGAGCCGGTTCAACAGGTCCCATGTTGGGTGGGAGCCTGAGAGTGTTCAGGTGCTAGAATCCTATATCAGAGCCAGTGCTGACCATGGGTCTATATCAAGAGCCGGCTAGAGTTTCAGTTGCGGGCGATGATGGAGGATTATTCTGAGAAACACAGGTTCTAGCCGGCCTGAAATAACTGATCCAAACCAGCTCTGACTTTCGTGCAATAATGAAGAGCAGAGGGAGGAGGAGAGGGAAAGACGTAGCGTGATGCACCTCCTGCCCCTGAGATTTCCTTCCTGGCTGTCAGGAAGTTAAAAGAAGTGCTGTGAAACGAGAGAGTGTCAGGGGAGAGTTCTGGGAAGGAGTGGAGAAAAGGAAAATGTCAGCATGCCTGTTTCTGTAACTCTGCGCACAGGCCATACATTCCCAATCCTTGTAGACCGAGGCAAACACTAACGAATACCATCACTTTATTTTTATTACTGTTCATGCAAATATCTAATCAGCCAATCACATGGCAGCAACTCAGTGCAAAGACAGGGGATGTGAGGGACTTCTGAACGTGGCATGGTGTGTTGGTGAGGGAAGTTAGGTCATATACTGGGATTTTCACACACAATCGCCTTTAGTGTTTAGAGAGAATGTTCTGAAACAGGGGCCGTACGGTTTGTGAAGTGGTTAGCACTCTTGCCTTTACAGCAAGAAGACACAGGTCGGAACTCCGGCTCTTCTCTGGCTTCCTCCCACAGTCCAAAAACATGCATGGTAATGGTAATTGGACACTATAAATTGACCATAGGAGTGAATGGTTGTTTGTCTCAATATGTGGCCCTGCGATGGACTGGAGAACTGTACGCCACTGGAGGATAAAGCGGTAGAAGATGGATGGACCATGGATGGATGGTCCAAAACAGGTCAAATCTCCAGTGATCAGCAATTCTCTCTGTGAAATAAAATGCTTTGCTGATGCCAGAGGTCAGAGGAGTGGCTTGAAAATCATAGAAAGATGACCAAGGTATGTGCCACTTTATATCGCGGCTTCTGCATCTCATTAAGTGGCAGGTGAGTGTGAGTCAGTTAAGGGAGGAACTCCTCTGTGGACAGTTGGTGCGATAAGCGCATTCTAGTCTTTGTGATCAAGAGTGTACAAAGAGAATAAAGGTTGTAGCCATGACACTTTCCTTCGGGGAAATGCTTGACATGAACAGACTGTCCTGGGTGTTTGGGAAGGTGTACGCCCAGAGTGACTGTGACTCTTTTTCTGGTATAAAAACCCTGAACATGTCGGGACCAGTCAGCCTCATTTCTGAGGAACTGGTTAAGTTTAGGGCTAAGATTTGAATTGTAGTTCTGGTTAAGGTGAGGGATAGCACTTTGTTAAGGCTGACGTCAATGCATCGCCTTAAGAATAGCTGTGCAAATTGTGGAACCTAGGGGAAAATGGACCATGTCACTCCTCCAAAGTTACATGACATTGAAGACATATCTGCATTTCGTATGCGTCGCGTCAGAGACATCTATGTTATAGGACCAGACTATTTGTTTTTTGTAGCTCCCAAGCAATATACAGTATGATATTTGTATATGGCAATTCAGTAAGCTGATCCCTGCAGTGTCCAACTATTATGACTCCTGTGAGACCACAGACTTTATTTATTTTAGTTCAAGTGCAGCACTAAATTGTTAGAGAGGCCTTTCAAAAGAAAACACAGCCAGTTTCTGGTCTCCGCAGTCACTTGGGTCACACCGATGTGAAGTAAGATAAGTATTATAACACTTATTTATCTGTAATATACAGTTTTTCATGTGTGATCCCTCTCTATAATGGAGCAGTGAATCTCGATGTGTCATCTTGATCTGAGTCTCTCTTCTCATATGTAATTAAAGCAGGACTGTCTGGTTGATTTTCTTGCCTTTTTCCTTACAGATTTACCCCTGCAGTTTTGGAATACATATTTTTACGACACCAACGTAAACATTTATCCATCCATTGTCTACGGCTTTATCCACACTTGCCATAAAACCTCACCACTGATGCTCCCCCCTCCCTTCCCCTCTCCTGGCCATGTGCATTTATTTTCAACGGAGTTGGTGACACAAGCCTTGGAGTCATGTCCATACCGGTCAGCATCTGTTTTGCATGCATTTTTTTTTTAAGTTTCTCTATTCAAAAAAACACACAAAAATAAGACATTTCCTCTTCCTCGCTTCCTCCGACAGCAGTGTTCTCAGCTTCTTTTTCCCTAGTTCTGCCATGATAAACGTCTAAAATAAAGCTATCACTGCTTTGATCTTATAGCCAGTGTCTGGTTACATTACATGTCATTTAGCAGACGCTTTCATCCAAAGCGACTTACAATGGAATTGAGTACAATCAGGCCAGGGGTGGAGTCAAACTTGCAACCCTTGCGACCATGATGTCTTTCTCACAGGGTACCGGTCTTAACCACTGAGCCACTCCACACACGCCCTGGTTAAAGGGCGTGTGTGGAGTTCTGTGAAGCAATTTGTGTTTCTCACAAGACCCAAGATTTCACAAGACCTCCTGATTCTGAGGACTCCAGGTCGGCAGCCCTGATCTTGAAAGGATGGTTTTCCACGAACAGACAGTAGCGACAGTAGAGACAGCCCCCAACCTCCCTGCAACAAGACATTTAACCATCACAGTGACTCTAAAGATGTTAAATTCGGGTAAAATTTGGGCTGTCCACATAAGGAGTTGTGTATTATTCGCACAGCAATTTACCATGTGCTGCCGCTCTAAGTGTTAAATTAGGGTAACAATCCTGCATAGCTCTACTTTAGATCTATAAATATTTCATATTTCTTTGAAATTATAATATGTTTAGTGACATTTCAGGAATCATTTTAATTAAATTTAGCAAGATCAAGAGGTCACGACAAAGCTGGGAATTGTGTTCCCATATGTCGAAGTGCAGTTGATGCACTCCGTCCTATTTATTTATACACTGCCTTACACAAGTCTGTTGCGGGACAACAGAATGATCCTGTGACAATGTGGAGACACGTCTTTATTTTGCCTGTTCTGGGATTTCTGTTGACAATTACCTGGTGTCACTTTTATGTAATGGCGCACCGTGTAGCTGATCTGAAGACTTTTGAAATGTGATGACACATAAACAGAGGTTACCTCAGTGCGTTGTCCTGCAGACAGCGAGAGAAACCAAAGCATAAGCCTTCTGCAGAAATGACGGTTGTAAACATTTTTCTTTCTCTCTACACAACTGTGTCATTAACCGACCCACTAAAACATTTCAGCAATGAACGCAATGTATCGTTTAGACTCAAAGCTTCATCAGCAGACGTCCCACATAGGGTCAAAGGGTGCTTGTTGTGTTTGTGTTAAACTGCGTTGATTCAATTCCACTTCAGTGTGAGAAAAAGCAGGGATAACACACATTTTAAAATTATTAGAACCCTAACCCTGCAAACATTGTGTAAACTCAGACCATGCTCATGGTAGGGACCATGAACATTTGGACTAGTCTTCCATCTAGTGGTTACAACAGGTACTGCACGCATGCCCCACCATGGACTGAATGTGTTGGGGAATATTAAATACAGTACGTGGACGTTAAAATGTGACATAAGACAACATGGTATTGAAAAAAACAACAACCCTGACATATTCATTTAACTACTGCAAACACAGATTATCTTAAGGTGAAGACGGTGCTCATATTTTTACAATTTAACTATGATATTCCCTTGTATAAAGTCTTAATTAGAGACTGATCATTTAAAGGATCACAGTGAACTCAAATTCTGACTCGTGACATTTCACCAAATTTATATGACAGACTCTGAACAGTGTACATTTTGTTTTCCACCCGTCTTGGAAATCGTATACAATATTCTATTGTCCAACACATAAACACAATACACCCGTCATAAAAGGGTTCCATTGTTTCCTGACTGAAACACATTAATACTGTTATCATTAATCAACTTGAATACAAATGGTACATTTAAAGGTTACATGATACTTATGATTGTTTACACATTTCGCTCATGGAACAATGATGTAGCCATGAATTTAAAGTACGTGGTCAGATTCATAGCTACCACAGACACTGAGGTCAAGCCCTCTATATTTTTGGATGTTAATTTGAATCTTTAATCAACCTGGGAGTTGTTTATTTTATACATGTTCATTGTAATCAATTATAATCAATGGTTTTTGTCTGTTTTTAGTTGAGTCTCACCCTCAGGGCTGTCAGAAAACACCACTGCTTGTTAACTTTGAGGTAACCTATAGGAATGTGGACAAAGATTATTGGCTCTATTTTTATCCCTCTCTCACTTTTACTACCAAAACTTTACAAGTGGGTCACTTCACAAGAGAAGATTTGGATATCAATCAGTCACTGGTGACTTGGTATATTGTTTGCAGACAGTTGAGGGAAAATAAAATGACAGCTTTTCTATTATGGATTAACTCGATGGGTATTTTATTGACTGATCATGAAAACAATTAGACATGCATATTACAATAACCAAGAAGAGCCAGAAGCAACAACTTCAAATAATGTTATGTGTTAATTAGTGGAGGCTGAATGCTTGGATTATATAAACAATTATCAAAACAGCTGTCAAACTTTTTTTGGGTCAGCTGACAAATGATTACTCAACCATAACCATAATAGCTGTATCTGCAGCCTAATTCTGAGTAGTACAATCTTTAAGGCCAGCCAACACATTATATGAAACATTAATTCCCAGTCATTTAAAAGTTTTTTTTCCCCAAAAAACACTGATTAACTGTAATTTTAAAAAGTCAAATTTAGCTCCAGTCCAGTTTTGTATTTTTCAGTGATGACACTCTCTGACCAATCAATGGTTGGCAGTCTGACAACATCACATTTAGTATAGGTAGCTTCACCAGAGCAGGTACTAAAAAAAGCACCAGGGACCAGTTACTATTCTTAATGGAAAACAACCAAACCAAAAAAAAGGCCAGTCGAGCCATGCTAGAACTGTATAGTGAAAAAGCACAAGCACAAAAAGACTGTTAACATAAGATAAAACAAGTTAAAATAAACAAACCATCAGTTCCAGTTTGAGATATCTTCCATTTAATTGTGATTAGTCATAATTCCAGTTGAAAATTCTCATAGAATTATGACAGTCAGACACTCAGTTATGACTCAGTCAAAACTAAGGGTGCATGAATTAAAACAATTAATCTGATATTAATGGCAATTCCCCATGATACAACCTGGTGACATCGCGATGTGTGATAAAATCGTTATTGGCGTGTGTGTTGTGGCAACAATGTTGTGTCCTGCTGGTTTCGGTTTGTTAAATATCCGGTAAGTTTTCGTCCTACTTCTCCTTTAAGCGCTGAAAAAACCCCGTCTATGACGTCAGCAGTAAAACCTGCTACGGCTGGGTGTCTGTCCGTCGGCCACTGAAGTGAGTTTGGCGTGCTAAATCTGTCGGAGTTGTGCCCCTCTCTTGTCAGTCGTTGGGTGTTTTCGTCGTGTTTTGTGTTATTGTTTTTGAAGCTGGCCCCGTAGTCGATGTATGGGGTGTTTGGGAAAAGTTCCCGAGGAGCTCTTTAAGGAACCGGTGAATGGCGGACAGTGGAGATGGATCAAGCTAACTGATAGCTGAGTTGTTAGCCGCGAATCACAGGTCAAGAATAGGCTCGTGCTAGCATGCTAACAGCAAGCTAATTTAGCATACCATCGGTTAAGTCACTCTTTTTAATCCGTATCATCCAAACTACTGTCGGGTTTTCCTCGGGCCTGGCTGTTACACTGTGGGGTGTTCGTAGAAAGACGCCAGCTAACCACAGAGGAAGAGGCGGTACTGTGTTACAAGAAAAAGCCCGAGGATTTTTATGTTGTTGTTGGCTGCTGTTTATCTCTCAGCCCAGACCAAGAAGAGCATGTTGTCCAACACACAGAACCAGCCACTGTTTCCGAACTCCGCGGGGCAGCAGAATCCGGCGGGGCAGCAGAACCCACAGGTTCAGTTCCTCCCCTTTCACCCCAGACCCACCTTACAGATCAAGAAGAACGCCATAACAGACGACTACAAGGTGACCAGCCAGGTTCTGGGACTGGGCATCAATGGCAAGGTTCTCGAAATCTTCCAGAAGAAGACTGGAGACAAATACGCTCTGAAGGTATGTTATATTTGACTAATACCGTCGGCAGAAGTTCAGGCGGTCAAAACAGTGCAGAACTGACGCAGAGCCAGGAAATCCGGGTATTCTGCAAGAAATTGAAGCAATATTACAGGACGTTCGGTGTCCAGGCCAGGGTCACAGGAAATATACCAGGGCTGCAATGATAATTTGGCCATTAAAGTAACGGCCAACTATTTTGATGGTTATATATTGTGTCTATTCTTTTAATTCAGACAAATTCTCTGATTTTTTTTGACAAAGAAACCAGAATAAAATGAATGAATTATGTTGTAAATGAAACAAGATATTTGAGGAAACACTGACATTTTATTGACCAATCAATAAAATCAATAAAGAAAACTATTATTGGTTGCAGCCAGATGTCAAAGAATTTGATGAAATGTTAATCATTAGATTTAGAATTATTTTGCACCAGATTATTTGTCTATTTACATTTAGTAAATATGACGTGAGCCATTGGTCACTCAATATTTACTTATATTCTGTCTATCAAGTAAAACAGGCCAACACCTGGCTTCTGTTTGCTATAAACAAGCGACATTCTCTAACTGTTAAAACGACACAATAGAGTTTGGGTACTAATGGCTACTTTAATCATTATTGATTAATATGCCAATCCTTTTCTAGTTGATCTTGGCATAAAGTTGAAAGGTGTGAAATGTTTTGTTCACAAACCAAAGATATTTGAGGAGCAAAGAAAACAGAGTGCATTTACATTAAAAAAACGTTTAAATAACTTTTGTTTTATAATATAAAAGACACTCACGTTATTTATTGATTATTGAAATAGTTGGTACAGTTTGCTAATTTCTTCCCTCGTCTTTATTTTGGAATTATAGTTGAGTGAATCTTTTATCAGCGATGTTATGATGCACTCCGTTTATGCATCAACCTTAAAATCTTTCAATTGCTGCTGAGTTTGAAAGAAATTGAAAAGTAAAATATTCAGGAAAAGCTGGTTTTGGTCTATGTGCATTTGTAGTTTTTATTAGCAGTGAACTTGTTTACTTATTCTAATGAAGCGGAAACTACTTCCCACGTCTTTTTGTGTTGCGTTCACAACTTTCAGTTTTTGCCACACAATATACAGTATCTGACATAGGACAATATCACAGGGGGCACAGGCTGTTTCGATTTTTAACTTGTTCCCCAATCTACTCAAGCTGTTCTGCGTCACATGATGAAATAGTTTTGACTGTCACTAGTCCCTATCACTTGTGATAAGATTAAACGTCTGATAAGCAAATTCTGGCTGATAGTTTCATCGCTCTGATTGTGCTTTGGATTTAAATTAACTCAGGGCTTTATTGGAAAATACCAATTTAGATCATTTACTGTATTGGTCATTTGCAGACAAAACAGGATTTTTCGTGCCTTAATAACACAGCAGCTTTTTTTTCATAATGCAAATTTATTGTCATACAACCATCCCCCCTGTCTCTCTCGCTCTCTGTTTCTCACACACACACACACACACATTGAACAAAGATAAATTAAAGAAGTTGACAATAAATAACAAAGTGCAGGGAAGTGATATATGCTTTGTTTACAATGTGGTTATTTAACTCCCAAATTGTTGCGCACAAGCTAAAACTAAACTATCCCATGGCCAAAGGGAAATAAATCGGGCATGCAACCGGATGGTCACTGGTTCAAATCCTGGTATCGTTCAAGGGCTGGGGTGTCCATGAGCAAGGCACCCAATCCCCCATTGCTCTCCAAGTGCAGATAAGTACGCCCCACTGCTCTTCTGTTTGGCGTGTGTGTGTAAAAAGGACAGATTAAATGCAGAGGTCAATTCACTATCACTTTATCTCAGTTTATACTAAACCTGTTTGATATTTAGTTGTGTTGTGCATTGGTGAGTCATTTGTTCTGTGAGCAATGGTATAATAGGATTAAACATGGAAAGTTACTCCACAGTGTCATGCTTAGGTGTATCATTGTTACAGTATCAATGCTTCAGCGTGGATGAAGCTGGTTAGGGAAGATGTATGCATTTCATCTCTATTATATGCAGTTATACTAAGCCTGGCTGATATGGCATATGAATAATATCCTGATATTTTTTAGGCTATATCCCGATATATGAGCTATATCTGGATATAAAGCTGCACATAGATTGTTTCTCTGGACTCATGAAAAGTTTTCTTTTGAGATGTTTACATTTCTCAGAGAAGAGTGTCACACTGTAAATACACTATCTAAATGTCTACTGTTAATTATCTGTGTCACATGCTTAAAATACAAATATTACCTTTTATTTAAGGTAATGCTTGGTTTATTTCTTTGGCTTTTAAATGTTAAATTAATTATATTAAATGTTGGAAACAACAAAATTGCCTATAAACATGGTCAAATTTCGCTATCACACAAATGGGCTTCAATTTAAAGAAGTGACTTTTTAACCTGCCAGAAAGGCGTCACAGATACCATCACAAGATTATCCAAAATCTATGGTTTAAGCAATTGCTTGATTACTAAATTCATCTAACTATTTTGGTAAAGTGTTTTTCCAGTTTTTTTAAAGAGTTAAGACAAATCTCCACAACAAAGAAATCATTAAAACTGAATAATCTTTGGTTTGTGGACAAATAATTTCCAACTTTGAGAAACATTTTTCTAAACATTCTGACATTTTATGGACCAAACGATTACTGGATTAATCAAGAAAATAATCAACAGATTAATAGATCTGACTTATAAGACTCATAAATTAAACAAATCAAATGGATTACACAATGTTGTTCAACTGGTGTTTAATACTCGGCTGTGGTAATTGGCTTGACATCAACGAAGATGCATGGATATCCTTACGAGACGAGAGTTTAAATAAACATCTACCACTGAAGATGTAAATAAACATCTACCACTGAAGATGTAACACTGTTCGTACCAGTTATCGCTGTCTCATCATCACAACCTGTTAATATCTGTCCTGTGTGATCTAATCACATGCAGTCAGACAGCACTAAGTACAAGTCTGAACGCTCTGATCACAAGAACCACATTTGGATGTGTTATGAGGACACATGTTGACTCATTCCTGGGCACGCAGGAACGCAATCTGTCCTCAGGATAGATAAGAGCCCACACGTGGTCACAAGAGAAGCATCCAGGACCCATGGTAATGCTGGGTGTGGAGTGGCTCAGTGGTTAAGACCGGTACCCTATGTGCGAAAAAAAACATCATGGTCGCAAGTTCGATTCCACCCCTCGCTGATTGTACTCAATTCCATTGTAAGTCGCTTTGGATAAAAGTAATGTAATGTAACAATGACACAGGACAAATGTTATATCCATGTCTGAACGAGGCAAAACAATGGTAAAACAAAAGTCACTTAAAACAGCTTGTGAACAATAAAAACATTGGTTCATTTAAAACTACACATTAAAAATGGAAAACAGCAAGAAAAGGCTATGTATCAGAGCAATGGGATTTATAGAAAGTCTTAAAACTTTGTGGTGAATGTTATAGTGTCCGTCACTCTAGACAGACACATCTGTGTGCTCTGTCTCTGACGGCTATGTCATTCTCTGGCATGCCGACAGTCATGATTTAAAGTCTGTGCAGCCACAATGCGATTTATATAGTCTCCCATTTAAAAACTCTAAAACCCAATAATCTGGATTGTATTCTGCTGGTGATGTTACGCCAATGAAATAAGATTCATAGGTGGGATAGTAGCTCAGTGGTAGAACGAGCCTCCTTTTAACTGGAATTGTGGGTTTGATTCCTGGCTCCCGTGTCCTTGGATGGGACACTTAACCTCACATTGCTCCTGATAGCCGTGTGTGAAACGGTATGAAATAGTACTGTGAAATGAATCGAAACTTGTGTTTCAATTATGATTATGGCCCCAAACAAAGGCAAAAACAAAATAATCGAAACAAATCGATTATTATAAAACGAGGGCTCTTATTCTGAAAATAGTGCTGTTCTTGTATTTTATTTATTTTATCTTATTGAATAGACTTCCTGTCCCACTCTTTACCCATAAAACAGTGTTGCCAATTTAGCGACTTTGTTGCTGTATTTAGCAAGTATTCAGTCCCCTCTAGTGAATCTTTTTCAAAAAAGTGACTAGCGACAAATCTAGCAACTTTTTTAGGCATTGTTAGAAACTTTTGAAGACTCTGATGTGAAAGCACGTATCGTTCTATAGGTCTCACACCGGACGGGATGAAAGTGTGAATAATGTAGATGTGAATTATGTATGATTTATACACACCATCCCACTGAAGCTCCATTTCAATCCCCCTCCACACATCTTGTGTTTGTATTATACGTATTTCTAAGTATTATCAAGCAATCCACTGCTGTGTTAAATGTTTTGACTGTATGTCATCAACAACACTCGTTCTGATTGGTTAGCTGAGAATCCGTTGACTGTACGTCATCAACAGCTCTCTGAGTGCGACATAAAAAACAAAACAATAATTGACAGAAGATAGTTAATTTGTAGAGTTTTTTTACTTGCTTTTTGTCTATTCCTCTCTCCTACAGTGTCCATTACAAGTAAATACACATCATCAATTATGTAAATTAGGTGATGATGTCACTTAGTGTCTTCTAGTGACTTTTAGGACAGCCAGTAGCTGCTTTACCTCGCTGAGGAGTAATCGTTCGAAATGATTGCAATTGCAATTTTGACCCACAAAAACTGTAGTGCAAGGCAGCTTTGAGTGGTCATCATGACTAGAGAATCGCATATAAATACAGACCATTTACCATTCACTTCTGTAGTGCATAAAATGTTTGAAAAAAAAGCTTGTACTGAAATATTAAAGCAACCATACAGTTACATGATGTACTTTCAGTTCTGAGTCATCATGTTTGGTTCAAACATATATTTTTACTTTGATAGTATTTCACTCACTCCAGTTTCATCTCTCCTCTGCATCATATCCCATGTACTTGATTAGCATGAACGTGAAACGGGTTAAATTGCATTTATAATATAATAGAAATTCTGAATGTATGTTTAATTTATCGCACCCTATAGAAACCCTGATAGTGATACCTCTTAAAAAGTTGGTGCTGGCATGTTAGTTTGATATCTTATCCTTCCTCATGTCTTCTCATGCTCTTGAAACAGATGGTAGGCAAACAGACTGAGACCTTTATGAACTAATGAACTAATGCCCTTTTTGTTCCTGTCACTGACGTCAGCTGAGTCAGCCCTAGCTCATCGTTTCCATTTATTAGGGTTGTATTATATGCTAGGATTAAGAATGTGCCTTCCTGGCCGAAGGTGACATCACCTTTTTGAAACGTATACGTTTACTAGGAGGACCCTAGTTTATGCTAACAAGTGCAGTTAATAAAGTGACTGTGTTTGTGGGGACTATGAGAAAAGTCTAAAAGGTCTAAAAAAAAATCCTCAGTTGAATAATTTACTACAAGGCTTTGTACCTTTGTGTGGACTGGACTGGCTTTTAAATATCCCTCCTACCTTCTCCCTCCCAAAGATTTGAAGCCTCTTCTGGTGCCATCTTACAGTGAATTTTTATAGACAAAAGAAAGCCGTTTATGTAAGGAGTGATGAGGTTATGACAACACAAATGACCAGAAACGGCTTGTTTGTGTGGCCCAGCTACAGCATAGGGATGAATGTCAGATGTCAGGAAGTTAAGGTAAAAACAAAAGGATGCACAGGCTCTGCAGGATTTTACAACTAAGGTTTTTTTGTGTCTTCAACTTTGGCTTCATAAACCTAATACATATACAATAATACAAGCAGTACTTTTATACCTGCACTTCCACCCATAGAGGAGTCCAAATGCAGAAGTCACAGTTGAATAGCACACATTATTGTCTAGATCAGTGGCTCTCAAATTTTTCATACCAAGTACCACCAGAGAAAATATTGAGCTCTCAAAGTAACACCATAATCGGCAACATTAAAATGCAGTGTTTAAAAACAAATTACATTATAATAATTATAAAATACAATTTATTTATATTATATAATTATAATAATTATTAATAATTATACAAAATAATTATTGTTTTTATTCTGAAAATAACACTTTTAATGTTGTAATGTGTTTGACTTCCTGTCATCTGGCAAAAATAAAACACAGGCATTCAGTGGAATCTCTGGATTAAATACGCAGCATGAGTAAAAAAAATATACAATGATCTATAGTTATTTTAAGGTCAATTCAAAGGGTTCATTCAAAATGTCATGTTTAAAGCCACTTTTTTATTTTACATGCAATAAATTCCATTTTGTTTCAAATTCAGGTTGATGAGTAACCGTCCTAGTGTAAATGCGCTGAGCAAAGTCAGCTACAGTCTTTCGACAGGAGGCAGATTTAGTCCCAATATTCATCACCCTCCTCTTCCTCACATATAATTCAGACACTGGTATAGCCAAATCAGATTGAGATGGAAAGAGATAACATCACTGTAATTCTGATTTAATTTATTTTTTGTTAATCGTTTCTATTCACTCTGGTCAAAATTCCTCAGCTCCACTCAGATCACATACCCTGGTGTATATACAGTACAACAGTATTTCGGATTTACACACACCACAGTTTTATGTTAAACATTTTTTCCATATTACATTTTTCATATTCACAAAACAACTCATCCTAATAATTTCAGGGATTTTTCCAGTGTGTAACCTGCCTAATCTTGTGGGAAATGCAAACAACAGGCCATGAACTTATATGTTCCCCACAAACATATTTTGAAGTGATGACTAAGTGTAGGCTAGGTTAAAGACCAATAACTCCTAGTGTAGTGTATTACATTACATTACGTCATTTAGCAGACGCTTTTATCCAAAGCGACTTACGAGGGAATTGAGTACAACCTGCCAGGGGTGGAGTTGAACTTGCGACCATGAAGTCTTTTGCACACAGGGTACCAGTCTTAACCACTGAGCTACCCCACCCCGTAGTGTAGTTTTCTTAATCTGGACTGAAACTCTGCAAAGTATCTGTTGATTAGGTAATCCTGTGCAGTGTGGCTCAGTAGTTTGGCCACATTTTTTGGAAGACGTTGAAATTGTGTTTCCTGAAATTTGTGAAAGATGTGCAGTGAAGCAGGGACACCTGTCAGGGGTTGGCTGAGAAAAGAGGAACTGTAACTATTGGCCATTGTTAAAGTCATGACTTTGCACTGACACCCAGTACAAACATATGGACACATACTCATTATGTTGTAGTGTAATGGTAATAACAGAGAAAGGACACACATCTTTTAAGTGACCCTTTTTTTACTTTCTTTATCACAGAAAAAACTCAAACTTTGGCACAATGTAACTGACATACCAATGAAGAGTGTTCACACAGGTGTGCGTATTATGACACAATATCACACACTATGAGGAAGAAAACTGTACTCAGTGTGTTGCTGCTCTTCTCTGTCACAGTGATCTAACAGGCACCACTGGGGACACAAATGCTCCCTCTTAAATATTGCATTTGGACTGTCTGTCTGATTAAAGGTTAACACATTGATACAGAAGATGAGCAATGCCCATTCTTCAATCATGAGAGAAAGGAAGGAAAAGGAGGGGGAGGAGGGGGAGGAGAGGGAGGGAGGAAGGAAGAGGTTCTGTGGTGGCCTTCTTTGAGTTGTTTCTGATGATGGCATAAACTCGGAGTATTTGTTTTCATATAAACTGAATGTCTTTTTTGATTTCAACTTGTGGCTGCTGTGTGAAGTTATAATGGCCTCTTCTGTTTTGTAAACAAATCAACAAGAAAATAACAGTTGGATTAATCAACAAAAAGCTGAGAATGTTAAATAATGCTGTATGTTAACATGGATTACCATTTACCCTGTTACCATTCCTGTACTGGGCAGGCGTCTTACAGTTATGAACTCCCATACTTTTTATTGGAATCAAACTCAAGGATTTGATACAAAGTTTTTTTTGTTTGTTTTTTTTTGCTGAAAGTTGGCCTGGTAAGGAGTTGAAAAGAATCATATCAGTCTTTTAAGGTTTATTTTAAATAGACCTTTAAAAAACAAAGCAAACTCCTTCAGATAAACCTTGTTTCCATGTTACTATTTGTTCATAACACACCCAAATTCAAACCACACAAACATTCCCTTGGCTTGTGCATGCTTACAGGATTGCTTGAATAATAGCTCGTGTGATGCACATGTAGGGTGTTAAATCATAAAATACAGAATTGAACTTTGCAGTGGTGGCAGGTAGGTCATGCTGGTGGGACTATTCTCAAAAGGCGTTAAACATTAGCTTAAGAAAAAACTCTTTTGACTGACATTTGTGTGGTGTTGTAATCTCCCTTTTTTCTTTTTTTTTTTAAAAAAAATAAAAAATGTATGATTTACTGGATTGTATTTTATATGGTCTGTGTATGGTCCAAGCATGACCATTCTTTCTCTCGAGGGAAAAGTGTTTAGAAGGATGTGATGTTGTGGTTGTTTGTAGATGATGAACCCACACAAAAGCTACCCAAACGTAACTGTGGTACTGAGAAATTTCCAAGCTGACACGGCACTTAGTCATGTGCTAAAACAGCATGTTTATGAATGGCTTTGAACACTTCCTTAGTGATTTTGCAACAGGAATTTAATTTATTCGCTGGACCCCATGTCAGCGATTTATTTTCTGTGTACATTTTCTTCCGCGTGATCAGTTCTTTAATAAGGAAACAAAGTGGTTGCTCAATGGGAAGTGACTGTTTTTCTACTCCGGAGTTCATTCATTCAACATGCTCTCCTACCCCTCAGCAATGCAGCCAATTTACTGTACACATTTGGTGACGGTGCAGAGACAAGTCTTCAATAATCAGAAGCTGCAACCAACCCAATATGGCTGGTATTGGTTATGAAAGTTGTCAGTTTAACACCAGTTACCTAATTGATTTGATTTAATATTTGTAAAATGTGTATTATTAGTGAATATGTGGTCTAAAACGTGTCACCTTGCCCATATCAAAGTTGACCAAATTATTTTTGTTCAATGAAAGGCTGGATGTCAGTCGTATTGTTCCTGTAAACCACATTAAAACAACAAGCCACTCGAGCTCACTGTGTTTCCTGGTGTTAAATTGTTGCCTGGTAACTTGTTTGTGTCTGGCTGCCATAGTTTTCTTTAGTTTGTGTTGGACAACATGCTTTCCATATTCACACATGTAAATACATGCGATAAGTGAAAATCCAAATCACTGGTTCACGATCTTGACCCCTGTTATTACAAAGCAACAGAGAGAACATCCGTCTGTCAGTGGGGGATTTACTTAATTATTATTATTGTGTGTAAATAGAGCAGTCAGTGGGGATGGCTCAAAGCAAAGGGGCACCTTAAAAATAAATCCAAATCTTCTACCAACTATCTGTTACTTCTTGCCATTTGTCTTTGTCCCTGCCAACCCTGCTGTTCCTCTTAAAAGACTTCTCCATGCACTTTTTTCTTTCCATGCACAGCTCTACCCTGTATGAGGAAGTGAGATTGCTACTTCTGGGCTGTGGTCATATCACCCACCCCCACCCTTTAAAAAAACCAAATAGTGTTATTCAAGGACACTTGCTGGGTAAAATAATTCATTTGCCAGTTGCATGTCGGTCATGCAGGAGGGGCTTTATTTTGTCAGGTGATATCTTCATGAATTTTGAATTATTAGATATGATTTTAATTTGTTTGTATTCTAGCTCTGTCTCAGTTTTATCTCATGATAATTGCACCACTGATAGTTGGGATGTTTTATACTCACCCAGCCAGTTGAACCAACTGTTGGCAGTGAAACGAAAGATTAAACACACTTGTGCTGTGTTCTTTGTTTTTTTAGATTTTATTTTGTCAGCTGTGTGCAATCGTAAATGGACAAAAGTGCAATACCTTTTCCCCTATTACTAGTAATATTTGTAATAGGGAACTGTTCCATAGGATACTGTTCATAGTTTGTATGATTTTTACGGTTTTGTTTATTATTTTTTTGATCCATCTGTCCATTTGTCTGTCCATCCATTGATCCATCCATCTGTTCCAGGGCTGCAACTCAATTAATCTGTCAGTTAATTCGCAATTTGGTTTCTGGTCCAAAATATGTCGGAAGAAGTTGTACGGTTTTGCCAATCACTGTTTCCGAGACCAAAATTTGTTTGTTTTATTTTTGTTACATATAATAACAATGTAACAAAATATAGTACATATAGTATAGTAAAGAACCCCAGAAGATTTTCAGAAACTGAAAGATTGAAAAAGTTGTAGAAATAATGTATTTTGTTTTTGCATTTCATTTTGTGTAATTGTTATATTTCTTAGCCTTATTGTATTTGCCTAGTCTATTTTTGTTATTGTTTACCCCCCCCGGACTGCGTCCGGACTGTCTGTCTGTGTGTACTAGCATTAATGTCTCGAGTCTTGAATTATGCAGCTCTTAAATTCACTTCACCTTCAGTTGAACACCACTCCTAGTCGTACCATAATCAAATCACTGCCCAGTTGTTCATATGCATTACACCTAAACCTACTGAAGGCCATAACCTCAAAACCATGCATTAACCCTTAAATAGCCCTTTGAAGATAAGACCAGAGTGAATGTCATCAGTTTCCAAAATTGTCCTAATAAGTTAAACACACATATTTACACAAACACGTTTGCAACTCTGAGTTCAATAAACAAATCACGTGGGGGCAGCCTGTGACCAAGTGGAAAGGGAACTTGGCTTGTAACCGGAAAGTAGCCGGTTCTAGTCCCCACCAGGTCGAAAGGGCTGGGGTACCCCTGAGCAAGGTACCCAGCCCCCATTGCTCCCCGGGCGCTACTCAGTGTGGCAGCCCACTGCTCCTAATTCTAGGATGGGTCAAATGCATAGAAATAATTTCCCTAAGGGGATTAATAAAGTATATATTCTATTCTATTCTAAATCACTCACATACCTACAGAGATGCCTCTTTTGATAGTTCATTGTTTAACCCTTTTCGTATTGAGCCTTAACCTATCACCCCAAAATCGATCCTGGCCCTTTCCTCGGCTCATGAGTGGCATGTGGAGGATGGTTGATCTGTTAACTTTAAACCCACTATGTCTCCCACTGTCCTGCCCTGGGCTTCGGAGCTTTTGTGTTGACTCGAGGAAATGTATTGTGTGTCCATCTGCCCCCCGTTATCTCCCTCCTTCTCCCCGAGCTCCACTGTTTGGCCTCAAAGGGCCAACAGCAGATGGGGGGGCTATGCAGCCACATGAGCTACCAGCAGGAGAGGTGAAGGGGGCGTGTCGTGTGTGCACATATGTTTAGATGGTGTCTCTGTTTCTGATGGAAAGGTTGCTACATAAAAAATATGCTTTTCTGTTTAGGTGCATGATTATTGTTTCCAGTACATGCATGCATGTATGTCATATTTGACAGTTGTGAACATTGTTATACTGACTTAAAATTGGGAGATTTCTGAAATAAGGGAAGACCAGTTAAACATTTTGACATTGTGGCTAATTTTATAAAAAAACCTTTACCCTAAATCAATAACTTTTGAGCTCTGATTGTCACATGATTCTGTCTTCTCACACATTGCAAAACCCCCCAGAAATAAACACAATATTTAAGTTAATTAGCATTCAAATCTGTGCTGAGTGGAAAGGAATTGGGCTTGTTACCGGGTTGGGTTGCTGTTTCAGATCCCTGTTTCAGAATAAATGGGAGGGTTGTGGCGTAGAAAATCTCTGTCAAATCAAATATGTGGATCATCCACTGTGGTGAAACCTAGAGCGTGAGCAGCCAAAAAACATGGCATCCAGATTTGCAGCTTCTGCAGTTAAGTAGAAACTTTGTGGAAACTTACGATTGTACTCCTACCTTTTGTCATAGTGTGCCACAGAATACAATAAGGCTTTGCATACATGCATTAAACATCAGTAAAGTGTAAAAACATGTAGATCATTTTGAGTTCCTGCAAGTATCCCCTCAACTGCTAACTGGGAAGCTGCTGCACCTGGATGCTAACTAGTTCTGGGCGATATTGGCAAAAAAAATTTTTTAATTTATTTTAATTTTGATGATATCGATATTTAGCCGATATCCTTTAAAACAATGTGAGTTATAACTGACTCAATATGACTCAACTCTTATTTACAGTTTAATTTCTGATATTATTTGAAAGAAACAGAAGCCTGTCAACTTGATTGGGATCGAGTGTGGCTCTCTTTCATTTACGTTATTACCAGCCGATGAGAACACGGTGCACAGC
The DNA here is from genome assembly GCF_019176455.1 of Solea senegalensis. NCBI lineage: Eukaryota > Metazoa > Chordata > Actinopteri > Pleuronectiformes > Soleidae > Solea > Solea senegalensis. The sequence goes on from NC_058024.1 coordinate 6,638,005, forward strand.
AGCGCTGGACGCTGTGTGTTTGTACACAGGATGTTTATATTATATGGCACTTTTCTTCTGAATGATGCAGCGAGGGTTTATTGAACCTTGCAGGTTTACTGGGCTTTTCTTGAGATGAAGGAGTTGGCGTCTCCATGTTTTCTCTGGCAGGGAAAGTGCTCGTGAGTCTACTTTATATTTTGCACAATATGGAGTCTTGCTTAAAACTATTGTTTTCCTGTAAAATCAAATTGATGCTTGTAAACAATATTTCCCTTTGCTAGAACATTTATGACTCCAAAAAGATTCATGTCAGTACCTGATATGAAGTGATCACTCTACATGCAGAATCCATTGCTTGTGGGTCCTGAAGTGTCCACAGGGTTACGTGCCTATTAAGGAGTTTTTGTTTCCCTCTGAGTCTGCTGTGATACAGGAAGACCCACCCATGTTTGTTTTGCCCCAAAGGGTGATTAAACTACTGAACTGAGTTGTGTGATCAGTGATGAGATAAAGCAAAGGAGAGCAGCACTGCACCATCAAGCTCTTCCTGCTTACCTGGATAATTGAGGTGTGTCGTAAAATACTAAAATGATAATGTCAGCACTGACACGTTGAAGTCTTGAATAATTACAAAATTTTTGGGTTGAAATTGCAGCTCAACATCCCTCTCCTCATCCTTCCCATCCACATTTGTTGCAGAATCTATGTAGCCCTCAGTTAGCGTCAAAATCAAAAAGGATGTTTAGTTTGTTTATTGTGGGCTATTTCTAAAAACATGTGGTCCAAAATGGCAACCTCCGTAGAGCTGACTGGCTCCTAATATAAATATAAAAGGCTCATTCTGTGGTAATGAAAAAAACAACAATTCATACAGTCAGGTGATTATACACAAATGAAAATTGTTTCACCAGGATTTTACACACTGGACCTTTAATGAATAAGTAAACCGTTTCATGTGTGTATGTGAAAGTCCAGAACGTTTTGTGTGTTTGGCCAGACAACAGAGAAGCAACTCTGAATCTCCCAGCTCTGGTTTCCCACTGTAATGGAGCCCACTTTTGTGTCATGACCGTGGGTAGGATTGGAATGCAATACACAATGAGACGGACAGTCGATGGTTTAGTGTCAAAGCTACAAGGCTACATTCTTTCCATTGACTGACAAGGATATTCTTAGTGTTTCACATGAGGGGATGTGTTCTGTGTAATATAATTGAGTTTATAAACAAACACAGATACACAGCGCATTTCCAGTTGATGTTTTGCCAACACACTCACTAATTTCCTACTGCGTTATCCTCCACGACGGTAGGAGGATGTGGGGGAGCACCCTGGACGGGTTACCAGTCCAAACTGGGATTTGAACAATTGACTGCTCTGCCCTGTGACCTACGTTATTTCATACACTCTTTTAGACAGACTTTAATTGACCACACACCATTCTTAATTAGGCTCTCCCACTTGCGAAAAAACAGAGCACAATTTTATAAACATACTTTGATTAAGATCATATTTAGTATCTTTGAATGCTAGCTCACCTCACCTCACTTTTTAACTTACCTTTAAGATACGTGGGTAATGTAAAGTTTAAGTAAAACTAAATGTATACATTTAAAGGGCTGAATCTTTCTTCTCTCTTCAACCATGCTTCATGTGACAAAGGGATTTTATTTCTACTTATACCAATGACTTAAACACAGTAAATAAGTAAAAATCTGTGAATGGATGGGATAATTATTGATACAAGAAAATGTTTTGTAGTAGCTTGGTGCACTGATATCATGTCTCATCCAGAGGGTGCTGTATTCACAACAAACTACTTTATGAAAAACAAAAGATAAAGTGATTTAACATTCTGCCAGTTGGTGGCAGCACTGCACTGCTGTCTTGTCAGTCCACTCTTCATTTAAGTTGGTAGTTGCATTCAGTCTCTGGTTTCCTTTTATTTTATTACATGGCCAGTTTTGCTTAAAGGAAATAAAGCAGTATCACTGCTACACTGCTATTTTTTATTTGATGTGAACCAGGCTCACCCACAACTTTTGTCTTCCTGTGCAGATGTTGCAGGACTGTGCCAAAGCCCGTAGAGAAGTGGATCTCCACTGGAGGGCGTCGCCTTGTGCCAACATTGTGCGCATCATTGATGTCTATGAGAATCTCTATCAGAGCAGAAAGTGTTTGCTCATTGTCATGGAATGGTGAGTGAGACACACACACACACACACACACACACACTCAATTTGAGAGGATATTACATTGACTTACATTAATTTCCTGGAGACCTGCTCTAACCTTAACCATTACTACTGGTGTAATCTTCTACTACTTGATTTGTGTCCCCATAACATAAGGAATACAGGCACACACACTAAAATACCTGTCTTTGGGTGGTTATGTTATGGTTTGTTTAAGTTGAGAGATGAAGTGAAAGTGTAAGCTACAGCATTTCCTGGTGGGAAGCACATTTACCTGGGTCAGTTATTGTAAATCACGTTTGTGTGACCTTAGTAGAAAATGACCCATTTCCTTTAAATGCTCATTATATATTTCACGCCTTCGCATTTCCATGTTCAAGCACCAAGCACCATGAACCACCAAACCCACATCTTGCACACGTGCAGTCATTAGGTCTGTGCTAACTTTGTAAGTCAGCAATAGTGGACCCGACTTCTGATACACTCACATGCAAGAATATTGTTGGTGATGACTAATTTCCTTTTGAAAATGAACTTGAATGAGAATTATGAAAAAGGGTTCTTCTGATGAAACAAAAATGTTTCCTAGAATTTCACACTTTGATGACACAGAGAGATTAAAGTACTCTTGTTTTCCACTACAGAAATTGGGTCAGTTTGATGACCCATATTTTGTTGTTTAGGATTTCTCCCATGTTGTGACACTATATTATTATGCCATGTCACCCTGATAATGCAAGAAGTTCAATGAAGTCAAAGGCACCGGATAACCTGCTCTCTGACCCAGCATCTATTTATGTGCTGTGTAATCGCAACATTCTATCTTTTACTTAGTGCGGAGTGTGACAAATGACACACATTTCAGGCCAATGCAGTTTTCCGAACCGTTTCAAATAAACAAATGCACATGTTCCCATCTTTGCACCATCGGTGTGTTCATCTTAAAATGACGTGTGTGTTCTTGAAACACTGTACAAAGTGCATGTGCAGTGGTTTGAAATAGAGATGTTTTGAGAACTGCTTTCCTTGCCAAAGCCAATTCTTACATATAACCTTTTTTGACCTTTACTGTGTAACACATCCAATCCCAGTGCATTTAAAAGCAAATTCTAGACTATATTTTACTATATTTTGAACATGCATGTCCACATCAAACCCTCTGGTTCCCCTTGTGATGCTGTCCCTCCTCAGTTATTTAAAGAGGCCTTCCCTATCATAAGTCGGTCAGTTTTTGCCATTATTAACAGCAGTCTGTCTTCTGGTGTGGTGCCTGCAAATTTTATCCATGCAGTCATGCAAACCCTGATTAAGAAACCGGGTCTTGATAACTCTGTCTTGGCAATGTTTGGCCCATTTCCAAGCTGACATTTCTCTCCAAAATCTTAGAAAATTGTTTATGGTCATCTAAAGTTATTCCTGGACGAGCAGGATACCCTGGAGTTTTTCAGTCTGGATTTAAAACCCTTCATAGCACAGAATCAGCATTGTTATAGGTCTTCAGTGACATCTTATTGGTTTCTGATTCTGGAGACGTTATTGTTGTCCTGCTTGACCTTACCACTGATTTTATAAAGGTGATGTTCACAGCACCTTCCGGTCATATTTGGCAGAGTGTAGCACATCTCTGCATTTTTTACTTAAAGCGTACTGTAAATTGGAGAGCTTGTTATTTGAAAACCAGGAAGTGGTACATATGGTCATTTCACACTAAAAGTGACTCTTCATTTTTTTTTTTAATACATGCACAATAAATAATGAATCAGTTTAACGTTTTCTGATCTTGAAATAAAACTGAAATGAAACGCTGATGTTTATGGATTTTCGTTTCCCTAAAGACTTGATATTTCATGCAGGTCATCATGTTGTGCCTGTTTCTTAGGTGTTTCCACACTGTACCTGTGATGTACATTAGATGTGAACGAAAGTAGATCAGATTCTGCAAGGGTGTTGGCGTTTGTGCTATGATAGTGTGAGATATGCGATCACATGTCTTACATTCTCATCGAGTCTTCATTGCACTGAGAATTCACACCTCATCTCGAGACATTTTCAGAAATGCGGGCAGGGGTCAGGGTTTGACCAGTGTCGGGAAACAGGGCTGCACTGTTTGATCGTAGTTTCACTACTATAAATTAGTAAGAAATAGAAGTAGGTGCACATTTACTTTTACTTTTGCCTCTGAAGCCTGTCACACTTAACCTGTTGGATTGCACATTGATATCAGAATACGATGGCTGAGACTGCTGTCAGTTTCTCAGTATGCAAAGTGGAAATGATTAATTATGAGATGTTTGTGTGCTGTGGTTTAGTACAGCCGCCTCACAACTCCACCTTTGTGGGTCCTGCTCACCCATTGTAACGCAAAAATGCATAAAGATGCCTGTCATACTTTTTCAGTCACACACGCACAAATTTGCACCCGAAACTCATACAGTCATCCCGAGCAAAATGACAAAATGAAACTTAACATCAAAGAGCTTTTCTCAAACTCCATCCAATTCAGGTTAATAACTATTATCTTTGTATTTGACTGTTGGAGTTTGTTTTATTCTGGAATGTTTTTGATAATCTTAGATATAACAATGCAACTTGTCTTTTTTTTTAAAGACAAATCATACTAGTATCCTAGTGCCACCAAACCATAATCGAGATGTGTCTCTGTGCAGAGATGCCAGATTAAGTACCAATTTACGTGGGTGCTCTTACTACATATCCAGCTTGGAAATGTCAAACCTTATGTTGCCTGGAACAATACATGTTGGCCACATGTCAGTACTTCAAATCCAGATATTTCTGCATTTTTCACATTAGTTTATTATAAATAATTTTCTTAATTATTTGCCAGTCCATATACCAGGCTGGTACAAACATACTTTCCTTAAGTCTTAAGAAAAAAATAAATTGAAATGTAACCTTGAAAGTAAAATGTTTCTTGTTTTTTTTGTGTGGAGTTGAGCTTGCAGTCGTAAGCTTGCAGTCATGCATTGCATGTGAGATGTCTGTAGTTTAGCGTACATCAGCTATGTACTGGTCATGCACTTTCTCAAGAAGAGCTGAATTAGGGCAACATGTCTATGTCTGGAAATCCTCTTCATTTTGGAGCTAAAGAACCCTCTTGGATGAGAAGTGAATCATCTTCAGGTATCTGCAGCCATGTTTAGTAAACTTCAACTAGACTTTTTTTGTGACCTGGGATGACTGAAAAGCTCCAGGGACCGCCAGTTTCTAACACTTATCGTCTGTGTTGGTCAACCAACTAACCCTAACCACACCACCATCTCTTCCAGCACATCCTGTTTGCTTGGAAGCCACTAGGTTATTTTTCACACAGCTGAAGAAAAGTTAGGCTTGGTGATTATTTCCATTATTCTGCCCAAACATATAACATAGTGGCCCAGGCGTGGGTTTTAAATCAAGTCATACAATTTGAAACTGCCTGTCAATAAATAATTACTTAACTCAATTTCCTTTCTTGTCTTTGTTCCAGTCAGCGCTGCACATCCCCATGAATGTGTCTGGTAGTGTGTAGCAAGTAGAGAGACCACCTGTCCTCTCCTTTCATAATTCAGTACATAATTAATCTGTTGTCAAAATAACTGACACTTTAACTTTTTCTTTTCTTATGTATTTCTAAACAATTAAAATCAATTACAAAAAGTGACTGTCATACATACAGTATGAGCATTAGTACATAGGAGGGCACATGTACTTTCATGCTGTGTCGACCTAGGCATGAGAAAATAGACGAGTAAAGAGTTTATCTTTATAAAAATCTTTCATCCTGACTCTTTCTTTTCCAGTATGGATGGCGGGGAGCTTTTTAGTCGTATCCAGGATAGAGGAGACCAGGCATTCACAGAAAGAGGTAACTAAAGATTATTTTCACCAATTAATCTGGTGTTTATTTTCCCGATTTCCCCAGAAAGCTTGTTTTTAAATATTTTAACCAAACCAATTATCAAAGTAGATAATAATCACATGAGGCACCGACCCCTGCTAAAGATCACGTCTGAGCTGCTTACCGTCATGTATTGTTTACATGTGACATTCTTATGTGTGGTTTATGTGGCCTCCAATCTTCACAGCTTTTGTGTCTCTTTACTTCAGAGGCATCTGATATCATGAAGAACATAGGGGAGGCCATACAATACTTGCATTCGATTAACATCGCACACAGAGACGTCAAGGTTTGTATCTTAACTTCACACTGAGAATTCGTTTTTAAACGATGATTTCCAGAGCTTGTGGACTTGTGTCTCACTCTTTTTTTTTTTTCTTCTCGACTGCAGCCAGAGAATCTACTGTATTCCACAAAGAGGCCCAGTGCTCTGCTCAAACTCACAGACTTTGGCTTTGCCAAGGAAACCACCTCACACAACTCGTTAGCCACTCCCTGCTACACACCCTACTATGTTGGTAAGAATTTAAATGCAGGATTGTGTTCTGTGATGACTGTAAACTCATGCACAGTTTAATTGAGCTAAGGCCGTAGTCTGACTACGACAAGTTCTCTTCGACAACTTGTCGAAGAGAAGATTTATGGCTGTTTTCATCTGACTCGCCTCCATAGTTGGCGATGTATCGCTCTATAAGCTAGTGCATATTGAATACGTTTACTGTTGACTTTTACATCGTAGAAAATCAAACAGAACAGTGAGATTGATCATGCTTTAATACTGTTTGTTTCATACCTGCTGTACATATTAATAGTGATACAAATTAGCTCCAACGTAGCTCTTGTTGTCGCTGTGTTGTCCGAAGAAAGACACCAGAGCTGCCGCTTTATGATTTCCAACAGTACTACAGTTTATACGTTGCACGCTGCATGTTTGGCATCTGTTAAGACATTTCTTTAAATAATTTCCTATTATCGCTCCCCTTCTATTTTCAGCTCCAGAGGTTCTGGGCCCAGAGAAATATGACAAGTCATGTGACATGTGGTCGCTTGGAGTTATCATGTATATCTTGTAAGTGATCTTGTATCTCTCTCCTCTCTTCCTTTCATTCTTTATTGAATGCACTAACCATGTTAAAACCCCTCACCAGGTTGTGCGGTTACCCTCCCTTTTATTCTAACCACGGTCTCGCCATTTCTCCTGGGATGAAGAGAAGGATCAGGATGGGCCAGTATGAGTTTCCCAACCCTGAATGGTCTGACGTATCAGAGGAAGGTAAACCTATGTTTATTTATATGCTGAAAAGTTTTGAGTTTTTGAGTTTAGATGTGGCAGCCATTCAACAAATGAATTGAAAACTGAAATCAACTATTCATTAGTTTGAAATGTGATTTAAGAGCAACAATGTAAAAATTCACGAGGAACATGGCACACATCTATGTATTATTGTTGGATTAAAGTACCATACTTTGATGTGAGTCAGAAACAAGAATTCATGACAGTACTGTTTCACAAGCTTCTGCACCCTAAAGTGCCAAACAGCACATCTCAACTTTCTGACCAGGAAATTGAAACTAACTGATTTGCCACTGTTAGTCAAATTCTCCACAGATGAAAGTGATGTCTTGTTTCCTGAGTGATAAATTAGTTTTAGAGGGGGAAAAAACAGAACAGAATGTAATAGTCTTACGATTGCATGAAATTTTCACTGTTGTTCCAATCACTAACGTTTCTAACGTCATAATCTTATAATGTCTAAAACTAAGAAAATAAGAAGTTTCTTAAAGGCTGCTTTCACAAGAACAGCTATGCCTGTGTTCCTCATGTAGGGCTACATGTATATCTGCTAGAGAACTACAAGGCGTTTTTATACGGTCAACTAGTCATCGATTACAGACACGATTATTTGACTAATGGGATAATAAATCACACAATTACTCAATGGCTTTAGCTACCAGTGTTAATTTTGACTGCAGATTTGGATTTAGTTTTAGTTATGACTGAAATACCATTTAATTTAGTCATCTGAGCTGTTTTAAAGGGGACATATTATGCAAAATCAACTTTTTAACCATTTTAATACTTATATTTGGGACTCTGGAGGCCCTACCAGTCGCCAAAGTGTGGAAAAAGAATACTCAGTCATGTTTTCGTGGTCCCCCTTAGTGTAAGTATAGGCGATAAAACACTCGATGTAGAATTCCCTGCGCTTATGACGGCAGCATGCGCATTTCACCGCAAATGTTACTGCCCCACCAGTGAGTTTACTTCGAGAGCTCCATCTTAGATCCACCTTGTCCCTGCGAGAGTGCAGGCGAGGGAGGAAGAGCGGTATTATGTCAACGCGGAGGGACAAGTGTGCTGTTCGTGGCTGCACAGTGGAGCACAGTGTTTTACACAAACTTCCAGCCTCAGAGGATTTTATATATGAAGCTAATGTGCCGGATAAAGTCAGCAAACGTATTCCCTGACGTACAAACACACACATTTTTAAAGAAAAGGTCACATAGAGCTCATAACTGACCATTCTGACACGTCCTAATTAAACAGATTTGTTTAGTACGTCCTCCATGACCGGAGCACAGACTCAGTCTGATACAGTCACATAAAGCAGCAGTTTATGCTTAAATGTTTAAATGCACTTTTGTAAGTCGCTTTGGATAAAAGCATCTGCTAAATGACATTTAATGTAATGTATGCAGCCACCGCTGGTCGCCAGCGGTGGAGCATAGAGTCACTGGTCTGATACAGTCACATACAGCGGCAGTTTATTCAGCTCGCCGCGCGCTGCTGGCGATCAGCGGTGGCGATCAGTGGTGCTGTCCCTAAGTGTTTTTAACTGATTTACAGTTCGGCACTGTTCGACTCGATCCTTATGTAGGACGTCTCTTCCTGTGACGGCACTCTCGCTGTTTTCCGTGCACGCTGCCATGTTGATATTGTCAGAGAACTACTGGAGGGAGGGGGAGAGGAATGGAACAGGAGCTGAGCGAGTGAGCGCTGTAAAGAGGACAAATCAGAAACACCCTGGAAGAAGTGGGTGTGTGTTTGCCTGTGTCTCATTTGCATGTAAAGGGACCATGCACAAAACCGAGTGTTCTGAAAGGGGCGGGTTTAGCAGGGTTATTGAACTGCTATGGTGCTTCATCTTATGGTATTTTGACCAAAGTATGTCACAGACATGTTCTCTAGGACACCAGGGAACTATTTTAATTGGGGAAATAGGGTATAATATGTCTCCTTTAATTAACTAAATATAATTGTATTTTAGTTGACTAAAATACTATCTATTAATATGTTATAATTAAGGTTTGAATTTACACATATAACATTTTAATTTGACTTAAATCAAATACAAGTCTTTATTCGTTTCAATTTGAAGACTGTTAAACATGGACTTATTATCTTCAGCATGTCAATTGGTATTTCTGTTTAAAATCCAAAATTAGCACTGTTGGTGCTTTGCATTGATGTGTATGCTTTACTGAACCTTTGCATTATGTTTCCTTGTAGTAGGCTTTTGTCTTCAGTAACATCGTGCTTGAAATTCGACCATCATGTCGACTCTTCTCTTTCATTTCTGCCACTTTCCTCACGTGTCCTCCTCCTCCGCGTTGACTTCTGAGCAGATCGACCTCCGTACCTCGCAAAAAGATTAATAATTAATAATGTAATTAGATTGGCTTGTCTTCCCAGTTCGTCCTACCATAACATTTTCGTAGTAGTTTTTATTCGATGATGAACGGGTTAGTAGATTTTGTCATAGTTTTTGTCATTTTTGTTAATTTCGACTGTGAAAAACAGTCGAAATTAACACTGGTCCACAGTAGGAAAGCAATGTGATCATGTTACCAACAAGAATTATTTCATTATACTCTACTTGTACTGAATTCTTCAAGTATTTCTTGTATTGGTTTCACCCTTTTTAATTAAATTTACATTTGCAGCGAAACAGCTGATAAGGACCCTCCTAAAAACTGAACCAACCCAAAGGATGACCATCACAGAGTTCATGAATCATCCATGGATCAATGTGAGAACATGAACTCTCTTTTGGATCAGTTTCACAACATATGTTCAGCTCAGTTCTTCAGGCTTACTGTATGTTCCCGCACTGAAATAAGATCATCCTTTTCTGTGTTTCTTCCTAAAGCAATCAATGGAGGTTCCACAGACCCCACTTCACACCAGCCGTGTACTAAAGGAAGAGAAGGACACGTGGGAGGAGGTCAAGGTGAGGACATGTGCTGTGGGTCAGTAGCGAGGGTGGGTCGCCTTCCAACTGGAAGGTCGAAGGTTCAATCCTAGGCTTCTTTAATACAAATGCCGATGAGTCCATGGGCAAGACTGGGCAAGAATGAATGGCTAGAAGTTAACAGTTGTATCTTTTAGGTCCTTTCATTTACATTTATGCACTCATTGCCGTTATTTAGTCATAAAAGAATAATGCCGTAGATATTACATAATTAAAAAGCTAATATATGCAAAAGGAGAAGATTGACTTGGGGCAAACATCATCCTCTGTCACCAGAGTGCAGCAAAGCACTGGACTGGTCTAACAAGCTCGTCATTTTCTTGTCTCAGGAGGAAATGACCAGTGCCTTGGCAACAATGAGGGTTGACTATGAGCAAATCAAGATCAAGACCATTGAGGACTCGTCCAATCCACTGCTAACGAAACGGAGGAAGAAAGCCAGTCACACCATGGCGGACCCACAGTCCGCCACCCACTGAAAGATGCACGCATGCATGCACATTTAAAAACAGGTTGTAAAAAGGAAGCAATAACTTGTCGACACATGATCTGCATTGCATGGATTTTCTCAGTGTTTTATTTTTTCATGGCAAAATTCTAATGTTTTTTAGGAGTGTTTGTTTTTATTACTCTACCATTTTAATGAATTCACCGCTCTGCTCCAGCAGAGAGGGGGTGTTGATCTGTGTTTGTACACCAGAGAAGAGATTAAAAGGAGAAGAGAGGGAGTCAGTGAGATCTCCTCTCCTCTCCTTTCCCAAATATCAGGTTGTGCGTGCTCGGAAGGGCCTGGATGTTGGAAGAGGACTCGAAGCCTTAGCATTAGCAGTCGTTTTTCACCCCACAGCCATGTTCTAGCTCTAGCCCAAATTCTGTGAATGTCACATGAAATGGCTAAATCCCAAAAAAAAAAAAAAGCAAGGGAAAGTTATCTTTTTCATACATGGCAAGTATGCAGATGTATTTTGAACTGACAAGCAGAATGTAAGGACCCTGTCCCTGACCCGTTGGGATTAGCCGGAAGTAGTCACTCATTGATTTGGATGGGGGGTGTCGGGTTCAGTTTGTCTTTGTGAATGTCGAACAGAGGCCTATGCACTCACAGAAGGGCCATGTGCCATTCAGACGCAGCACCTCACTCACGGTCCCTCTCTCCTATTTTAATGTATGCTTGTTTTTCAGGTACATAGTTTTAGGGCAGAGAAGGAGGGCACGTTTCACAACAGAACTGGGCTCCACTTCCTCCTGCATGTAGCTCATAGGAGAGGAGGAGACAAAGGATACTGTATTTTTTCATGGATTTTATGAACATTTTAGCATAGGCCTTACTGAGTATTGCTAAAGCAGCAAATTATTTTTAACCCCTACCTACCATTTGGTTCAGGCATTTACCAATGTTATCCTTCAGAATTTATGACATTGCCAGATTATATTTCAGGTCAATGCTATGCAGACGTGTCTGTCAGCTTGAAGTTCTGCTAGGGCCTTTTTGTTAGTGTCAATTTCTGTTTGCAGACGCGTCGAGCAACAGTAAGGTGACTTTGTGTGTTTTATGTAAGCAGTAGCGCCCTCTTCGGGAGTAAATGGTTCCGATTGGTCTTTTTTTTTTTTTTAGAGTTTACTGTTGGTTACACCAGCTCAACCATCAGGAGTCTCAGTGAGACTAAACCAGGTGCGTTTCCGGTGTTGTCCTCACCTCCACACACTTCCTGGAGGACTGATAGAGGAAGCAGAAAGTACTGAAGAGCCGTCGCTCTTCCCCCGAGCAGAATCTGACATACCACCAGCAAACTGTTGTCACATTCAAAGGTGGTGTGACGGACAGTTCCTCTTCTTTTCAGCTCACTTGGGATCATGGGAAATAGCTGTGTTTTTGTCTGTATGGTCCACTTCACTTGTAAAATCACACCCACATTACCTGTCGTATCGCACCTACAAATCTCTCACTGTATACATTTTCATTGAACATGTTGGGAAATGTTCCCTATGGGTTTTTTTTCTTCTCCTTTTTTTTATTTGTCTGTTTTTGTTTTTATCCCTTAACACTTTTCTGCAGTGGAGGCACAGATGTTTTTTTTTTCTCTCTCCCCTTTCATTGTTCAGCTCTACCTGCCGTACTTTCTGCTTCAGCTTTGGATTAAAAAAACACATAAAGCACAAATCTGCTCACTCCTTTCTCATTGTTTTATGAAGTGTGTAAAAAAGAAACTAGTACATACTCTATGTATTGTTATTATGGCAACTAACAATTATTTTCAGTATCAATTAATCTGTCAATCCATTGGTTTTGTCCATAAAATACCAGAAAATGATTTAAAATTGTTCTGTTCTCATTACTTTGTTATGGAGCAAAGGAAGCAGGAAATATTCACATTAAAGAAGCTGAAAAATACAAACTTGTTTCAATAAATAATCAAAATAGTTGGCAATTGATTTAGAAATCTATTTTATTGATAACAGTCAGTCTTTTTTCTGAGTAACATGCACGTTTGTTTCGGAAGAATTCAGTCAAAATCATTATCCAACTGAAAATGTATAACCTGTCATCTTTGTGTTTTAGGTCTGTGCTGCTAAAAATATACAACCCGTCAGTTTGTCTCGATCAAATCCCTAAGGTGTCATTTGAGATGTAAATGAGAACTTCACATTTGGCTCACTGTCTCCACATCTAGGGCATTCTTCAGCTTAGTCACAACAACCCCAGCTATGACTCGGGTTGTCGGGTCGGTCTGGGATTTGTGGCTGAGACACGGAGTGCACAGACGACTCGTGACAAACCTATCATCCTTGCTGCTTGCATGAGTGACTCCTGGAATATACGCATTTGCGTAGCAGAGCTGCACGTTAGCCTTGAGTCAACACAAGCATTTGTCAACACTGGTGTGTTTTACAGCAGCTTCCTGCCAATACACAAGTTTATTTCTCCTCAGGTGCTGGTCAGACATTGATTCTCGTCTTTCAGTTTTGAATATGTTGAAACCTCCAGTCATCTCTCAGCCGTGCGTTGGCGTAAAAAGGGGGTAAAACTTTACCTTCAGGGGAGTCCCTCACAGTCTGTGCGGTGGAGGGCATACCCTAATTCAACAGCTTTGGCATCATTGTGATGGTTGCATGGCTTTCGGGAGATTGGGGGCTGTTGCTACTATCCCTGCTGTCCGTTAGCAGAACCAGCCTTGCATGGTCGGGGCCACCGACCTGTAGTTCGCAGAATCAGGAGGTTTTACAAAGTCTCACAAGAAACACGACACTTCATACCACAGATGAGAGGAAGTCACAAGCAACCTTCAAATCTTAAGCAAGTGCTAAGTCATTCTTGCAAGTCGAGGCCCTGTTTTAAATCAAGCAGATATTTCCCAGGTATTCTACAGTGCTCAGCGTAAATGAGTACACCCCCTTTGAGAAGTACCATTTTAAACAATATGTCAATGAACACAAAAACTATTTTCAAAATGTTGAATATATATAAGTTTATATAACATCTGTTAAACTTATAACATGAAAGTAAGGTCAATAACATAACTTAGATTACACATTTTTCAATTTTACTGAAATAAGGGCCATGCAAAAATGAGTACACCCCACAACAAAAACTACTAAATCTAGTACTTTGTATGGCCTCCATGATTTTTAATGACGGCACCAAGTCTTCTAGGCATGGAATGAACAAGTTGCAAACGTTTTGCTACATCAATCTTTTTCCATTCAAGAATTAGCTCTTTCAGAGACTGGATGCTGGATGGAGAGTGATCCTCAACTCTTCAGAATTCCCCATAGGTGTTCAATTGGGTTCAGATCACATCTTTTACATCACCCCACAGAGTGGGAGTGAGGTATTGTTTTTGGTGGCTCTTTGTGTGTTTCAAGACTTGCTTGCAATATGAGCAACAGAGGCCGACAGGCTTGTTAGAATTTGTGATGGCCACACTTGTTGACCCTGATGTGAATTTGAACACACGACCTTCTGTGATCTGGAGTCAGACGCTCTACAGTTGCACCACAGGCTTGAAGTCTGCCATCTTTGACTGCCTTGTTAGTATAGTTAAGACAGTCATTTTGAACTACTACAGTTGTATCTGCAAGAACTGCTTCATGGTCCAATGTAACTGAATTAGTTATATGTAATTAGCATCAATATAATATAACAACAATACAAGTACAAAGCCTAACATGTAAATAATACTGACATTAGGCCTACATTAAACCATGGAACTTAATTTAAAATATTAGGCTAAAAAAAGGTCTTGTTTTGCGCACTTATAACCAGTTTTTGACCCACCGAGATGTTAACTAGCGTTAGCTTAAAATAGCATACCCATGACTTCCTGTCTTACCTTCCATTGTGTGATTTTAAGCTAACCTTAAGTGAACGTTAACCCATCAATATTTGAGAAAATGTAAGTATTCCATAAGTCAAGTTATGTCCAGTCATTTTGCTCAAGTAGAGTCTTCAACCAAGTGTCAAGTCCACAAATTTGCGACATAAGCGACTTGAGTCAAGGTCAAGGCAACGATGGCATTATTTTAGACGTTCATCATGGCAGAGCTGCCTAAAAAGAAACAGGGAAAAGTAGATAGACACTTTTTTGATACCCCATGGGGGAAATTCACATTGTCCAGCAGCTCTTGACATGTTAAGTATAAAAAAACAGTATGGAACAAAAACAGATAAATAGTAAAAGCAGAAACTAAATAAATAAATAAAGAAAAAAAAAATTGTATTGTTAAATTGCATCGTGCCCATTGCTAGGGTGTGGGTGTGGGGGGACAGATCAGCAGTCACTGACGGCTGTGGGGACAAAAGACTTCCTGAACCTTTCCGTCCCACAGCACAGTGAGACAAGCCTCTCACTGTGGCTGCTTCTCTGTCCCATCAGGATGTTGTGGAGGGTGTGTGTGTGTGTGTGTGTGTGTTGTCCATGATGGCATGCAGCTTCCTCCTGGTCTGCTGCTCCACCACATTCGTCGAAGGAAGCGAGGAACAGGAAACGACAGGCCACACATGAGTTAACATTGGACCGGCTTATTTTGAATGGCAAGATGCTAACACAGAAGCACGCAAATATAATCATATGGACATGGCTCCACAGCCTGTGTGAGTTTTTATGACAGAGAGGATAAAGTGGGACACAATGGATGGATAAATGTTTATGGTGGTGTTGTGAAAATATGTACTCAAAACTATAGGGGGAGCTCTGTAGAGAAAAATAGCAACCAAACTAGTTCCCCTATAGTTGCTACGCTCAATTTAGAGTGTGCAATTTACCTAATCCCCATATTGCATGTTTTTGGACTGCAGGAGGAAGCCAGAGAACACCCATGTATACACAGGGGGAACATGCAACCATGCAGAAAGGCCCTTGTTCCAACCGGGACTCAAACCTGGGTCTTCTTGTGCTAACCACTACACCAACCATGTAGCAGTTATAGCATTTTACACAAATATGATATTTTTTTATAGTACTATCAAGATTAATATAAAAAGCATTTTAAACCCAGCTTATATTATCTGTTGATCATAATATGCACATGATTTAAATTGTAGGCTCTGATATACTTTCAAATCCGATTTAGGCTGCAGTCTAAACAAGGCCTGCTTCACCTGCCAGACAGGAAGTCTGTGATTCACCTACAGGTGGAGTCGGGCCCTTTCAGCTGGTAGAGCTCGTCCTGTAGCAGAACTGGGATCACTGTTTTAAAAGCAGAGCTGAAATCCATAAACAGGAACAGGACATTTCATCATAATATTTCACAATATCGCAAGAGCTTTATGATGATATTTCACAGAATTTCAAAGTGAAAGTGCTTGTTTGAATTGTAGTACTGAATTAATCTAAACTTAAGTAAATTGTAACTGTAATTAAATCTGCAAAGGAGCTTAACTATGTGCTTTTATGTTGAGTGTAATACATCTAATTATTTGATAATTGCAACTTAATGTTTGTATTACTACTATAAAAAATATTGCTGCAAATATATAGTATTATATTCTGTCTGTAATCCATCACTTCGCTGGCAGCTCTGCCTCAACCACACACGCTGTTTAAAGGCAAAGGAAGATGAGAGCCATGTTTTCGTTGTCACATGACATTAAGTGGTGGGCCGCTTGTGGCCCGCGAGCCGCCAATTGACAACCATCATATCCATGTGTAGGACATTACCCTGTATTGATATCTGTATCAGTTATTGGCCATCACAGATTAATAATAATAACAAACAACAAAAAATATGAATATCATAATGAATAAGTTCCTCGGGGCCCCACCCTTTGAAATAAGGGAAAAAAATAGCCAGTTTACTGATTCACTCTCTTGAATTACCAATTTGGATTATGATTATAATTAACTTAATTGATAAATCGCAATGCCACATCAATAGTTGACTTGAATTGAAGTTTTGGATTTCTACTGGGAAGAGTTGTGCAATATTCACACTTGTGCAATACTGTATTATTCAAACCAGACTGTATATCTTAGGAACATTTATTATAAAGACGTCAAAGCTTGAAACAACAATGTCTACTAAATGTATATGCAGTGTGTGTGTGTGTGTGTGTGTATGTATAGGCTAAATGGCTTGACCACATGGCTGCTGTGTGTCTTTGTTAAGGCCACCTTTGTAGGATGAGGTGCCAGGTTAGATGAGAGGTTAGTAGCATGCACATCTAGAGCTGAAAGCTAGAAAGCATGGACATCACTAACATGCTAACACGTTAACCTAAATCTAGACATAACAACACATATGCACAGAGTAAGTTCAATATAACATTTCACAAGGTTAAACAGGCTAGTCTATGTCTTTGATGGTGCTTACCTGTTGGTCCAGGAACTGCAGTTGGTTGATTGTGTTTCTGGTGTCTGTTGCTCAGGTTCCTCCTCACAAAGTTAGCTAGTTGGAGCCCTTTGTTGATCCTTAGTCAGGCTCTTGTGTCACTGTAAGAAGACATCTGGTATCTCATTGGGACCTCCCTGGTTAATGAGGATAACCGGCTGCTACGAGAAGATCGGCAGAGAGGGTTCTCTTGTTGCTGGGAGCTTGTGTAGCTCTATACTGAAGGACCTTCAGTTGAAGAGGATGTCTGGTCCTTGGATGGCCAGACTGGAGAGCCATCTGTGTCCCTCCTCCACACAGGGGGAGGGAAAAGAGGACTCTGGCTCCTCCTCACAGGAGGGATGGAGGAGAAGAGAGGTGTGATGTGGAGGAGACACTGGCTTTTATATTGTTGATTACATCTTGTGTCGGGCCACATGGTGATGTAGTGGTTAGCACTCTCGCCTTGCAGCGAGAAGACCCGGGTTCGAGCCCCGGTTGGAACAAGGGCCTTTCTGTATGGTGTTTGCATATTCTCCCTGTGTGTGCGTGGGTTCTGTCCGGGTTCTCCGGCTTCCTCCCACAGTCCAAAAACATGCAGTGTGGGGATTAGGTGAATTGGACACTCTAAATTGACCGTAGGAGTGAGTGTGAGAGTGAATGGTTGTTTGTCTCTAGTTGTGTGTGGCCCTGCGATGGACTGGCGAACTGTCCAGGGTGTACCCCGCCTATCGCCCAATGTAGCTGAGATTGGCGCGGCACCCCCCGCGACCCTCTGGTGGAGGATAAAGCGGTAGATGATGACTGACTGACTGACATGTTGTGTTTCACTTGACACAAAGTGACCACCGGCAGTGGTGATTGATCTAAGACAGCAAGGAAAGCATAGCTTCCTCTAAAATGTCATCAGATGTGGACTGTGTTGTATTTACATTTCAAAGCTAAACGTGCGCTAGAACGCGATTAGAACGTGTCGCTAGCTCGTTCAGAATCAGCTGCTTATCTTGGATGACGGATCGTCTTACGTTATTTCCGTATTACCGTAGCAGCCTCCGCATTAAAACCCCCTGAAGCTCAGCTTCAGCTGTTCTCTATGGGACGACACAGAATAGGTTCTTTTCACTGCGGTGAGTTCGACAGTGCTTGGACAAATGCGACAAAAAGTCACTTCCAGGGATGCTGGGCTTCCAGTAGATGGGGAGTAGATGGGGGGGTTGGTGGGTGTGGATGCTGGGCTTCTGCATGATGATTGGAGGAACTGTCTGAAAGGCAGAACTAGTTTTTGATTGACCCTTTTCTGCCTCAGTCCTGTGTGGAATTTGTGAGGGAAGTCTGTCGACAAATCGCTGGTTGTTGTGCGTTATTTGCTCGGCGACATAGACCAATTTCGTTTGTACGTGAACACTGTAAATAAAAGCACTATTATAGCATTTCAGTTTTACCCAATTATCTTATTCTACTCGTTAATTTGCAGAATTTAAAATACTGTAATTTATGTATAAATGACTGGGCCTGTAATGAGCTTCCCCTATTTTCAAGACCAGCAAGTTTTACACTGATATGTGAAAGATACAGGATCTTGAGAGACTGAGTTTTAATGACCCTCTTTGTCTCCATCCAAGATGCATGTCGACTCCATCTTAAATGAGCTGATACCCTGCACATAACTATAAAAACGAGGTAGAGACAAAACATGTCAAAGTGTGGTGTCGCCGGTGTGTCATTATTGTATAGAAGGTGTGAATAAGTATGGAGGTTGAAAGCTTCTCAGTTTGGGGTGGCAGCATTCTTTGTGGTGTGCCATCTCGACTCACAGCCACACAAACACACATTCCTCTCAGACAGAGCAACAGCAACAGTGCAAGCTGACCCTTCTGAGACGAGATCGCAGTAGTGAGATGCCACGAGCTTCCTCAGCAAGAAACCCACAGCTCGGAGCCCGGAATGGAAACTGTGAAGATTACATGTGCAGCAGCTAATTGTTCACGTGTGCTGGAATCTGATCTTTCTTCCTGTCAAATACAGCTCGCTATACATGTTGTGGTCGCTGTGGGTTGCTTTGATTTTTTTTTTTCTCTCCCCCCCGCCCCCAAATTTCTGTTCATTCCGGTGCTGGTTATTTTAAAAACATGCTTCTTTAGTAAAAAAGAAAAGAAAACTAACTTTTTTTCTTGGTCTTCTGAGAAAAGATGCGGTGGGAAGTGTAGGCTTAATGACTTATGTGAACTATCAGTAAAAATGCTGTGGAACACTCACTGGAAGTTCAATCTGTCGTCATCACCTTTAAAGAAGTAGTTTTTGATTCTATAGAACGTTTGTTGTGATTTACTCAAATGTTTTTATTATACATATATATGTGTATATATATATGTATCTATATATATGTGTATATATATATACATATATATATAGTATATACAGTATATATATGTGTATGTTGATGTTCACCCAAAAATTGGTTTGTCATCAGGCAAACTGGTGTTGAGCGTTACTTATAGTAGGAAGATTGACATGCCACTTGCTAGACAATGATTCAATTTCATAACATACATTATCTCAAGGCATTGTACATAGACAACATCATAGAGAGCAGAGAACCCCAACAGTTCACACAATGAGCAAGCACGAGGCATCAGTGGAGAGAAAAAAAACTCCCTTTTAACAGGAAGAAATCTCTGACAGAAACAGATGTGCAAAGGAAAAAATGGGGGACAGAGGAGAGGTGGAGGACAGAAAGGGGGGGAGAGAAAGGACAAGAGGGAGATGAGGTAGAGACAGAAGAGAGAGACCAGGAGCAGATACATAACAACTGTATCAAGTCATACGTTTATACAGGACAGTTAGAGTCAGTGATGACATGTTTATACAACTATGATGTCATTTATATAAGCAGCAGCAGAACTTGTTGATAAAAAAGTATCTGGTATCGAGTAGGTGACTTAAGAAATCGAACTAAGCGGGGGCCCCGCAAATCAAATTCCGGTTAGGACCCCATAAAAGCTTGGGCCGGCTCTGGGTGACTTGTTCTTAGTGCTCACCTCTGTTGACGTTACTGTTGCTATGTCATCTATGTTCTCTCGATACACTTGTGTTTAGTATGAAAGAGAAAGGTGACGCGAGGAAGAGAGTGAGTATTTCACTGTCTCCTCTTATAAAGTTGAACCACTTTCTTCAAAAATAAAATGAAAAAACAAAAGCTACTGTCATTTGTGTTCCCGATGAATGTATTTTTGATCAGTCAGCATTGGGAAGAGTGTGAGTTGTTCAGAGATGGTTGTCTTCTTCCTTGATATGAAGCTCCGATCACTTCTTCCGTGTGCCGTGTGACTGGCAAATAATGGGAAGTGTATCCTAATAAAGGCACTGTTTTGACTGTCTTGCCTTGATGATACTTGGATACTTGCTATCAGTTCAAAGCGGTGATAGTGTTATATGTCCCGTAGAGAAAAGGGCAAAGAAGCGACCAGACGTGCGAAGTTCCGCTTGAACTGTGTTGGTTCATTTAGCTGGTCTTTGGTGAGAGACTAACTGAGTGAACTGTGTATTGTGCATTGCTAATACTCTGACATGGATTTTTTTTTTTCCCACCTGGTCTCTGAACGGTGACATCCAGTCATAACAGTCAGACTTTTCACCAGTTAACAGGCAGGTGATTCAAAATGCTAACACTTGTTTTTAGGAGCTCTGAGTCATAGAACGAGATCATACGTCATGTGTGCATGAGATGTATCGACGCGATTAATGCTTTATTAACATTGGGTATTAACATAAGGTAATGGTGGGTCTCCATCAGAAAAAAAAAAACATGTTATGAATGATGTCTAAAGGCATAAAGCACTGTCATTGTAATGATACTATTCACATCATCCCACACTTGCTAAATAAGCGAGTGAGGAGTTGTCTTAGAGTAGTTTCAGTGCAGACCTGAGTCAAGAGTCAGTCAAATCAGGAACCTCACAGACAATTGTGTGACTGCAGCGAGGCTTTCAAGTGTTACGACAGATGCAGAGCAAGTTCTTGTGCCGTTTGTGTTGATTATTTCACTACTGGTTCTCATATCAACCTGTAAACATGTAAGATTTTACTTTTCTCATGCAGGGCTGTTTGATTTTTACCCTGCGTTTGTGTGTGTGTGTGTGTGACTAAGCGAGATTGCGTTTGCATGTGCACGTATGCATATGTCGGGAGTGCGACGCTGACTATTTACAGTTACGGTAAGTTAAGATACAGCAAGGCTGCTGGTAAGTGATGTGATATGGGTCACGTTTCAGGTTAGTGCATGAGCCTGTTGAGTTGACACTCGAGTAGTTCCCCACAGATGAAGTGCAGCGCTGCAGGATGTGACATTCACTGCTCGACAAGTCAACAGCGCCTAATAAAATGGCACACGACAGCAGCTGCATCCTCGTGTGAAGGGGAAACTAAAGAGGGGCACGCGTGGTTGTGAGTTCAGTCATTTTATTCAGCTTTTCACAATATAAAATACAAGATATATAATAAATACAACCGGTGTAGAATAAATATAAAATTGACAATTTTGTGTATAAAACTATTTCTCTGTGAGACACAATATGGTCCTCAACTGGTACTTGTCCTCGGGACAAAAAAAAAGAAAAAGTAAACAGATGTCTTAAAAGAACAAAGACACGAGTTCAGTCAACTCAAACAAGAAAACCAACATTCAACAATGTGCATATCCACTGAAACAGAATGGACTGGATGCAAATGAGTGCAAGAGTCAATTACTTTTTTCCCTGAGATGAACATTTTCACTTTGATGAGGTCAGTGGGTCACTTGGTTTCTCCGGCGTTTTGAGGCCAAGTATTTCTCGATGTAGTTAAACAGCAGGTCCAGTTCGCCCATGGCCTTATAAAGACCTTTGCCCTCCATCTGAGAACAAACACAGGTTCACAGTTCATTCAAAGGCTTCGCCCAAACACAGGCACAATGCACACGTGTGCCACAGCTGAGGTGTCGGTACTCACCTGAGTGTACGTGGAGTTCAGCTTTGTGATGTCAAAGGGATTCTTGCACGATAAGTAGTTTTTCTGTTGGAGAAATAACACAAAGACGGTGTTATCAAAGAGGTTATCGACGCTCTGTAGATGCTCATGCTCCGTCCTGGACCTGGTGAATGATGTGTTTTTTTGGGGGGTTTCTTTGGGTTTTAAGTCATGTCTTTACATGTCCAGCCTTCCTCTCTCTTCCTCTTTTTCAAGAAGACGCTGATACGCACAAGTGCACGCTGCTGCAGTGTAGGAATCACTGACGTATGCAATAGGATGAGCTGTCCTGGTGAGCCATCACTAATCTCTTCCTCTTTATGACACAGGGCATGTTTTGGGGCACTTTTTGGATGTAATTCTAACGCTCGGGCTCTGGCAGACAACGCGTCAAGGATTTTCACTAGGACTTAACTGATCACATGCTCTGTGCTGCTGAAGTGAAACTAACACACTATGTGTGTGTGTGTGTGTGTGTGTGTGTGTTGGCTACTCACACATTTGTTGACGTCCTCCTTAAGCTCGTCGAATATCTGCAGTATGGACTCCACGTGAGGCTTTAGGTCCATGATGGTCTCTGTCACCTCTGCCATGGCTGTGGGTAACACTGTGGTCAGGTAAAATTCTAGAAGACCGTCCATAGCTTGGCAGGCAAATTGGCTCTGAAGGGAGAGGAAAACAGCAGCATTTGGTAAATATATAAGTATACATTAATTACACGTAGCCTGTCAGACTTTGTTGACAAATGATTTGGAAACTTACATTGAAAGAGTTCTCCACACTCTGGTCTAGCAGAGCTGAGTCCAAGTCATTATTGGCTTCCTGCAACAGAACAAAGAAGGTTGAGGTCAGTGATACTGACAAAGTGTGAGCAGCCGCAGAGTTGAGAGTGTGCAGCATCACCTGGAGACTGAGAGAGGCCACACAGATGGTGGGGAGGTCTCCATGTGATGCTGCACTTGCAGAGCAAATGTTTTTACTCACATAAAAGTCTCTGATCTGTGAATAGTTCTCTCTGAGCTTCTTGAGCCTGACGGGGAAACCCTCCACGAAGCGACAGCACTGGTTAGTGCACATGGGGCTGCTCCACGCCGCAGAGCTGAGGAGCGACAAGAGACCCAGGGTGGACAGGAGGAGAGACTGTGGAGTCATGGTGGATGCAAAAGCTGCTGAAGTCTTCTGGCTGGAGGCTGGAGAGAAAGCGTGTGGGTCCGTCTTCCAAGAGGAGGAATCTTCGTTGTATCTTGCTGAAGATAAGTGCGTATGTCCAGGCACATCTTGCCCTGATTTTATAGCATAAGTGGATATCTGAGGGTGGAGACTTACTAGAAGTGAAACGGTTAAAAAAAAAAATGTCTCTCACATGTAAGAGGATTTTTTTTCTCAGAATCATAAAACTCCTCCCATGACAGGTTGGCACTGCAGGTCATGAGCAAGACAAAAAAAAAAAAGATGTACTTTTTTGATTTAGCATCATTGCATCACGTTTCATCACTCACACACACACACACCCACCCACCCACATACGTTTGTACAGCATACAGCAAGTACACACGCACAAATACAAACATGAGTAGAGTACAGCAGCAATGTCACTGTCCACTGATGTAGCACATGATATCAGTACTACAACAGAAACTTTATTTGTGGTTAATACGGCATTAACTGCCGTAGATCATGCCGTATTATTCCTTCAACTGTCACAATAACAAAGGAAATAGTGGTTTGAGGTCGATGACGCTGTGGATTCCCTGTGTCAGACCATCGTATAATCAAAGCGAGTGACATGAGTGACAGCAGCGCCGGTGTTCTCTCAAGATCTTCCATTATGTTTGTCAGAGAGCAAATGTTTACAATGTTAAACACATGCAAAGAAGAGACTGTATAACAATTCTGAAATGTCATAGACGAGTGGAATCTTGGTTGGTGCTGTGGTGTATGTATTCTCTGAGGGTATTTTTCACAGGACCTCTTCAACACACGTTTGCCTGCTTTACATTTCTGTGTGTAGCAACTCTGGTATTTTGAAATCACCCCAAGTGATTGTTGCTCCACAAAATATCCTTCCCGAGGATTTGTCATGGTATAGTTCAAAGTTCATGCGGCGGTTGAAGGGTGTGTCAGTGTGTGGAGACATGATGCGCTGCTCTCAAAATGATGAAAAGTTATTTTTATATTGTTTTATCTGATGAAAACTAGGGTTAATCATATCATGTTACAAATAGACATATATGTACTGTATGCGGTACACATACACACATTTAATAATCATATTGCATAAAAATCAGTCAATGTGTAATACAACTTGTACCACAAAAAAATATTAAATAAAATGGTATGCAATAAATGTATTTTTCTTTGTGCCATATACATGACACGAAAAATGTGACACTTATTATTTTTATTTATTTATCAATGGTTTGACATAATCAAAAAAATACATACATCAGCAATAAAATTAGAAGAAATAAGGAAACAAGTTTTAATGGTGTGGCCAATTGTTGTTAAATCATATTACAGTTCAGAATATAATGTGAGTCAATGTTTTCCACATCGCTAGGATGATTATTTTCATCATCGATTCATCTGTCGATTATTTTCTCAATGAACATTGAGAAAATCTGAGTATTTGTGCTGTCGGGAAGATGTCAGAACATGGTGAAAAATATAAAACCTGGAATTTATGTCCTTGAACGTCTTGTTTTTGTCCACAAATGGATGAAAATGATTCACTTTTGAAGATTTCCTTGTTTATATGGAGCAAAGAAACCAGATAGTTGCAGCCCAACGGTTTAAATCTGGGTGTCTGCGTCTTATGGCATGGTCTTATTTGTTTTTTTTTTCTTTTTCAACATTCAACTTTTTTCATAGAAACTAATACACAAGGAACACCAGTATGTGACGCAGTAAAAGTCTTTATATTCCTATTAAAATGTAAAATGCTCTAAAAACTGAAGTAGAGAGGAAAATGCTGATTTTTAATTTAGAAAATAGCAAATTGGAAAATCCACGCAGCTTAAAAAAACCCCAAAATACTTGAAAAACTTGAAAAATGAAGGTTACTGTGATTCACATGCACATTGCAACAGCCTAACAATGAATGCTGGTTTGTTTACGAGAGGGTTAATGTAAAGGGAATTTTATTTTGTAAATGAGCAGTCCATTTTAATAAATATGTTACAGTGGTAATGCAGTAAAATGCTTTATCTTTTTCTTTCTTTCAATCTACGGACACATTACATATACATATGGAAATTCACATGTGAAATCAAAATGAGTCAGCAGTAACCTGTGTGTCTGTGTGTGTGCGTGTGTGTCTACTGCCAGCATGTGTGATTTCATTCAACCTCCTTTTTCCCAGTCTGTGTCATAGTGTGTAGTTTTGTTCATTAAGTAACTCAAACTTAGAAGCATTTTTCTTCTTTAGATGCTTCTCAAAAAAAAAACTCCAAATGAAACCCAGTGTTACAGAAGGGACGAGAGACTGCTGAGTAATTAAAAACCACACTCAGTGAGGCCCTCGGGTCAGCTGTTCAAGGAACTTGGGTTTCCAGTTCAATCTTCAATTTTTATTTAAAATATTTCCTGGTTTCTAGGAACTTCACATCGTTGCTCAAGCTATCTTTGCTGTCATTTCACCAGGGTTTTATCCACAGGGATGAACAGTAAACTGTGAAAGGAAGTGGCACGGCACTGAAGAGACATTTCTGTGTGTGAAAATAGAACAATGAATTAAAATGAGCCTGAAATACAGCTCACAGACTTTAAACTTCTGCAGTGCTTTTAAATATTAACACATATACATATACATTCTAACCATTGTCAAATGAGTTCTGATTGTGATACTGATTAAGTCTATCTGATTCAGCAGTGCCGGCCCAAGACTTTATAGGGCCTGAAGTTGATTTGGGGGGCCCCCTTCCACCACGTCAGGAGTAGCTGGTGTTTGACTATTATTGATACAAATGTAAGACTATAAATTGATTTTTATTATAGTTGTGTTATTTACTCCAAACCAGTGTCACTTTTGTTTTTTTTTGTTTTTTTCAGTAAAATCACAAAAATGTCCTCATTGTATTCATTTGCACTGTTGTATTCAAAGTGAAAGCACAAAGTGAAGCACAGTGTGGTTTTACTGAACTTGAATTAAACCAGTAAACTAGTTTAATAACTTTGATTTTTAAAACTTAGAAATGTGCACTCATTATGAAATCTTCAACTACAAAATAAAACAACTTCAGGTCAACACTGTTTAGTTAAATAGTGTAAAGCTATGTAAAGATATCTATTTCTTAAGATGAACAAAAATAATAAAATTCCCTACACACTATTGGGGGCCCCTGGTGATCAGGAAGTGATCCAAATATGTCTGATTTCACCACTTTATTCCCTTAGAAATGTTGAATGTCTCATCATTTTCAGGAAAGCAAGGGAACAGGATTCCACTCACGTGTTAGTTTTACATTCAAATAATTTGCAAAAGTTTCCTGAATTTCCATTTATGTGTGTTTCCACCGACAGCTATGAAGCGTATACTGCAAGTTCACCTTCAATCGTAAACCATGTACTTGTTTACATCTATCTTTTGTTGATACAGCAACTTTTCCATCGTCCTGGAGCATAAAAACTTCAATTCAATATTCTCTCTTTTTCTGTCTTTCCACTCTGGTGTCCTCATACCCATAAAAACAGGCTGATGGAGTTCTATTTTTGTTCTCTTGTAAACTAATAGTCTTGTGACTTTAAAAATGTGTCAGTGCCACATAGACTTAGTTTTATATCATTTTCAATGCAGTTAGATAGATATATGACAGAAAGATAGACATATAGATAGATAGATAGATAGATGACAGATAGATAGATAGATAGATAGATGACAGATAGATAGATAGATAGATAGATAGATAGATGACAGATAGATAGATAGATAGATAGATAGATAGACAGATGACAGATAGATAGATAGATAGATGACAGATAGATAGATAGATAGATAGATAGATGACAGATAGATAGATAGATAGATAGATAGATAGATGATAGATAGATAGATGGATGACAGATAGATAGATAGATAGATAGATGACAGATAGATAGATAGATGGATGATAGATAGATAGATAGATGGATGACAGATAGATAGATAGATAGATAGATAGATAGATAGATAGATAGATAGAAGATAGATAGATAGATAGATAGATAGATGGATGACAGATAGATAGATAGATAGATAGATAGATAGATAGATAGATAGTTTATCCAGCAGCTAACTAACTAAATAAATAGATTGATAAATGTTTCCACAATGAGCCAACAAAAAAAAGAACTCAATGCATTTTCTAAGAAGGGAAATTGAGCAGCTGTCAGTCATGACCAGGTGGGTAGAGAGGACCGAAATGGGGAAGAGAGAAAGAACAGTATCATCAAATTGATGTTTAGCAGCGTAATTAAAAGCTGAGTGCAGTGATCGTCCCACTGCTGATTCCTTCTGCCAGGAACCGATGTGCCTCTCACTGCCCCTTTCACACTGCCCACATCAAATCTTATCTCATGAGTTTCCCGTTGTCATCAATCAGTGAGTAACAGCGAGAAGACGTAATCTGAGGTGATCAGCTGTGAGTCTGGAGAAGGTGACCCCTTACCTCCTTAACTCAGTTTCTGATGATGCCACTTACCAGCACTCACAAGTTCTCAGTCACTAACACATTACCTGAAACATGACCCATATTGAATGATTGCAGCCCACTTTAAAGCATGATTCACAGGTAAATGTCATTCCACATTGAAATGATCACAATTGTTGACAGAGGTTGTTGGCAGTCAACGTTGCAGACACCTTTACATTCCCTTCACCGTATGCATTACATTCTCTCTATAGCATGTGCGTGCATAGTTGCAAGTCTCATCTTTAAAGGAAATTATTCTCCCTTTACATATAGATTCACCACATGTCTCTTTCACTTTCACACCAGTCGTCTGTTTGTCACTGCGTGTGGCTTTGTGCTCTTCGTCTCAGTGAATCCTTCAGCGCGCTGCTCGCTGTTGCTGTCATTACATGATGGTATGTGCAATAAAACAGTGTGAGTTGGTTGTATTGATGAGGCTTAAAGGAAAGAGGAAATAGCGTCACCCTGTTGAGCCATATTCACTGCTACTGGGTGCCGTGTACATGACAGCTAATATCTGATGCCCATTATTAGGAATGTCTTACTGTTTCAAATACTCCTACAGACTTCACTTGAATTCTTCAGTCATCTGTCTTCTGCATGATGCAGTTATGCATCATGTGAGTGTGAATGCTAAATGACATATTACATACGTCGACCTGTAGCTCTGGGGTCCAAACTGCATTTAAAACATCGCATGCTAATGTGACCTTAAAAGCCTTCAGTAAAAGAAGTCAGAATCAGAATCAGAATGAGCTTTATTTGTCACTGATACAAGCACCGTGAAAAGACAGGACACTTTTTCTGAAACCGTGTCTTTTTCTCGCAGAGCTTAGCCAGCAACATTAGGTGAATGTATTGCTGTAACCTAAAACTAAAGTAGCCTCATCCTTCTGCTGAGCAAGTGTTTCTCAGGGAGGAGGTGAAACTTCAAAATTCCCTTTGTACATAATGTTCAGTTTGATGTGGATGTTATCAGCAATGTAAAAAAAAAAGAAAAAAGAGCTAAATGTTAAATGTCATCACAAAGAGGGTTGCAGCTCTTTGTCACATGCAACAGAGCTATCTCTCCACTCGGCTCATACGACAAGCATGTTATAGTCGTTACTATTACTGACTCTTCTTTTTTGAGGTGCTGAGGTTGCAGAGCCAAACACTTTCCAGTCCAGTTGGTGGCGCACTCTTGCTTTTGGTCAAAAGAGACAACCAACATTGATGGTAACCATGTGAAAAGGTCCGTTGATAACTAGAACAAAGAATTAGAAGAAAGTAAACAGAAATTGGGGCAAACTCCTGTTGCCACCATTTGAATTAGACGTGAGATTGAGTATAGACCAAAAGAAAAGTATCGTGACCCAAATCATGAAAAGACAAAATGTGGACGTTGTTTTCCATTACTTCATAGAACCTCCTCATAGCAAGGCTGAGACAAACCGCAGTGTCGTCGTCTCATACACGTCACAAACACACAAACTAGTGACGGGCAAAGCAGTTCTTTTCGCTGTGCTGAACCATTAGAATCAGTTAATTTGAACGATTTGTTCACCAAATTGTTCAGTACTGTCTAACATGGCTGAACAAGTTCTGATTTCGGCTCGCGATCGCCGTCTTTCAGCAGTGCTGTCACTAAATACGCCAGACTCCTCTATTAAATATTGAGATTTTAGACATTTCCTTTGCTAAATGTTGGAGATGATTTCAGGATTTTTAACTGAGCTACAGTTCGGCATGGTTCATTTGGTTTTTGTGTCGGATGTCGCGCTCATGACTCTTCCAGTGACGACACTCCCTGACCAATCAGTGGCCGGCAGTCGTCACATTTTAGTATCGGCTCAGTTTGCCTGGAACCTCGCCAGAGCAGGTAGTAAAAAAAAAAGCACCAGGCACTATCACTAATGGAAAAGCAAAAAAAACCCTTTGAGTCAAGCTGAGTATTGCTAGAACTGTATGGAAAAGGTATCTATCTATCATAAGCTGTGAAGTAAATCTCAGAAA
Organism: Solea senegalensis; assembly: GCF_019176455.1. Lineage (NCBI taxonomy): Eukaryota > Metazoa > Chordata > Actinopteri > Pleuronectiformes > Soleidae > Solea > Solea senegalensis. The sequence goes on from NC_058024.1 coordinate 6,667,807, forward strand.
AAGTGCAGCATACAGTCTTGTTCTTTCACAGATTATTGTTTTATTTACATTATGCTGAAAGGTTATTATGAAATTATTGTTCCAACAGGCCAAAACTGTGTTGCCTACCCCAGCGTCACAAAGTAACTAGGTACATTTTGGTGCTCGGTGATTGATTCCTTCTGGTGTAACACTTTCAAAACATACCCCATTCCATTCTCCGCCTTGGTTTTGTGTGTTCGCTGGGTGCAAGTGCGTAAGCACATGAGCACGTATGGCCGTTTGTATCTGTACCTGGAATGGTGTTAACCGCACTTATGCAAATGCTGCTCATTGTGACAGCTTTTTTCCCTTACAGTTTAACACTGTTAAACTGCAATTTGGTGGATGAATCACAGTTTCATCAGTATATATTCAACATGTTATTTTGGCTCTGGTTGTGCTGATGGAGACAAATGAACAGTGTAGATGTCACCCTCTTATCTAATCATCATGCTGCCATTGCATCATGCAAACTAAAGTGAAACAAAACACTGTAGCTGATACGTTGCATTGTAATATGTTGTCGCACAGTCTGTTGAAAGGTTGAGTGCCACTACTTGTCACAGTTGTAGCATGCATGTTGGATCATGAGTAAGCTACCTTTCCTATTCCAGTTACTAAACTAGTATGCCAGACAAATGTTACAGTGGGAACTTTGCAAATCTGGTTGATTTTTCACCTTTTTTCTCTACAGAGCTCCCCCTACAGTTTCACACCACCGTAAACATCCATCCATCCATTGTCTACCGCTTTATCCTCACTGTCATAAAAACTCACCTCTGACTCTCCCCCCTCCCTTCCCCTCTCCTGGCCATGTGGACTTGTTTTCAACACAAGCCGTGGAGCCATGTTGATGCCGGTCGGCATTCGTTTCGCATGCTTCTGGGTTTTTTCAATTCTCGCCATTCAAATAGCCCGGTGTGATGTTTACTCGTGTGTGGCCCCTCGCTCGGTCAGACACTTGTTTCCTCTTCTTTGCCTCTCTGACAACAGTTTTCTCTGCTTCTTTTTGCCAGCTCTGCCACAGTGACGTGCAGTCAGGGGAGGCAGTGACAAATTATATATTATTATATATTATTATATATATATATATTGTAAATCCATGCGCCTAATCCAAGAATATCTCCGTCACTCTGTTGGACAGGTGCACGCCGCTGTAGAAGAGCATGCAGCGACCGTGCACCTGTTACCCATTGTGCCTATGGGGCTCAGCACTGCCCCCTATCAGTGTGGCACGGTACTTTCTGCCTCACCCTGTGCATTTTCACTGTGCATTTAAGGCCGTTCAGAAAGACTAAATAGGTCACCCACATTCAGTGTCGTACATGTGTAATCAAACATGGATATTGGATAAATAAATAGAGGCCTTCGTCAGTCAGTGTGTGCAGCACATAGCTGAGCGCATCGCTGCCTCACCTCACCGCTCTCCCGTGTATTTGAGCAGGAAATGCATACGTTCAGCGTGTCCAAAGTCACTCACTCTTCCAGAAATTGGTGAGTAACTGCCTGTCATGAGCCACTGGCAAACTTTTGACCTCAATGTCAGCTAACAGGAGGGTGGATTTTAGAGTGCTTGTGATAGTCATCAAGTGACATGACAACTGATCATGTATTCCTGAAATGCACAACAGTCATGGTGTTTTTTTTGGCGGACGAATGAAAACTGAAACCACCTTACGTACATTTGCTAATCAACATGTAAACTTATGTCTCTTAGTCAAGCTAATAGTCAACACTCTCATATACAGTTTTCATTACAGTCTTTGTTTAAACTTCGATAACAAAAAGATCGTGAATTGTAAATCTATTATAGCTCTTATAGAGTATGATGCATTTGAACATGAGTTTACATGTTCTCCCCATGAGCATGTGAGTACTCTGGTTTCCTCCCACAGAGGTTTATTGAACACTCTAAATTGCCCGTAGGTGTGAATGTGAGAGTGAATGGTTGTTCGTGTCTATGTTAGCCCTGCCATGGGCTGGACGATGGATGGATAGATGGATGTCACAGTCTTGACCCCCTAGTTCAGAGGTCGGTAAGTGAATTTGGCTTTCAAATCTAAACTATCCAATCTTGTACAGAAAAACGACTCATTTACTAAATGAAAAACACAAAATGATAAAAATGTGCCACCCTCTGTTGCAAAACCCATCCATTGTGCGTTGCCCGACTTAAACATGTGTGAGATTTGTATTGCTAATGATTTTTGTGCATCACTGCTTCCTTTTTGGGCCTCTGCTGATAGTTATTTTGTTAGTTATTTACTGTCCTAACTCAGTTATCCATTACAACAATACTGTTATGTAAATGGTCTGTATTTATTTGGCACTTTTCTAGACTTGATGACCACTCAAAGCTGCTTTACACTACAGTTTTACCATTGCTTTATATCACTCATCTTTCATTCGAGACATTCACACGCTCCTGGCAAAGACAACGTGGCTTTAATCATCGGCATGCGGACTAGCGGAGTCAGGAATCGAACCCACAACTTCCAAACTGAAAGACGACTAAGCACTAAGACAGAGCTACCACCGGTGCTAAGTTGCCAATTCTAGCAAGAGAGAAGGCACATTTTCTGAATTCTGTATGAAATCAGCTTTTTTAAATCATCTGCTGGGCTGAATACTGAAGCTGGAGGGCCAGTTTTGGCCCACGGGCCACCAGTTACTGAACACCACCACCTAGTCTCAGGCTGCTATTTCTGTCCTACGTCCTCGAATTCACTTTTCAAAACAAACCACGCCCATAATTATATAAAGTCTAAGCTCTTACATCAAGTAAATCATAGCTAAACCTGTATCGAGTACCGTCACCCTGATCTGTGAACTTCACCATTGAGATTCAGAAAGACTGTTGCTGCTTATTTTTCAACATAGTCTCCTTTAAGGTCAATGCTCTTGCTCCGTAGATGATCGAGCTTTGCTCTTATTCTTCGCAGAAGAAGAAGAAGAAGGTCACATCATGAAGCTTCTGGTGCCAGATCGGGTGAGCGAGGTGCAGTTTCCCACCCACTTATTTTCAATGCACATCACGTCAAAGAAACAACATACATTGATATTTATTTTTTGTGGACAGATATACAGTACACGGATTAATATGAATGGGAGTTATGCTATCTTGTCTTAAGGGTGAGGATGAGAATGTTTTGAAAGTACTGCATCTTTGAGGTTTGACACATGACAATGTGTCACGGACGGTGTTTGTTTGTTCATCCTTAACAAGGGGTTTTCTATACTTCTGCATTGGCACAAGGAAGATAGGATGATTTCAAACAAAAAGAACAACATAGACGATGAGTACGTGTTGGAGCAGCTGCTGCTGTGAATGACAATGTTTTTGTGTCGCAACCTCTGCAGTTTCATTCATCACTACTAGATGGTGATAACGAGCACACATCACTTTTTTGTGTTGAAAATGAACACTCAAAGTAAACATGGGGAAGGATAATAAAGGAGAAAACAGGCCATTATCAAAATAAACAGTTGGTTGATTGATGGATCATCATGCACACAGCAAAATCATTGGTGTTAATTTAACTTGGAGAGTGTTAAAATGAACACTTTTATAGTGTTTATATAGTTCTCACGGTTAAAAGTGTTAAAGTTACACTTAGTGTTTAATATTCAACTCCTTTATAGTTACATTACTAAAACTCACAGTGTTACTCTATGACGCAATTGAGAGTATTTTTAGCTCCAAATTGAGTTGGTCACTTTCACCGGGAAAGCAAAATATCAGTAGATTTTGAAGTGTTAAGCACCATTATAAATGCATCTACTCCCAAATCTCAAAATGCTTTTTAAGACTCAGAAAACACAATAAAATTACAATATCTAGCAAACTATCACTTTGCTCTTTCTTTAACAGCTAATGTAACATATCACAATCAGATAATGCAAATGAATCAGAGTTCTTCACTTGGACTTTTATCTCATCTTCATTTTTCACAGGGCAGAGGAGCAGAAAATGGAATTGAAAAAGATTCAAGATTCAAGCATTTTATTGTCTTTGTGTAGTAAAACAAAATTGCTTTTGTGACAATCCCAGAGGTGCATTTAAAATTTTAGGACATAAATTAAAATCTCAAGGCAAAAAAGAACAACAACACAATAGATCATTTAAAAGCACAGTTAAATTAACTATTACTCCAAAATATTTTAGTTTGCATATTAACCATAAAATAATGTGAAATCTTTCTTTTTTGAGTGTTAAATATAAATAGTGAAAACATGTATTTAGTGTTACTTATAAATATGATATGAAAGTGAAATTCAAACAAATGACGTCCATTCAAGTACAAAACAGAGAAATACAGATTGGCACAGGCGTGAAGTTCAGTTCAGTAGTTACAAGTATTGTCAGGCGCAGAGTTCCAGCTCCGGCGCTGGCTGCAGGATTCCTTAACTTGAATCTCCGGTTTTCTGGCCCAGTCCGTCCAGCCATCCCAGCACAACATCCAGTTCTCCCATGGCCTTCTGTGCTGCCTCGTTTATCTGCAGCTGTTCAGACAGAAGGAAAAATACATTTAATGAGATTTTCCTCTTGTTTGGTTCATGGAAGCTATCAGCTATCACACTGGCTTTTTAACAACCAGGTTTGGAGGCTCATCTAATGTGTCTGTTTGGACATACTGTCACAGGATATCTGATATGGTCAGACAGACTGTTATGAATCAAACATGTCTGGTTCTCTTTATACGCCGACGACTCACTGATACTAAACTCACTCAATAACTTCCTTTGTGACATAAAACTGGATATCAAAGTAATTTCTTCAACACAAGATGAGCCTCTTGTCACCAGGCCCTGACAAATAACAATACAAATTCTGCCATCTACTGGCCATCTGCTGTAACATAACAGCTTCATTGATAATGATTTACATTCTATTATTTCATCCCACATGGACTGTTTTACCTACATTTTTTTGTCAAAAACGTTTGACTTTTTCTCGCTTGACCAGACTAGCAGAGAGGCTCAGTGGCCCCTAGGTCATTTGAGTGTGAAAGTCCTAACCTCCATGAATGTACATAAAATAATATTCATCTGGTCTGGTTTAACTAGAACCCAATCACATCATTACCATTTTAACTTCCTCACACTTTTTTGAATACATTTTAAGGATTATATTGATTACTTTCTGTCTAATACATGTATATATATCTGACCTTTTATTACTGTAATCTCCTGAAGAGGGTACCCTAACCCTAACCTTATCATTATTAGTAAAATAAAAATTATTATTATATAACACTGGTCACAACTGCTAAGCATCAACTCAAATCCTATACTAAAGTGTAATGCATTGCCAAAAAGGACAGTGATGCCTTTTTTTCTTATCAATGTGATCTTAATTCCTGCTACATGTCACATTCATAAATGCAAATTTTCAAATTCTCAATACAGACACAGAGCAGAACATCTCAACATCTGCCCCCGTGCACAATGTTTCATGACTTGACTTGATATTTAATAATCCTGTGTTTATTATCTATTTATTCATTTATTTGTGTCTGTTTACTTATGGGTTTATCTTGAGTTTATATTTTTCTTCTTTCTCACATCCTCCTTTGTTTAGCCCCGTATACCTTTGTCAATGTTTGGACATTTTCAGATACATTGCAGGACAGTGAAGTATTCCACTACACAAGTGCTACATACCTTGATAAACTCAGCGTGGACGGAGTCAATTTTCCTCTGTGTGTCTTCTGCACAGTGACAGTGCTGAACAGAGCAGAGCACAGCTATTAGTATGACATCATTGGTGATAAAATCACAGTCCAACGCTGGAAAAAGCGACTTACACATTTATGTATATCTTTTCTGATGGTGATGAATGAATTGGCCAGAGCGCTGGAGCTGCGCTGATGCTGTGGCTGTGATGAGGCGTAGTTGCCGAACACTCTCTCCACATAGAAACGCATCAGGAGACGCACGAAACAGCACATCTGTCCCTCCTGATGAAGACACAGGTACACGGGTCACTGCTTGAATTGCATTCTCACCCATTGTTTTTTTTTGTTTTTTGACTGTGACGTAGATATATGACATAAACATAAACACAGTGACTCACCTGAACGTCCTTGATCAATGATTTGTCCAGAATTTTCACTGCGATCTCACTGTCTCCTGCTATCTGTCATGATTGAGAAATGGGGAGAAAAACCCATAAATAAATTGTTTAAGAATATTCCTGCATTTGTTTTTGTTTTGAAAACAAATGTCAGTGACGCTAAATGAGGTATGTGTCTGTAGTAGACTGTGAGGACAAATTTGGATTCTAACCTGTCTTTGTGAGGACATTTTGGCTCGTTCTTTTTGAGGGTTAATACTTAATGAGGCAGGAATTCCAAGGAACTAGTTTAGGGCTTTAGGACAAGATTTGAATCGCTTTTAGGTTAAGGTTAGGGTTAAGGATAATGCTTTAGTCAGGTTGTCCAAATGAATGATACAGCTACACAAACCTATGTGTGTGTGTGTGTATTTATATCTTTCTGAGGTAATAACATACAAAACTATCTTGTGGGAACATTTTGTCTGGTCCCCACAACTTTAAAAGGCCTATTCAGGGTTAAGACCTGGTTTTAGGGTTATGGCTAAAAGTTTCTGTCAAGGTTGTGGTAGTTGTGATGTGCTCACTAAGCTATAAAATAAAGTGTGTGTGTGTGCGTGATAAGAGACTTAGGCTCACCACATCTGATCGTATGGTGGAGTGATATTTCCACAGTTCGGCAGTGTGGACGTTGACAGAGCAGCTGGACAAACGCAGAGGTAGACTGTGCGCAGGTTCACTCAGGCAGCTGAGCAAGAGGAGCAGGCAGAGAGAGGAGCAGCCCAGCAGCATCTTCATCATCATCATCATCACTGTGGTTACCTGGAGGCAAATCTAACAGAATCCCATTCTGTGTTAAAATCAACGATAAATATTATGTATTTAATAGCATCTTTCTAGTCTTGAACGCCACTTTAATCCCATTGACCCAGTTACAGGTTAGCTCCATCTGTCATCCATCTGAGCTACTGTTGCTGTCACTGTTGCACCCAGTAAATCAGTGAATGAGTGGTGTTAATTGCATGTCAGTGAAAGTATATTTAAAATTCATAGAGTGTAAATCAACATTTTCATAATTGTAGTTTTTGTCTGAAAATCACAAATTGAATGAATTAATTGGCGCATACAAAATAAAGAGAATCAGCCAAACTAAAATATTGGCAGTTTACCGAAAAAATTTGCATATTTATAATGTAGATAGTATATACATATATATTATTGATTATTTAATTACAATCTTAATAAATAGTAATATTATAGCAATAACAATAATAATAATATAATGATAATAATAAAGTAATTTTCTGATGATAAGATATTATTAAGTAAAGAATTCAGGTATCAATTCAGTTTACATTCAACGCACAGAACCCTTTCTATAATTTCAAAACCCAAAGCATCCTTGTGTTAACAGCATGTAGAGTTGTCAAGTTACCATCACCCTGCACACCTGCGGACTCACCTGTGTGTCTGTTAGCCAGAGGATGAGTCCTGAGGAAGTCGTGTCTCTGTGCTTCCATTCTCTCTCCTTTTATAGTGAAGTGAGGGGGATTTCGCCAGGTGATGCAGCACAGACAGACACACAGACACACAGACATGCACTTGCATCATGTACACGCGCACAAATTGGTTTTACAGGAGGAGGAAGTTTGTTGTAAGTAAAGCAGGTGCCAAGTGATGTCTCAACACCTGAATGGAAGGAGAGGAAAACTTGAATGTAAGAGGAAATGATCCCTCAAGTGTCGTGTGGTCACGGGAAAAAACAAAAACACGCCTTCTTTGTCATTGCCATGCTTTGTAATTACTCTGCCATTAATTAAACCTTTCATTCACCGTAGTGTCGTCATATACCCTGCAGCGCTGCATTATGTGTGTTCCTCTTAATCTCCTTAATTATGCCATTAAATATGTCACTATAACGATTGATCTATTTCTTAAATTTGACACCAATGTCAGTGTAGTTTTATGCTGTTTATTTGTAAAAGTGGAAACAGTATCTTGTTCTGCACAGTGAGAGATATCATGTGATATGATCAGTTTTCTCAAGAGCACTCTCGCTAGAAGTGACTTCACTCCTGTACAACAAGTCATTATCGGAAACTCCTAACAGACCTGCTCACCTGCTTGGTAACTTTTTCAAAGAGTGCAGAAAATTCACTCGCAGTGGAAAGAATCAGCAGCAGGGAACAAGAACGGGAGAAACCTGTTTTTATGAAATAACATGATGCCACATATAGCATCGCCAGCAATTTAACTGTAAACAGGGAAGTTTCCAAATATTGCTTCTGACACATACATGTCACAGTCTGCATTTGAAAATAGTCAAGTGCACTTCCCATCTCTTGAATACTTGTCATTTCTAACCAGTAGAGGTCATCATAAAGCTTTTTCAATATGGGACAAACTGCCAGATTCTGTTTCAGTGCTCCAGCAGCATCTACTGAGCCAGTATATCCGTGCTTATGTAATACATTTTTGTGAAAACTTTTCAAGAGTCATGTGTGCTAGTGTTGAGTTTCAACTGCTTTTACACAAGCCACTGTCTGACAGGTAACAAGAGCAGCAGGTAGAACAGCACAGCTGTAAATGAAGTTTGTTAAAAGCCACAGTATCTTTAAAAATATAAAACATCTGTGACAGAATCCTGGTTTTATTTGGTAATCATTTTCTTGCTCCATAAACAAGGCGGCCCCTGGGCCCTGGCCAAGTGGAAAGGGAACTTTGAAAATCATTAGAGGTGTGGATTCAACACCTGCAGCAGACAGTTAGCTGGCGTCTTTCCACCGGCTCGACTCACCTCACCTCGGCATGGCACGGTTATTTTGTGTTTCCACTAGCGATAGTACGTGGTACCTGGTACTTTTTAACTGCTAAGTTGACAGTGTGTGGTACTGAAGTAACACAGTCGAAGCTAGTTGTACTACACAAAACATAAGTGGTGTAATACAATTATGTTCATCCGTTGAAATATTTGTTTGTGTCGGTGACAAATCAACAACAAAAGAACTGGTTGACAAACATAAAAACACATAAATGGTTCCCAAACTGTTTTTCACAAAGTACCACCTGAGAAAATATTGCGCTCTCAATGTAACAACATTATCACCAACGTTGAAATACAGTGGTGTAAATAGGTCGAGCAAAATCCTTCTATCATTCAAAGACAATAACTTTCGGTTCACTCAAATCGGACAAATTAAATATCAAAATCAAAATCTTTCCGTGGCCTGTTATTTAATTTAATAAAGATCAAAGTTTTTTGATCTGAGCAATACATCGAAAGTACAAAAAATGACCTGTTATTTGTTTTTTGGTATCAGATTCATAAACAAATAAGGAAATAACAAACCGATTTTGGAATCTCAATTGAATAAGAAAAGAATGAATGATACACGGACTGAGCAAAGTCAGCTACGGACCTTTAACAGGAGGCAGATTTATTACTCATACGATAATTTGCTCTCTTATCATCCTCCTCTTCCTCACATATACCTCACACACTGGTACAGTGACATTAGATTAAGATGGAGCGAGAGATAAGGTGACTCTAATTTGTATTATTTAATTTATTATATTATTTGTTTCATTTTCTAGGCACTCTGGTCAAAAATAAATTATAATGATATATATTCCTCAGCTCCACTCTGATCACTTAACCTGGTACATACAGTAGAACAGTATTTCTGATTTTACTCCAAGTGCCACCAGAGGATGCTCACGTATCACTGGTGGTACACACACCACAGTTTGAGAACCATGGCACTAATAATAACTCATAACTGTAATTATGATTAAATAAACACCTTTTTTTTTTGCAGAATGCACAAGACAATCAAAAAAACGTTTAAATTTTTCTCATATTTTCTCCCTCTAAGGGAATTGTTGTCTTTATTCACAAAAGCAAAATCTTAAATTAAGTGTAAATTAAAAATACTGAATGAATTAGCTTTAAAAAAACAAACAAAAAAACAAACATTTGCAGGACCATTTTACATTTCAGTTGAATAAATCTTGACCCACATCGTCAAATGTTGAAAGAAAAAGAATTTATTTTTCATTGTTTGTACAAAGCTTCTTTATACAGAAGAATACTATACAGAAGACTAACAAAAAGAGTAGAAAGACATTTTTACATGGGAGTACCTTGAAAATCACAGGCACAGTTAGGACAGGTTCAACTACATGGTAGTCACGTTTTGATCTGGTTCTTTCTGACATCCACTGCAGGTCTGAACTCTGAATATCTGCTAACATAACTATCTCCATATGTTGTAGCATCTGTCAATGTACCTGTATTTTCAGGCTTCACTCACTCCTGTTTTATACACACAAATATTTGGATAAACTGCAACTCCTAACCCCTAAATGTTGGATTATCCACTCATCTTAGTTCACTGTCCTGGATCTGGAAACTATTCAAGATATTAAAGCTTTAATAGCTATAAAGCTTTACAATTATTATTATTTTTAAATTGATCTAAAGTCCCCCTTTCAAATACACATTTCCACGGCATATACTGTATGAGTGGATATACGCTGTGCTTCACTCAGCATTTTGCCTCCAAATCAACTTGTGCACGGTGCTTGTGTGTGCACATGTGGTTATGGGTGTGAAATGAATGTGTGTATATGTGCGTGTGTGTGTGCATGTGTGTATCCCCAGGCCTTCAAACGGGCTTCTTCTAAATGACAATGGAGTGGAGGTGCCTGAAGCACATAATGACATCCAGAGGGATGGGTGGGCTCAGGTGATTTCCATCCAAACGCAGGTACCTGAGGCAACAGAACAAACACTTGAAATGCCATAACAGTGACTTCTGCTTCGAAAAAAGTGATTAGTTCCTCATTAGACATTTCTTCCTGTTTACTTCCTCTCATGGTTGCCAGTTTTTAATGCTTAGTGCCAGGATGTGACGTAATGTGACGTACCTTAGTTTGGGTGCCAGGCTGTGATCGCTCAGGTCAGCCTGCAGGCTGTATGGGCAGATCAGAGTGCCGTTGATGTCTGCAAGAGAAACACAGTGGCGAATGTCACAGGTGAATGTTTTTTTCTTGGTAGAGCGAATTGTCTTTCAGCTGGAAGGGTTTGGGTTCAATTCCCGGATCTGCTAGTCTACATGACGATGTGTCCTCGGGCAAGATTCCTAAAGGCAGTGCCGGCAGTGTGTGAATGGGTATGAAAGATTTGTGATAGAGTGCTATAAAAATACAGAGCATATACCATTTAAAAATATATATAAAATAAAATGCACATTACATGAGGATATTTTACTTATTTATAATACTAATAATTTGTTCTTGATAGAGGATATTAAAAAAGATGAGGTAAGCAAGCAGTCGTGGAAAAAAGGGGGATGAATTACACAGAAAAATAAATAATAAATAAAAAAGGATTTGTGTCACATGATTAGCTTCTGAAGCGTGATTTAAACCAAATCAAACAAAAGCAGCGATGAGATGTGTAATTTCTTCTCTCGCTTGACTCTCAAATGCTGATACCTTCATACAGTAACAATTCCATTGACATTGTTCAGTTGGGCCTTTCATAACACAGTTCCTCTTCTGTTCCTGTTCACATGAAAACACTGTGTTACATGTATTGAACACAGTTTCAATAACCGGAAGCGCATAGGACACAGTCTAATGCAATCTGACAAGTATGCCATACACGCTCTCTTCAGAAAACCTGAACTATGCCTTTAATAATAGGTCCGCTCATGAACTGGGATCAAGCTAATAAATCAGCTCTGACATATAATCACCTTACAAGGTATCAACAAACACCAGCACATTTGCAAATCTCTCAGGCAAGGAACAACATTAGCCTTGATTATCCTTGGAGACATGTTGAGTCAAAGTCCATAGATGTCATAGTTGGAAACTTTATCGGTCCATGTTGGACAGTAGTGTGTTGGACTTTTGTCCAGACATTCACTGGAGTTTGCTGTTCATATAGTGAATGCAGTGTGAGAACGTCTTGGTGTGACATGTTCACAACAACAGGAGAATCTCCAAAGGATCCAAGTGGATCAAAGACACAGGACCCTCGCACATTTACTCGCCATGGATTCTCTGAAGATTCTCCCGCTGCATTCTCACATGAGCTCACTTGGACATTACCCGAAGATTGGACTTGGGTGGCTGGAAAAAGGATTTTCCCTGGGGAACCTCCACAGCGACTTCTGTGGACATTTGTGTTCACATATAGTATCGCCAGATAATCTCCAAAGTTAGTACATGAACCCACCCCAATCCTTTCCATTCTTTGGCACCCTTCCCTTGGGGTACCAGAGTCAAATGGTACATTAATGTTAGAGTGGCTCCACCCACAGAAAATCAGCTGATTGGGTGACAGAAGAATGTCACTCCCTTGTCCTAAATATCCCATGGAAATAGAGACAATTTTAAATAGCAGTCCACCAGTAAAAAGAAGACACAAACTGTGTACCAAACTGATGAAAACACAGATACATCCCCCTGTCATCGGTGACGTCTAAGAAACTATAGCTGTGGACCAGAAATATGAGCTGAAAGATGACAAAATTGTAGTAGAATCGGTCGATAGTGTGTTTAGCTCTGTTTCCACCAAGCGGTGTAGTTCACTTCAGTTTGGTATGTTGCACAATTATCTTCAATTGTCAAAAAACATAACCGATCTGTCCTATTCCACTTTAATTGGGGAACCTAGCACAGTAGTTCTGTACCTAAAGGGTGTAGCTAGACACACTGCAGTCCGTAGTTTTATTGACACTGTCACTAAAATGATTGCAGTACATCAGAGAGATATGCCAAGATGGAAGAGAGAAGAAAGAACAGGAAATGCCTGATATCTTCCATTATTGCTGTTTGTGTACTGTGTCATTTTTGGACCTCACTGTGTACGTAGCTGACGTAGCTTTTGCCATCCAGCCTACACCAGCTGTGACTGTCATGTGGGACATGGACGTATGTATTACTTCAAACTTTTCATATATATTCCAGCGTTGGAGTTGCACTTACTCTCAATGCTGTTGTGGTTAAGATGCAGTTGCTCCAGGTGTCCGTTGAAGAGGGGAACAGACGTGAGCTGATTGTGGGCCAGTTGAAGATCCAGCAAGCTGGAAATGTTAAAAACACCCTTGGGAACTCCTTTATCACTAAGCTGGTTGTAGTTCAGCCTCACAAATGCCAGGTGAGTTAAGTCTCTGAAGTAGTTTCTGAACAAGGGAATGACACACAGAAAGAAGAATTGTCACTTTTTAAGTGTGTAACTTAAAAACATAAATGAATGCCCATTATACTTGAGCCATTGCCAAACGAGTTCACACAATGCCGATTAGGCCTCTCAGCTCGCTCAGTATAGCAGTATGTTGAATCTTGTGATTTACAGTAAAGCAAAATGAATGCAATAAGTTGGAATAGGGATGAAAACCCCAAAAGTGCACACCAAAAGATTCCGAAGTAGATTACACTGTTAAAAACCCCCCTTGAATGTCTTGAGGTAGCTGTGGTACATATGTCATGTCATGTTGTAGTTAATTCCTCAGGAAGGCCGACAGAAGTTATGAAGTGGTGCTTTTGTGGCAGCCCATGGTCAAGAGGAAAGGAATTGGACTTGTAACCGGAGGTTGCTGACAATGGAGTGGAGGCCCTGAGCAAGGCACCCAATCACCCATTGCTCCATAGGTGCAGACAAGTGCTGCCCACTGCTCCTGCGCCCATCCAGTGTTTAAGAAAACGCGTTCATCAGCCTTATGACAATGTGTGCACTGTGTACTTGCTTTGGGATGTCATCTATACGGTTCCTGTCCAGATAAAGCTGTATGAGACCACTGGGTACGCCATCAGGCATCTTCTTCAGGACATTGTGAGCCAGGTTGAGCTGCATGAGGCCCTTCAGGTCCTTGAATGTGTTTCTTCCCAGGTCACTGTCACTCAGCTAAGAAGAGTGTACACAAAATCTCCAGTTATGGCATTTGTTCTGGAAAGCAGGTTGTTGTCACTGCTGTTTAGTTTTATGTCCACAAATGTTCATTTATACAAGGTTTACCTGGTTGTGGTACAGATCAAGAAGAGTCAGATTCTCCATCTTGCCAAAGGCACCTGAAGGGATCTTGGTTATATGATTCCTGCTAAGGCGGAGCTGTTCTAGGCTCGCTGGGAGACCTTGAGGAACTTCTTTGAGCTGATTACGGTGCACATAGAGATAGAGCAGGGACGGGATCTTCTCAAAGACCTGCATGAGTGAGAGATACATAATTCTGGAGATGGTTTTATGTTATTTTGAAGAACCAAATATAAATTGAGAAAACGCTCTGACCTGTTTATGTATTCGAAGAATGCGATTGTTTGCTAAGTTGATCCAGCGGATCTCACTGGCGTTGACGAATGGCTCTGCTGTCACCTCTGAGATGTAGTTGTTCTGCAGGTACAGGTAGTGGGTTCTGGATGGGATGACAGGGATCGCACGGATGTTGCGGTTCTCACAGTTGAGAGAGTTTGGATAGTTTGGGGAGCAGAGACACTCTCGGGGGCAGTCAGGGAACATGGAGGGTGGGCCCAGAATGGGTGGGGGGAAATCTGTGGGCTCCTGTGGCTCTGGCTGTGCCGGCACAGCAGGCTTGGCGACAGAAGGCCTCCTGTTGGTGGCTGGGCGCCTGGTGGGCTTCTTTGGCCGAACTAACTGGGTCAACACTGCCCCCATCAGGAGGAACAGAGCCAATGCAGAGAAGAGTCCCGCGCCGGCCTTCATCGTCCTACAACAGCGGAAGTTATGTGTGAGATTTGACTGTATGTACAGCTACATGGGTTAAGACACAACACAGAACATGTCATTTTGGTTGTGCTGGTGAACCAGTATGGTCAGTTAATTATAACCACAAAGAAAGGTTAACAGCTTGAATATGTTGGATCAGTTTAATGTTTCCTCTTCTGTGGGGGAGCTCTGGGGCAGTGCGGACTGTGAACAACCCCTACTTTCTTGATAAGCAGGCATTTAGAGGCTCAGTGAAGACCAACATGGCTGTCTCACAGATGAATGTCAGTACACAGATGTTTGTATTTTTGATTGTTTCTATTTAGGGAGGGGCTAGTATATATATATATATATATATATATATGGAGAGTGAGAGAGAGACAGAGAGAAAAATTTTTTTTTTTTTAAATTAAACTATAGTATCAATATAAATATGAAGCAAGTGTCTTCCTAGATTTTAACATTAATACTCTAATTACAAACCAGTACGTTCAGCAGTCTGCACTTTTTATTACTATTTTAATATCACATATTGCTGTCTGTTCCTATTAATGGCTTCAGTATCTCGGATCATCTGGTTATCATTATATTTATAGTTATCTTTTTAATTGACACTATGAATCTATTTTGATGAATAAATAGCACTGAATACTTGGTTTGTGGTTTACTAATGTAAGCAAGATGGGGCACAGGCAAGAAATTCAAAGGCAAAGTCATTTGTATAGGAGTGGCAGACACTGAAACAGGAAATTAGTACTTATGAGGAAGAGGAAAGGAAATGTTTTTGGATAAAGGCTCTCTTGTAAGCTCCTGCATGTCCAGAGGGAGAGCTGTGGTAGGGAATACTGTAGAAGGTTCAACCTCTATTGACCCAAGAGAGGCCCAACAGAAACTGGTGGATGGTGGATTCTTATCTTAAAACATTGTGAATGTACTCTATGTATTGTAACTCTAATGAAGCCTGGGCCTTTTTGGCTTTTTTTTCTGAATACTCTTGTGTTTGCTTTGCCAATTGCTTTTGTTTACCATACCGGCATTTGATATTTACACTCGCAGACATACACAGCTGCAGAATATTGACTTAATATGAGCAGAATTTAACAGGACCTTCCAGGTCCGGTGCTGCCTGCATTGTTTTTATCCCTGATACACAGAACGTCTGTGTGTCTCTTGTAGAGGCACAAATGACTATTAGTTTCTAATAATTTTGCTCCAAAGCCTCTCATCAAATTTTAATAAACACCACATATGAATCACGGTGCAGGAATGAAACGTAGAGCCAAAAAACCGTCCTGCCTGGAAAATATATCTGAACTTTTCTTTGACAGTGTTCCTGGCACTGCCCTTCCTTTTCCCTCTCAGCCATGTAGAACCTCCCAGGCCCTCGTTTCAAACCAGAACCAGCTCTCCTCCCTGTCATATGGCTTTCATGACCAGTAGTCTGGCAAACAACTAAGAGTCAAAGCCAGCGATGGCTGCTTCACTGGTTGATTATTTGTGACCTCAGTCCATAAATCTAATCTTTCAGTGTGAGAACTGCACTTATTGCGGTGGTTTCACAGATTCCTTCTGTAAATATCTGCGACATGACACTCGTCCCACAAAGGAAAGGCCCTGCAACAATTGACTAGGATGTAGCTGTTGTTTAAGGCAGTCACATATTAATGCTAAATATTCCACAGCAGTTTTTTGTTTTGTTTTGTTTTTTTTTAAAAGGAGGGGAAAACAGGCAGTGACTCTGTGGTGAAATAGTTTTCTCAGCTGCTGTTGCACACAGTCATCAAAGCATTTAGAACCTGGTCTGTTGATCCGTTTGGATTATTGTTTTTCATCATTAAAGGTTGAGACTAGTCATCAAAGCATAATCTTTAAATGACAATGACATTTACTTCAAAGTTTAGATGTTTTTATTGCGGCAAACACCAAAACTAATATTCAAATTACAACTTCAGATATTTCAGATTGCAACTGTGGCTTTAAGTGAAATATATGATTGTGATATCTTTAGATTTTGAGCTATAGTTGGGCACTATACGCAGATAAAATCCAGATGAATGAGTTAATTGTATATCAGAATATGCAAGCTATTCATAATGTTTGTTTAAAGAGTAGTTTTAATTTTAGGGGATTAAGAAAAACATAGATCACTCCAAAGGAGCAGAAAGAGAACAAAGCTCCTTGATGAGGATAATTATGATGATGATGATGATGAGGATGATAACTCCTTTTAATTCATCATATTTTTGTACTTTGTTTTGGCAGAGGTGCCTTAAGTCACATCGCACGCAGCAGAGATCAGGAATCCCAAGATTACAGAAAACTTGGTTAGTGTTCATGCACAGTTTCAACCCTGCCCGGCAAATGCTCTGGATTTAGAGATAAACTGTATATGCCCTTATTTTGAAACCATTGTCATCAGCAGATACTTTGCTCTGGTGCCAAAACATGTCCTCATGTGGGTGTGGCCGTGCTGCAGTTGCTGTGCAAAGACTGGGTCTACATGGGTCTACGGGATGTGCAGTGAAAAGAGTTAGTGGGTGTTCTGACACAGAAAACAATTCATTAACGGAAATACTATATTTACACTCTGATTTGAGATTATAGAAACGAAAACAGAGATTAGAACTATAAGGGAAAGTGTCATCACTGCATCTTTGTCGTGCTTTAAATGTTCAGCCATCTTAAAAGACAAGTGTGTGTTATTCCACAGTATTCCCTCAGATTCAGATTCCAGGATGAACCATCAGAATGTGTAACGATGGTTAAAGATAAAATTTTATTTAAAAAAAAGAAAAAAGAGGAAAAGCATCACGTCCATGAAACCTTGAGGATCCGTCTGGTAAAATGGAAAAATTTAAATCCCCTGGCGCCAGAAAAAGTAAGCAGCTCCCTGCATATGTGCTGCTGCTGCAGCAGCAGCAGCGACTCTCCTCACTCACTGATGAAAAACACTGCAAATCAAGATGAGCAAACAGGAGCAGGGACTAACGTCAGAGTCTAAGTGTATACAGCAGCTCCTTGGAGGACAGAGTACCACTTTGTATGGCACCGTGTTTCTATAGAAACACACTGGCCCGGTCCAGCTGTGCCGGTGCCAGGACTCTCCTCAGTCCTCAAA
Organism: Solea senegalensis; assembly: GCF_019176455.1. Taxonomy (NCBI): domain Eukaryota; kingdom Metazoa; phylum Chordata; class Actinopteri; order Pleuronectiformes; family Soleidae; genus Solea; species Solea senegalensis. The sequence continues at coordinate 6,685,735 of NC_058024.1, forward strand.
CACACACATATCATTTCTGTTTTTGTTTTTTTACATGCATCACTGACCTGTTTTGAGTATGTTATTGATTAGTTCCCATTAAAAGCAGCACCCTGAAAACAACAAATAAAGATTCTTACCTGCCTCTGGTACCTGCCCTCTTTTTGCAAAGTCACAACTTTTGTGTGTTTTCGTCTCACTGCTTCTCTCACTCTTGTCCGACCCCACTCTCTCTCTCTCTCTCTCTCTCTCTCCCTCTCTCTCTTTCAGTAACCCTGCCTCTCACTCTTCCTCTCTTCCTGTCTCCTTTGGGTTTGTTCCCTGGCTTTTTTCCCCTCTGAAGGTCACAGTGATTCTTTCTCCCCCTTTCTTTGACTCGGGGCCAGAGAGATTTAATCTTAATTCCTTCTGGAAGAACGCAGACTCTTTCATGTGTCCAGTTCACTGTGTTGCAGTTTGTTGTGATTATTATTCTTTTTTTTTTCATGGCAGAGCCAGAGGATGGGGGTGTTTGGGACTAAAAGACAGAAAACAGGGGTGCATGGGTTTGTTTGCTTGTCCTTTAAGCACTGGCATATCAGAAGTTGGAAAGATTGTGAACACTGGACATCTGTTAGGAAAAGCCCAGCTGTAACTGCATCTCTCCTTTGTCTCCCACCCCTATTGTTTAGATGACTCCACACAGACCCAGCCATGTGTTTCCCATTAGCAGCATCTCTCCGTTGACTCTACAGCATCATTTTTTGTGTCAGTCAAATGTCCAGGAAGATTTCTCTCCTCCTCTAGTATCAGTAAACCTCACACATGTCCAGCTGAGACATGGGGGTGGAGGGTCTCACAGGAAGTGGGGCTATGTGCCACTGTGATTTACAAATATGTCCATGTGTGTATGTGTGTGAGCTTACATGTCACTGGGGGTTAGGAGGTGGACATGTGTTTGTGGGCCTGCATTCCTGCAGAATGAGCTGCACCGGAACGATAATGAGGCAAACATATGTTGGGGAAAAAAAGTCTCCAACACACATGTACATACGTGTGGCTGCTTTCTCACAAATGTAATGCATGTCCTGTTGATGTTTTGTTAATTATCCACACTGCTGTCTTCTGTCCTGTTAACTCAGTGTCCCAGGTTTGGGACTCTGAGCGCAGCAAACATCTGGAGCGGTCCAGGAAGGACAAATCAATAATTAGGACACATAAAAAAAAGAAAGAAAGCATATGTCAGGATATGCAAGTTTTTGGGGTGGTTGCCGTCTCTCTGCATCTTCTCCGCTACCATTTAACGACTCAGCCTCTTCCCGAACAACTGCAGAAATGTCATAACTGGAAAAAGCTGCTCGTCAATTAAAAATGTTTAAATACAATTAAGTGGTAATTAAGGAACGAGGTGGTCAAACCACAAGCTTCTGTTCAGCACTGTGCTGATGTTGTGTGTGATGTGTGTGTGTGTGGCTGCAGTTTTGTCTCTCCATAGGCGGCCAAAACTAAAACACAGGAGCCTTTGTTAGGGTTTTCAGAGTGTGTCTGTGTCACATTAGCGAGAGAAGTTGGATCACCGAGGATCGGTTGCAGTATTTTAATGAAATGGTGGAATTGCTGTGGTTCTCGTTGGAAACGTAGCTGTCAGAGGAGGCTGATGGTTTGGCCTGCTCGAGCTTGCAGCCTCCGTGAGCACGTTTCAACTTCATACTCCACATAGTCTCGTTTGGGACTGTTGTAAGGACTCTGAAGGTCTCTCATGCTACCACTGCACTGCCGGGGATACAGCCTAAACCTCCCTGTGTCAGTAAAAGCCTGATAGTAAAGCCTGACAGAGCCCATTTCCAAACAAAAGCTGCAGCATACAAGCGATATTGCATCATTGCTTTTGTTCACAAAGACCAAACAGAGGCGGAATAATCATCAACACAAAGTTACGTGCTGCAGCTGTGAACTTCACCGGCTTCTTCTCCTTCACTTTTGCACCATCTCCACGTCAGATATCACATACTCACCCTTTCATGGTTCTACTTGAACTGAATTAGTCATCGTAGGAAAACATTTTGATGAATTGTGTTTTTTTTTTTTTTTACACGAGTCAGAGCTCACATTACTCAACATTTTGAGGATTAAACAGTGTGGTTTGGATTTTCATGTGAAAGCTGAGTCACGTGGCCTGTGGAATGTCACTGGCTTGCAGTGTTGATACACACAGGGTCTCGACGGAGGTGCTTCGATGTCAGTGCTCTGTTTCTCAGGGCTGAGTTCAACCTGCTGAGTCGGGGAGAGAGAGAGAGAGATTTTTATAGGGCTGAAAACCTGCATTTACTGCAGGGAACCTTTAAGCTGAAAAAGCAAAGACATCCTACAGCAGCAGCTGTTTTCTAAACACACGAAGTGAGCGAGGCAGGCTCAGGCTTCAGCCCAAAATGACTCAGTGTGTACAATAAGACTGTTCTGTCATCTCCACAGTGATGTGGATGATTGAGCTGTTTGGTTGAAAGTAGACGAGCAGAAATGTTTCCAGAGGAAACACGGCTACAAGAACATCATTTTCCAAAATGTACAGCTTTCTGATCTATTTTATTGCAGCAACAGCGGCAACATGATGACACGGCATCCTGCGCTGTGTTGTTTACATACCTATGCTCTGCAGGCTGCACCCACATTCTCACATTGCCAAAATCAACTCTGAAGCCACAGCTTCGCACGCCCACCTTGGCAAGCCTTAACATTTTTAATAAAACCGAGTTTTTGCAGGATTCCCATCGTCCAAAAACCCTTGAAGGTTTTCCAGACACATGTATTGTCTCAATCAATTTGTGTTTAAACCATTCACTTTATGGTGGTATCAATCATGAGAAAGCGCCCCTCATTCCCCGTAAACACATTGCAGGGTGTGACTGCAGCGTTCAGCAGATGAAATGACAACAAAGGCTCTCCTCGTCACATGTCTCATCTGCCAAAGGCAAAGTGTGCAGACCCAGGACCTGCCTCCACATGGAACACTGTGCATACCAGCACAACAGGTGCTACTTTTGTTTTTCAAGTCACCTGGCTAAATGTGATCCTTTCAATCAGCATAAATGCTGCAGAATAACATTCTCCTCTGGAGTTTGTCCTTTTAAATCGCCTGAAAAGGCTGTGATATGTGCTGAACCACAGCACCATCAGTAGCTGTGGATCCCAAAGACAGCTGATGTGAGTGAGAAGAATCAGCAGCAGAAAGACACCGGCAGGACACTTCCATGCAGGCTCGACTTCATACTGCTGTGTTGACTTTTTAGTGGAAGTTTCTCCTTGTTTTTATTTTTATTTATTTATTTATTCATTTTTTCTTCAATAATGAATTAGCAGGACTGTTTTGATTCTTTCTGGCAGATGGGGTGAGGCCAGGTCTAAATCCACAGGTGACTGCAATCACATGACCATGCTTGGTTAAAAACATCCCTCTCTGTACATTGATTTTCTCTGTATTTCTCAGAGCAGAGACCAGGATGAAAGTATGTCAGAGCTGTGGTTTAATCGAGTGCGGTGCTTTGCGGTCCCTGCTTTTATCTGTCTCCTAGTGTAGATAACAGATGGCAGCATCAGGTGAAATAAAACATATGGGTTTTTCGTGAATTCCAATGAAAACACCTCACACTATTGGCATGAAAGCCTTCAGGGCCTTGTGCCGGACATTAAACCAGACATAATAGGGTACCCTAACCCTAAGTTTCTATTTTATGGTTGTACTAAAAACTAATTTGGAGACATTTTAATACTGAAGGTGTTTACAGCAATGGCTTCTTTTCAATCAAAGAGAAAGTGCTTGTGCCATATTCCCTTTATTGCATTAGACGTGTTTGTTGCACAGCAGTGTACCTGCACACATGTGTCCATACTGTGATAAGCTGCATGTGTCTCACATATGAGGCTCTGCACTGGCACTCGCTAACATGAAATGGAATGTGTGAAAGAGGCTCTGTGAGAAGTCAAACTCTTTTCTTACACGCAGCAGACATAGATCACACATACAATGTTCAGTACTTTGCATGTCTGACCCACCCCTGACTCCCACCTCCCCCAATGTTTTGTCAGCAAGTGTCCTATAGAGCTGAAAAACCAGATCTACTCATTGTGCTCAGAGCTGTACTATATTCTCAGGCACAGTGCAAGGCAATCTCGGGAAACCATGTTGTAAACGGTCCCTTACCCTGTTGCAACAAACAGTTTCGGGTTCAGAAAGAGAAGAAAAAAAACCCTGATGCTGATAGTTGGCACAGCTTTTGTAAGATACTCCAGATGAAAAGCGTGTTGTTGCTGATTTTCTTGGCGAAAGGTACTCGTTTGTGGAAAATAAGATTTAGCTGAGATTATGTGTTCCCTGTCATAGTCCGGAAGTGGGCTCATCTAAGCTCATGTGACCGTAACTATTTTTGAGATCGGATCAAAAATGAAGTGTCCTCTTAAAATGAAGACTTTCTACCATGCACACGATGTCTGTGTGTGTGTGTGTGTGTGTGCGTCTGTGTGTAATGAGAGGGCTGGAGGTCTTGGTCTTGCTTGTAAACAGGCCTGTAAATGAAATGAAATGAAAACGGCTTCCTCAGTCATCTCACCAAAGCCAGAAGAACCACACAACTCTGTGATAGATTTCTATTTCTCCTCCAGCAACAGATTCATCATCATATAGCTGGGAGGTCCAAGCAGTTGTGTAAATGATTTTCCTGTCAGAGTCAGTTCATCCTGTCCCACACTTATATTTATAACCTGCCATTCAGACATGAGTCAATCATAATCTCGGAAGTAGCAAATTATAGTGATTTAGGCAAAAATCACCTCAATAGCAAACTGCTTAAAATAATTAAGCTCTTCTTTTACTGACTTAATTTCAGCCTGCTTTACAAACGTATCTGCAGCTCAACTTCACAAAATGCCTTTCTTATATTTCTGCAACAAAGAATCATCAATTATCAACACTGTTGTCCTGGGAGAGTGTGTCGCTGTGGACAGACGGATGTGACACGTGAGGGGAAATCTGTGTTGATGCTGGGACTCTGCAGGGAGCTTCAACTGTTCTGACTGGTGGTTTCTAAAGCAGGATTTTGTTCAGGGCCTAGGAATGACCAGAGGTTTAATGATTCCACCAGTCTGAGTTTTATTCAGTCTTTAACTGTCTGAAAATGTGACCCTGTAACCAGGATGACCATAAAACTGCTTATGAAAATAGAACTCACATCATCGGAGTTTGGGGAGAGGATTTTGCACTTGATCACTCAGATCTTTCCTTGACATGAAACTAATGCCAACCCATATAACCTTTTGTGACCATTTCACAAGCTTCAGTGTCTTGCAACAAAAGCACACATTCAGACTTATTCCACTGTGCGCTGCCAGGCAGCCTCTCAGGTGTTCACATGTGTGCCATCTGGCTCTACTGTGGCTCAGCGTTAACAGCAGCCAGCCAGCCGCTAATTCCTGAAGACCTACGTGTTGCCAAAAGTCATTATCGCAGACGATGTACCGTATTTCAGATGTGTTTTGCTTAAGAACGAGAGTATTGCTGCAAATGATCCAATTTGAGCAAATGTGACTGACTTGACAACGCCAATCTACAGACCAACATCATGAAAAGAGGGCTACTGACCTTGCACTGACCTTGACAAAGGTCATAGAGAAAGAGAAAGAGAGTTATCTACCAGCAGCTCAGTGGAAGAGTGAGTTTTCTTTCAACTGGGGGGTTGTGAGTTAGATTCTCGGCTGTGCCAGTCTGCATGATGATGTTTCCTTGGACAAGTCACTTAACCCAACGTCGCTTCTGACGACTGTGCCAGCAGTGTGTGAATGGGTGTAGAAAATGTGCTGCACATACAGTAGATGCGCTGTATGAATGAGTGAGTGAATGGGTGTGAATGGGTGAATGGCAGTGACGTGAGGTGAGGCACTGTCTACTCTGGAGTCCGATGTACAAATATGAACCCAAAATAGAAGCTTATATTTCAATTTTGACCCTAATTGATACATGTTGTTGTTTTAAAAGCTTTTAATAATGTTTTAATCAATTCCATACTGTTCAACAATACGACTAAAACTATTTAAAAAAGCGCAATATGTCTGTAGTGAATTAGTCTGGTTGCTTTTCTCTCTACAGAGCTCCCCCTACAGTTTTGGAGTACTTTTATGACTCCACCATAAACATCCATCCATTGTCTACCGCTTTATCCTCACTGTTGTGAAAAACACTGACTCTCTCCCCTCCCTTCCCCTCTCCTGGCCATGTGCATGTTTTCAGTGGAGCCAGCGAACGGAAGCCATGAAGCCATGTCCATGCTGTTCAATGTCCAATAGTTACTCATGTGTGGCCCATCGCTCGGTCATTTCCTCTTCATCTGTTTACTCTGCTTCTTTTTCACCAGCTCTGCCATAATGAATGTCTAAAATAAAGCTATAGCCTGTACCTTGCTAGGGTGTGTGTAATGCCATGAAGTGTTCCTCCTGATTCTGCGGACTCTGGGTCAGAGGCCCTGATCTTGCAAGGCTGGTTTTCCACTAACAGACAGTAGGGGGAGTGGAGACAACCCCCCAATCTGTCCACAGCAAGCCATTTAACCATCGCAATGACTCCAAAGCTGTTATACTTTAAAGTTTGATACCACTCTTGGGTATCTGTTAAACATCAAGTTAAGGCAGTCTAGCTTAGCTTAAAGACTCAAAATGGGTGGAAACTGCTTGTCTACTAAAGTCTACTAAAGTCTAAAGTCTATGTCTAAGTCTAAGTCTAAAGTCTATGGTCTACTAAACTGCTAGACAGTCAGAACCTGTGGATGAAACTCAGCAATTTTCCCAGCCTTTTAAAGCTTTAAATGGTTATAGAATCTTGTGCTTTGTTATCATTTAACATCTAACTGTCTTGTTTGTTTAAACAAGCCAAAAGTAACCAAAGAGAGTAGAGAAAGTAGAGTTACAGTCACAGTATACTGTTTGATGCAGCAGCTCGGCTGCCTCTGTTGTATTTACAGTCTCTCAGCAGCAACAGAGCAACAGTGAAATTCTTCCCTCAGCTCGTTTTCGTCCATCATGACTTCATACATACCAGTGCACTGTGGGTCAGTCGTCACTGGGAACAAGCTCACATTGACTCTAATGTTTTAATAATTGTCCTCTCAATAAGGAGCTCAGTGTGAGAGACTCCTGCTGCTGGTGAGAGTGGGTCCAGACATGACATGCGTCTGATCAGTCCATCAAACACACTCAGTGCGTCAGACATGGTGTCACCTGGAAAATATGGCTTTCGTACACACACACACACACACACAAACACACACACAGGTCTGCGCAGCTAATCGTCCTAGGATGCAGACTGACTTCCATTCATTTTGGACAGCCTAAACAAAGCGTTGTCCCTAACCTTAACCATAACCACTTAATGCCTCTCCCTAACCTTAACCTAACCACACATGTATCTTACCAGAAAAGGACTTTGGTAGAGGTTGAAAGTAAAAATCTAAAGTAACTTTGTGATATGAAACATAATTAAGTTTTAGATGTAAAAGTATTCAAAAAGTGAGGAGTTGAATTGTGTGATGGTAGCTCAGTGGTTGTCTTTCAAATGGAAGGTTGTGTGTTCAATTCCTGGGTGTGGTGTGTGAATGGGTGAATGGCAAATGTGTAAAGCAGCTTAGAGTGAGAAAATATAAATAACAAAATACTAAATAAAAGTAAAGCACACTTGTAACACTTTTAGTACGTCAACTCTGTGAAGACAACATGTAGTTGACTATTTTTTTAAATGAAAGCAGCCTTTGACCCACCTGAGTTTTCCAAAATACATCACTCCTTTTAATATTCACACTTGTGTTGTTGTTACTGTAAATCACAGCTCTACTAGTCCACATTGACAGATTACTAGTAAATTATTAGATTAGTATTTTTTATTAGTGAAGCTAATTGGAATCTTTATCTATATTGTTTGCCATTGTTTATGTGTTGAATGCTTCCTCTATTTAATAAACTGAGATGATAAAACGCCAGATGTATTTGTTTGAATAAATCTGTGCATATTTTTTCAAGTTACTCACATATGTATATAAATTATTACACACCAGCATGTTGTTTAAACACCTGACTCTTTCTATATAGCAATTGTTAGACAAACAATTAAGAAGTTGTGGGTAATTGGGATTTTTGTTTTCCATGTCACAATAGAAAATGATACAATTTGTTTATTTTTGCCTTTTCCAAACATCATATTTCTTTTATTTAATGCGCACATAAAACAGACTGAGATTATTTGTTTGATTTGTTTTTATTCAGGCATTTTAAATATTCCACAGGCTTCATATTTGAATCACTGCTGGATTGCTCCTTACTGGTTTGTTGATTTTTTTTTAAATAAGTAACAATTTATAAAGAATCCAATTGAAAGCACTGGAAAAAAACACTTTACAAATGTTGGTCCATGTCAAACCTGTAGTAAGAGGCTGATTAAGCCTATCAGCTCCACATGACTGTCTCGCTCGGAGAGAGATAAAGAAATAGTCCCTCAGTCAGGTCTGATAGTTTTGCTTGACAGAGCTCACCAAACAGAGGCAGAATAATAGCATCATCAACCACAAAAATCAAAACATGTTCATATGACACGGAGCTCCAGAAGTGGACTGGTGTGGTGGTTTTACGCTGCCCAGCACACTGACTCAAGGAAAAGCTACTGAATTTTGCCATTCATACATATTTCCATTTGCTTTCAAGACAGCTCACTTTAACCAGAGCATATTATTCTGTAGAGTCATAAATGAGAGAGTTTGTCACAGTTCCTATTTGCTAATAACACACAGATGTACAACCCTGCTTCGGCTAAACTTTAAAAAAGACGGGATAAGAGGGAGAGAGAGAGAGACCCAAGGGAAAGTACTGGTGGTATGAAACATGTTTTGATCAGAAGGTTTGGCATTATGATAAAATGACACTGATTTAGTGTATGAGTTCAGCCTTTGGCATCTTTTGAAAGTCGGTTTTCTCTCCAGCGTCTGATGTGCGTCTACATATTGAAGACATAACAAGTTAGTCCTCCTCTCTGGTTTCAGGCTTAAGGCTGAGTTGTTTGAGTTCACAAAATAAAAAAACAAGTTGAGCTCTGTTTTTGCTTTGTAATTGGGGTTCGATCTGTATTATGCCGTAATTGTGGGCGGAGTCAGACGTAAATACTTTCAAGCACACGTAGACAGAAGATCCAGTCAGAAGGCAGCTGATGGTACAATATTCTGTTTCCGTCCAATCGCAGGATCTTCATTCTGGAGTAGGACAGAGGTCCCACCTCTCTGCAGAAACTAGTCATGTTGAACTCTGTGATAAACACATGGGAAACAGACCAGAGTGTTTTTATTTTTAGAAACCCATTATTCAACTGAGTGTCAGCCATTTCCTGATACTGTCATGTCAAAAAGATTGTATACTAAATCAATGCAGAGAGCTTTGATTTCATATCATGTACCATGTGCTTGACATGCAACAACCCTTTAATTACTTTTCTTATATGTGCAGTCTTTGAATGTCTCTTTTCTTGTCAGAGAGTCTGCATTTACCATTAGATGTCTCACAGGTGGTGTGGTAAAAGAAAAAAAGGGGAGGCGGAGGAAACCACAACACCCTCTTCTGGTTTCTCACTTCATTTTAGGAGTAGTTTCTCTTAACTCAGACTGTGGGCTTTGGAACAGGAAATCTAGCTGTGAGACTGCTAGCTAGACGATGAGGTGTGTGTTATTGTGGAAGAGCTTCGGCGTGCGTCTGTCTTGTTGGTACGTAGCCCAGCTGCTGTCTTCTGTCTCATACACTAAACTAGAGCACATATTTACTTTGCCAAAAATGCACTGGATCACTACTGGTGGATGGACCTGTGCAAAAACTATGTAGCTCCTGGCTACAAGGCTGCTGCAGTGTGGTATAAATCCTGTCAAAAAGCAGCCTGAGTGATGGAGAGCAGATAGTGAGAGTGAGTGTGTATAGGGAGACTGAAGAGGGGAACAGCATGTGCTTCTGGCTCTTGCACCTGAATCCAATACAGATGTTTTCATACCACTCTCCTCACTTCTTTCCACCAAAAAACCCACTTTCCTCTGTCCAACCACAAAAAATCCCCTCCCCCTTTATCTACCCCACCCTGTTTCACCTCTTTTTTATTGTCCCACTGATCCCAGCCCTCCTGTGTTCACACTGAGGGTCAGCTGTACTCAATGAGGCAGGGGCTGTTTTTGTGTCTTTATAATTCTTGTCACATTTCACTTCCTCACAGTCATGTTTGGGTGTCAGACCTCCCAAGATGGCTAACCACCCAACTCAGTAACACTGCAATTAAAAATGCATGACGCGAAAATGAGCATTTCCCAGAAATGAAGTCAGTGACACCTCTACACTCAAAGGTGACTGCATGCACATGCTAGTGTTAAAAAATAGATATCCATTTGAACCTTAAAGCAGTACTATGCAGGATTTATACACTAATTTAACAGCTTCTGAGTCATTGTGATAGTTAAATGGCTTGCTGTCTTCACTCCCCTACTGTCTGTTAGTGGAAGACCAGCCTTCTCAGAGTGCTGAGAATCAGGAGGTTTCGCAAAGTCTCCACTTTTGCGAGAAACATGTATTGCTTTACAGGTTGGACACACATGAGTAGACCTCAGACCGGCATTTTCCGAATAGTGAGAATTAAAAAATACAGAAGCATGCTAAATGGATGCTGTCTGGCATGGACATGGCTCCATGGCTTGTGTTTGCCAGCTCCGTTGAAAACAAATGCACATGGCCAGGAGAGGGAAAGGGAGGGGGGAGCGTCAGCTATAATTTTTTACAAAAGGGACGATAAAATGGCACACAATGGATTTATGAATATGTACTCCAAAACTGTAGGGGGTGGTCTGTAGAGAAAAAGGCAAACAGCTACTAGACTACCACTTTAAAATATACAGTCTTGAAGTGCAGAGAGTAAGTTGGCCTTAGATCCTCTGTGAAAATGGAGAACACGAGCAAACTTCTATCTACTACTTCTAACTTCAAGTCTACAGGCCCATCTGTTAGCTTAGCTGTTAGCTCAATCCGAGTGAAGCGCTGGAGGAGGCACCACACATGGACAGAGCACCAAGTGACCAACCATACATGATTAATATTTATAGTAATAATGATAATAATGTAATAATGTTGTCTCGTTTGTGTGTGAGTGTGCACATGTGGATGGGTGAAATATCTTTGAAGAAACACCTCACCTTGTATTTCATTGGCTTCCAGGTAGAGGTACTGCAAGGTGCTCGGGACTGTGGGGATGGTAGTTAGCTTATTGTATGAAAGGTCCAATTCCACCAAACTGGAGAAGTTGAAGACCCATGGGTGGAGGCCACCACTTAGCAAGCCACAGTGACTTAGACGTAGGTACTTAAGGTTGAGGAGCCCCTCAAAACTGTCGCTGTCCAGCCCAGAGAGAGAGTTGTTGGACAGATAGAGCTGTTGGACAGAAGAAGGTAAATGTCCCGGCACAGACGAGAACAAATTCCCACTTAGTTCTAACAGATTCAGACTGTCCAGACCTGCAAGACAATAGTAGAGGACAATAACACTCGTGGTCTTTTGCTTTAAGTGAAAAGGTACAAGACTGCACGTCATCTCAAGCATGTAAAGAGGTGCATGTTGTGCAGTATTAAGGAAGAAAATGACACATTGAACTACCTTTGAGGTCTCCCTCAGTGATGGTTTGCAGCCTGTTTCCCTGCAGCAGCAGCAGTGTCAGGTTATGCATGTTCTGGAAGGCTCCAGGGCTAATGCTGCTGATTTGGTTGTAGGCCAGTCGCAGCTGCTTGAGTCCTGCTGGCAGCCCACTAGGCACTGATTTGAGGTGGTTGTGGTTGGCAAAAAAGTACCTCAACTGGGTCTGGTTCTGTAGAGCCACTGAGTCCAGCTTATTGTTCTGCAGATTGTTGCGGTCCAGAATGAGCCAGTGCAACCCGGTAATGTTGGCCAGTACAGAAGTGGACAAGGATGTGATGTTGTTGCCCTGAGGATATGAGAAAAGTGCAACTCAACTGCATGCTAATGCAAATATCTAATCAGCCAATCACATGTCAAGAACTCAATGCATTTAGGCATGTGAACATAGTTAAGACCACCTGCTGAAGTTCAAACTGAGCATAAGACTGGTGAAGAATGATTGAAAACATGATTTAAATGAGTGGAATGGTTGATGGTGTCAGGTGGGCTGGTCAGAGTCTATCTACTGGGACTTTCGTGCAAAAAATATCACTAGGTTTTACAGAGAATGGTCTAATAAACAAAATAAATATTCAGTAAGTGGCAGTTTTCTGGGCAAAAACACTTTGTTGATGTCAGAGGAGAAAGGCCAGACTGGTTCCCAATGATATAATGACTTGCAACAGTAACTCAATGCAGCTAAGGTATGCAAAAGACAATTTCTGAATGTAATGTAAAACAGATGGGCTGCTGCAATGTTAGATCACACCAGGTGCCAATGCTGCCACTTTATTAGGTTTCTTGTGCACCCAATACAGTGGCCAGTGATAACAGTCCTGTGGAGGTCAGTCACTGTGGGATGTGGCTGACCATTGTAAAGATAAATCTTGCACAGTGTTTTTCTTACCTGTAGAAACAAGTATTGAGTTTTGTTTGGCAAGCTGTTTGGAACACTGGCCAAGCCTCTGTGGTCACAGTAGATTGCTGTGGGCCACTGGATGGGGCAGTCACATTGTTGTGGGCAGGCCTGCGGGTTGTTGGCTCTGAACCAGGCTGGGTCCATTCGCCCCTGCAGACTCAGCACGCTGGGCTCCCCCAGCAGGCGGTTAACCCACAGCGGAACACCTCCATAGTCCGAGTCAGCTACAACAGTGGCTGAGGCAGAGTTAAAAAACCACAGTAGCACCAACACAGCATGGCACAGGAGCACCATGGTGGAGTGGCTGGCGAGATATGCAATCCTGCAAAATACACGTCAATGTTAATTGACTAGAACATTATGAGCTTGTGAAAGATTTTTTTATTGTCTTCAATAGCTGGGGAACAGCCCTGTCAACTCTTAGAAAATTGCTTTAATGACATCACATGGGTGTCTTGGTTCTGGCATGGAAACACACTTTAACAAAAGGCCTGAGGGCACAGCGCTGCAGTCATTTACCAGACAGGAAGAGTTTAATGACCATGTGAACAAGGAGCCAGGGTTTTTGGAGCTTGACTCACTTGCAATTGTGTTGACAGTTGTAGCATTTATGCTAGCACCATGGCATTAGCGATAGAAGTATTGGTTGGTCAGGTTTAAAACAGTCATTGTTGACTTTTGCCGCTTTCCCGTGTGCAGTTCTTGCACTACTCGGCTCGACTCGACTCAGTTCGGTATCAGGCACATTGTTTTCCATTACTTCATAGTACCTCCTCAACGTGGGTGGTGTTGTCATAGCACAGCTGTGTGAAACAGCCTCGCTGTAATGAAGTTAACTTGAGTGTCCATATCAGTCTAGCTTTCCATGCATTCACGTGGTGGTGAGCATGTGCAGTGAGCATGTATCGTCCATGGGTTTGCATGAGATCCATGTGCACTGCTGCAGTCATCGGTGGGTGGACGATGACATTAATGTCACGCAGACAAATGCAGAAGGTATGAATCAACCCTAAGACCAACAGCGGGTCATCTTTAATTTCAAAGTTTTCTCTTCACAGTAAGTAGTCGCTTTAAGGTGTGCAGTACACTGGTTTATGGCCAATTACTTAAAAGACTAATGTTCCACACAGCAAATAATTTTTGTTGAACGGAAATTCAGAAATGTTTAAATGTTAATTAATGGAACAAACTTTAAATAACAATTTAATGTAATTAACCATTGTTTTAATGTTTGGTCAACCAAAGTCAAATTTTTAATTAAATTAAATTATTAAATGAATGGAACTTTGGCACAGGCCCCTACGTAGGTGCAGAAGAAGGAAGAGTATTTTGGTTACGGTTATACCGACAAACCAGGTATGCATAAAAGTACACTCATCAACACGATCACGCTCTGTTTAGAAAAAGATTTGCATCATCAGGAAAGTTTGACGTGATCAGCACGTTTGCTGCTTTCAGCCTTTCTTTCGTCATAGAGTGCACCACATGTTCAAGAGGTTGCCAAGAGATTAACTGTGTTATGCAATCAAGCCTCGATTATTGCCTGTTATGCCAGTTTCCAAGTTTTTACAGACAAGAAACAATCAGACACTTACCTGTTTAGTGGGAGCTGTGGAGCAAGGACACGTTGTCTTAAATTTTCCAGTGAAAATATGGAATAAACTGTGTGTCAACGTGTCTGTGAGTGTTTTCAGTGCAATGTTTACCCTCTGTCTGACACATTCTCCCTCTCCAAACACTGCCCACATCCCATACCCCAGACCTCCTCCATCATCTTTTCCCATTTTTCCCTTCTCACAGCAGCCCAGTTATAGTTCAACCCACATGTTGGTGGAAATGAGTTTGCTTGTACCATGGAGATGCACAAACAATACAAAGCAAGGCTGACAAGGACAGCTGAAAAGGGGAAAGGGACAAATCAAATGATGGCAACAGATCAGTTTGGACTCTGATGGAAACAATGAGAAAAATGTCTGTGTTTCTGAGAGAGAGAGAGAGAGAGAGAGAGAAAAGAGAGAGCGAGAGTCTACAGTATGTGGAGGCATTCAAGCCACAAAGTACCTGGGGAGCCAAAGAGACCATTCTGCGCGTGTATATTTGCCTTTGTGTGTCCATCTGTGTGTGTTTGACTGCCAGTGTGTGTGTGTGTGTGTGTGTGTGTGTGTGTGTGGGGGAATGTCTTGCAAGTATCTGAGCTGAGCAGAGGAAAACGTTTCCAGATTCCTCTCCCCCAAAATATACGAGGGAGCGCTGTGAGAGAAGAGGCAAGGTGGAGAAGGCAGGAGGGAATAAAGGGGTCAGTATTTCTTCAGCAGAGAATGAAAAGAGCGCCCTCTTGAAAAATCCTGCAAAATGACAATGGGGTTGAGCAAAATTTACAACATGAGTGCCTGTATGTGACTTCTTCTGTAGGTTGAAAAGGGTGATGGGGCGTTTTATTTTAACCATAATAGCAGTAAAACATGCTCACTTTGGTTTAGGAGAGTGGTTTAGACTGACAAAATCCATATGGTTCACAGGTACTTCGAATTAATGATACAAGAAATCAGGATTATTAATTCTGGACATCTTGGTGATAGATTGATATCAATGACAGTATCCACTGTTATCCATTTTCCACTCTGTCACAACATTTCCACCAAATTAAAGGAAAGAGTCACACCACGAGTGACACACTCAGACAAACAAAATGCCAATAAGTATTTAAAATAATGACACTAAAATAAGCCACCTCAGTTAAAGTCTACTGAGCTATTTGTGTCACATAGGCTTGTGCATGAACAGTTTATGGACGTGCACGAAAATATGCGTGGAGCAAACCGTGCGTGTGCATGTGCTGGAGTCTCTTCGGAGAAAGTATTTTGGTGCGAAGAAGATTCATTTGGTTTGTTAATGTCATTAATGATTAGATACGTTTTCTTGTCAAATGATAATGTTTAGTGAGTCATATTCTTTTCACAGAATTCTTCTTTTCAATGCTGAGGATGCCTTCAGGTGTTTCCTGCTTGGGACCTGGAAGACACAGAAGCTCCGAGAACAGCTGACAACTTGTTCCCACCTGTCCCAGTTACTCTGCTATGTCATGTGAACAGGGTTTGGAGTATTTCCTTTTTTTTTACTTTGTGTTTGAATGTGTCAATAGAAGCTGTTTGTGAAATATTATCAATAGTTCTAGAAGTTAGATGAAGCAGGTGTCTTTCACTACAGAACAAGGACTGGACTGCAGGTCTGTGAGGGAGACAGGTGCCACAGAGCTGGTATTTATCATTCTAGTGTCACACAAAGTTATGTAAAGGTTCTACCAAAAAACAGGTTATACCAAACGCATAATTCTTTAGAAAACACATGAAATATCGTCCTTATCTTACAGACTTTATCACTGTGAGCCCTGAGTCTGCTTTGCAGAATAACAGGTCTGCAGCAGAGTCTTTAAACAACTAAAATAATTCCCTTGTAATAAGAATAAAATATAATGCTTTGCAAAGGTTTATGTGGCCCAGTTTGGTCAACACCAACAGAACACACATACCAGGCAAATGCTTGAGGCCCTGAAAAAAAGGGGGTTCCCCTAATATGCAGCTCCCCACCCTTATACCCAAACCCTCCCCCCTTTTGACTGGTGGGAGGAACAGTGAGAAAACACACTGTCCAACACGAGCCATGTCTAGACTGACCTGCAAGTGGCAGTAACGAGCCCCTCATTATTGAAGCCTGCTGGAATGAAATAAGAGGTGTGAAGGGCCCCAATTAGCCTCTTTGCCTGGGGCCCCCCAAGAGTCTAGGATCGCCTCTGCAGATACCCGTCCCCAGCCTGAGGAGAGGGAGGCGATAAAGAGGTTTTCAGTCATATCATGATCTTCATAAGCAAATTGAAGTGTTTTTTTATCAAAATAAAAAACAAACAATCTGATATGTGTCTGCTGCTTGTCTCCCAATGGTACAAAATTGCAGATGGTGCTCTGTGTTTAATAGGTTTCGTTTCTCCCCCGTCGTCTGCTCTCTGCATGTCCTCTCATTGACACTAGAGGGCTTCATTTCACCAGGAATCAGCTGCATATACAAGCTTGTTACAGGTTTACCACTTTTCCTTTGTCATGTCATGTCATTCAGCAAATTAAGAAGTGAATTCCTCGTCCAAACTGTTATTTTTGTAGGACATCATTTTCTTTTTCATGCATATTCATTCTTAAGATTATTATTTTTAGAATTCACCTCAAGTGAATGAGACTTTAAAGCTGATTATCTTTTTTGTTATTGGAGCAAGGTTATTCTGTCACTACCCTAGAGTTTCACTAGAACCACAGTGTGAGCGTGGCACAGAACTCGAGATCCTGCAGCTTATTGCATCTTCGACCACTGGGTCACCAGGGCACGCTACAGTATATCATTTTCAGTGTACCACAGCTAATTAAACACTGGCATAATCATACATTTTGACATGGTGACACCAGGATCAAGTCAAAACTCATAATTAATGTGGTTACCAACATTGATATATATATATAAAACTGCATTTTCTTTTTATCTGTCTGAGGAAAAGGATGAGAAGCTTTGTGTGTAATCATGAACATCTGTGTGAGATTTGAAGTGTGGGTGTGTGTTGACATCTGCTTTCTATCGCCTGGTTTATGCTGCCCCTTTGCCCCGGGATACCACGGTTCAAGTTACCTTAGGACCATGGATTACTTAAACCAGTTCTGTGTGCATTATCACTATATGAATGTTTGTTATGTGTGTGATGTTTTGGTGTGAACGAACAACCCTTGACGGCTGAGCTGGTAGTTGCAGGGTGTGTGTTTATGCTTTTATCCTCATCGTCATTACAGGATTAAGGCTTGATGGATGGTTCATCTATTGATTCGTTTGGTGTGTACATTTAAGGTTCGAGGTTTTTTGCAGGTTTTCATTTAACTCTTAACGGGATCTTCCCGAAATGTGACAATGCAATTTCCTGACTGAAATTTCCTGACATTCCTGTGAGGAGTTATTGGCTTCAGTGGAAAGGGCTCGCTCCTCTGATCTTCTGATCTCTGCTCATGACCCAGACAGGACTGGGGGGTGGGTCATGGATGGTGATACAGATGAGGGGGTTGGGTGTGTTTTTGGAAGTCCTGGTCACTCTCCTGCCACTCTTTCAGCTTTCTTTGTGTTTCCCATGTATCGTATTTGTTTCACAGACACTACAGCTGAGTTTATGCACTAAAACAGTCCTTGCATTAACCTGCGCATGGCTTTATAAAATTGTCATCAATCATGACTCAGGGGTCAGAGTTCACCCTGGTTCAGTTCATACATTAAACAGTTCCTTGGATTTGTTGACAGAGAAATAACACTGAAAAAATAAGTCCACATTACACATATTCTTGTTTATTGTCATGCATTGTGCATGTGCTGCACACTGATGCCTGCAGATACATAAAAAAAAGAAAAAACAGTGCTGTCTTCTAATGATGCAGCTGCAGAAGGCGGCGATGAAAAGAAATCCTTTGAAACATCTAATCGAAAGTGCCAATTACTTCACTACAGTGCTCTTTGAATCTTACAGATGTTTTTAATTTGTATATTTAATAAAGGGTTGTAAAATGTGTGTTAGCACAAGAGAGTTAGTTGCAGAGAGTAAAGTGTTTTGGGAGTTTTTTGTGAAGATGGGAGATTACAGTGTGTTAATTATAAAAAAAAATTAAATTTTTGCCAAAGGAAACTAATGTCACCTAAATCTTACACACTGGACCTTTAAATCAAACAGAAGTAACCCATACAACGACCTGTCTTCTTTTATTTTGTACAAAGAAAAGCATGGAGTTACATTTTTAACTCGTGTTATCCTCTGCTCACGCTCCTGTCTCTAAATGTACAGACATTTGAGTCGTAATGACCTACTTGTATAATTCTTGGCAAGAGAGTGAGTTAGCTCCAAGTCAAAGACAATGGACCTCGGCACTGGAAATACCATACAATGATGAAGACAATACTCTACAGATAAACATATGGAACAAGTCTGTGGATTTATAGTCAACATTACATAGCACATCAGAACAAAGCAGCAGATGTGTTACTTTTTATGCAGAGAGAACATATGTTGAGTAATTCAATGCACAGAGTAAAACCACATTTCCAGAGAAACCGAACATACAATGGAGAAGGAGGGGGAGAGAGAGAGAGAGAGAGAGAGAGGGTGAGTGAAAACCCCTGTTTCAGATGAAGCTCATGTCTGGGAGAAGATGCAGAGGCAGGAAGAGGCCCACATTATGAGCAAACAGACATCACGCGAAGAGTGTCACACATGGTTCCATTTAACCCTTGACAACATGTGAAAAGTTCAATCCATCCACAAGTCTTTTGCTTTGGCCCAGAGAGTTTCGCTAAGTGGTCAAAAAAATTGAACACAACAGTAGATAACAGTTTTGTTATCCACCCAAACAATGCTTGCATGATGCTTATGATACAATACACATACAGTATATACTATATAATGACAATAAAAGGAATTGGTGCAAGTTTTGAAACATGTTTTTATTTGATTTGACCTCAGGTCATCAACGACCATGGATGGCAAATTCAATTTAATTAAATGTTATTTTTATAGTGTCAAAACATGACATACATTATCTCAAGGCACTGACATAGTAAGGCAGAAACTTTACTTTACTTTATATTCATTATAGAGAAGAGAAACACAACAGTTCACACAATAAGCAAGCACTAGGCTAACTGGGCTCAAAGACGTGCAGCATCTGCAGAGACTAAATGACATTGCTCACTTTTAGAAGAAAAGATTGAAAATTATAAAGAAAGCATTGCTTTTTCGTTCAGAGGGATTTCATGAACTGCACACAGATGGAAAAACTGGGGGGTGTGGGGTGCACTGGGCTGTGCCTGACTGAACAAAATGGGGTACAGGAGGGTGGATTATGGGGTGGAAGGAACCAACAGAAAAAGAATGGAGAGGGGTGGAGAGGGGGATGGCAGAATGGGAAGGAGAGCAGGGAGGGGATGAAAGATTTTTACAAAGTGATTGTCCGAGTCCCCTGCACTCCTGAGCGCACTCTGAGAGAGAGAGGGGGGACAAAGAGGGTCAGTCTCTCTATACAGGTAGGTGTGTGTGTGTGCGTGTGTGTGTGTGTGTTAATATGTGCATGCATGTGCATGAACATGTGTCTGTCTACATGCTATCTCTGTATGAAACCTTATAGGTGAAAAATAAACACATGATGATAGAGTCAAATGTTTTTGAGGGGAACTTTTTTTTCTTTTGCAAAATCAGGGGGTCATTATTGGATATTTTCCCACAATTGTGTAGCAGCAGTGAGATCTATTTACAAAGGTGGTATTCATGGTCTTCATGGCTTTTCCTTTTTTTCCTCACTGAATTAAGATGTTTAAGAATGTGCCTCTCTGCGGGCAGTTACATTACACAACAAGGTCAGTGCCTATGCTGAACTTTTGACTCAACATAACATGATAAGACCATGCGATAGAGGATATTCTTCTTTTTTATCCTTTACATACATATATATATATATATATATATATATATATATATATATATATATATATGTATATATATATACACACAGTATATCTTGATGGACATTTGATCAGTTTATTTAGGTAAATCCTGTACCTATATATGAAGGAACTTAAATATACACTTACAAACTGTATCTGTTTCAAAATACTTAACAACTAAGTATCTGTGTCTTTATTTCAGTTATAGTTCAATGTCTATACTGAACTTTTGGACTTGAAATGATAATTTTGTTGATTTTTTAATGGTCTTCATTTCAGTAAGATCCCAAAGAACAACTTTATGACTCCGACCATGCGTCTGGTGATTGTCGTCCTGTCTGCCCTGCTTCCACTCTCTCTCTCCCATGGACGAGACCCTTTGTCTTGGCTGTACGGCCGACAGAGCCAAGGATACTTTGCCTCCCTGCAGGCGGACATGGCAAGTCGGTGGTGTCCCGATGAGTGTGACTGCCCCCCCGCCTTTCCTATAGCCATGTACTGTGATGGCCGGGGTCTGACAGCCATGCCATCCATTCCCTCACATATCAAATACTTGTACCTTCAAAACAACGCCATCACTGCAGTGTCTGACTCCGCCCTGATGAATGCGACCAACCTAGTGTGGCTTATGATGCACCACAACCAGCTGACATCTGAGGCCATTGGCAAGAAGGTAAATCTGCATCTGGTCTTAGTCAAGTCCAGACACACACAAGCTCAGCAGGGAAGCTGATGTTAAATGACCGTCATATGGCTGACATGTGGCCAACAGTTTGTGTCAGTTAAAAAGGAAAAGTAATAATAGTACGGCAGTGTGTGCCAAGAGTGAAATGGGATTTATTTTAATGTCATTTCAATTTTTATTTAAAGAAATTAAATAGTATGTGTAAGGGCCAGACAAAAAAAACCAAAACAGTTTCTTAAGTCCAAGATTTGTAATTTTCCACCAGCAGTAAATGCAAACAAGAAAAACAAAGTAAGGTGAAGACAAATAACTAATAAAATAGGTCAAACACTGGGCTATGCCACAGAAAACCTGTTACCCTGGCAGCAAAAAGGCTGTGGCTCCTATTTAGTAAAACAACAATTAAGGAATCAATTGACCAAAATCAGAATTTAAAGAATTACACAAACTATGCTGAACAAATATACGGTGTAAATATTATCCAAAATATTTAGACAGTTAAAATATGGAAAGTTAAACATAAACATTCTCCAAAACCCCCCTCCAAACTGCACACGGCACATTCCATCAAGAACCTGCCATAAAAGGACTTCTCTAGGGTGCGCAGTCAAGAGAAAAGGTGCGAAACAAAGGAAACATATTTTAAAAAGACATGATGTTGTCATTACCTTTTGTTTTCCTTTTCATGCTACAAACAAAAAGTGGCAGATTTTTTTGGTCAAAAGAGACAACAACATTGTGCTAGTAAAGCGAGACAACAGCAAACAGGTTGGACCATGACTGAAAACATAATACGAATAGTTTCAGATGACAGGTTTACATCTCTCTTGTGCCCACTCACCTCTCCACTGCTGATGCTGTAATCCACACACACTCTCACGCTCAGGTCTGATATTATTGCTTGACATTCTTTGCCTTTGTGCATCAAACAGTATATTAATCCAACCACTTTCTACCAATTTATCCTCCACATGAGGGTTGTGGATGTCGGGAGGAAGTTTGAGTGCCGAATCCACTCATGACAGTGGTAAATTTAACTCTTTTGTTGTTAATTTAACACTTAAAAAGTTCATTTCAAACTTCTATTAAACCTTTATTTAACACTGCTCTATACTGAATTTAGTCCTAAACTGATCTGGTGTTCATTTTCTCTTACTTTAACACAGTACATTTTACAGTGCACTGGAAGAACATGCAAACTCCACAGAGAAAACCCCTCGATTGCTGTGTAGCTACAATGCTAGCCACTGTATCACTGTGTGGCCCCCCCAGTATATTAATGTTCTGCAAATATCTGATTCTTAGAACGCTAATACCCTCTCAATTTGTGAGGAATTATAAATTATAAATATTTAGATCATTCATTTCAATTCTGTTGTTAAATTTGCTGTCATACAGATGTTGCTGATTCTCCACATTGTTTTAGGCATTTCTGAATTTGGAGCAACTGGAGCGTGTCTATCTACAGCACAACAATTTGACCAGCATTCCTTCCAACCTTCCTCGCTCTCTGCGAGACCTGAGACTCAATCACAACAAGATTGAAAAGGTAAAAATCTCTATGCTTGCCGCTTTGATGAATAAAGGACCTGAGGTTTTAAAATGCAGGTTTTCTTGTGGTTCCCAGAGTCTGTAAGAGTAGAATTGGAGGCAGAGCCTTCAGTTACCAGGCTCCTCTCCTGTGGAACCAGCTCCCAGTGTCTGTTCGGAAGCGGACACTCTCTCTGTATTTAAAGTTACGCATACAACCTTGCTCTTTTATTAAGCTAATAGTTAAAGCATCTCTTATGTTGCTGTAGTCCTAGACTACTGGGGGGAATTCTATGGTGCACTCACACTCACTCTCTCACACTCAGGGTATGAATATGACTTCATTATATGTCATTAACCTTGATCTTTCTCGCCCTAGTTTGTGTCTGTCTTTCTATCCTTCCTGTTCTCTCTCTCTCTCTCTCTCTCAGGCTGCAGGAACCAGATCCACTTTTGAGGCTACTATTATTATTATCACTGGCAGGCATATTATTTTCGTTATTATTACAATACTGTATAATGGTTTGTGTAGGTAACACCAGTAGACCTAGAAGGAATGGACAACCTCACTATCCTGTATCTTCATGATAATGTGGTCACGGACATGAGCACATCACTGAAGGCCCTGACATCTCTTACAATGCTGGATATCAGTAGCAACCAATTGACAAAGGTGAGGTTTTGCTTATGTCCAATTTAATAGACAGTCCGTTGACAATCATTTCATGAAATGATCCCAGGTCCCAGAGTCCCTGCCTGAAAATCTGCACCAGCTCTACTTGGAGTTCAATTCCATTGACTCTGTACCAGAGGGATTCCTAAATCGTTTCACACAGCTGCAGTATGTCAGGATGTCCCACAACCAGATAAAAGACAACGGGATCCCTCCCAACACCTTTAATGTGACTGGGCTGGTGGAGCTCGACCTGAGCTTCAACAAACTGGAGAGAATCCCACTTGTGAGCGCCACACTGCAACATCTCTATCTGCAGGCAAACCAGATCAAAGGTAAAAGTTTTTTTTCAAAATGTCAAAAATACACTGTTTACTCAAAATGGTTACGCTCTGGACTTTATGGACAAACATGTCCTCATTGGAATGTATTAAATCCAGACTGTCCTCCAGAGTAACGTACATATAGGAATTACGACCTATGTTTACGTTTTCAAAACCAGCACCCCTAGTGGTTGTACACATGACAGCAATCTGGTACCTTGCATGTGGTATCTAGTGTATCTAGCAAATGCTCCAAAAGACAAATGCAAATCTTAAGTGTCCTCTAACTCAAACAAACAATAGGGTGTTCCACCACCGCAAACAACTGATAGGGTTGTTTGAGTTGAAGGACAGGCTCCAACTAGAGTAGAATGCTTGTCTCGGTATGTGTGCATCTCTGTGACACTGATTATTATAGGTAAAATCAATCATGTTTCGTTATATTTATTCTCATTAAAAGCAGTGCATTATGTAAACCAAGGGTTAAAATCCCTGGTTAGTAAAAAAAGAAGCATTAAGAATCATAACACTGTAAGCATCTCTTACTCTGTCTCCTTCCTTGCTTGTTGGCTGTAGAGTTCACTCTGGGAAGTTTCTGCAGTGCTGTGGATGTGACCAGCTTCTCCAAACTGCTGACGCTGCGATTGGACGGGAACGAGATCAGTCGTGAGGACATTCCTTCAGATTCATCCCAGTGTTTGCGGATGGCTTCCACCATTGAGGTCTAACTGTGTGAGCCACGCAGTCTGCCCACAAACACATAAACATACAAAGTCACAAACTTGTGCCATATTGTAAAACATATCTGTTTTTTTTAGCGAGTCAAAATCAAATTGTAGCAGGGATGATGATTTCATTTCGAGGTGGCACATATTAAATCCACCAATCACAGCATATATGAGTAAACAAGACTTTCAACATCACTAAACAGTTGTTGAAAATGGTGCCATTGATCTTAATTCTGGTTAAATTACAATGAATTAACCTTGAAAATGATCATACATAGTGATGAGGTATATGATGATTTTTGTTTAGCATTAAAAATAACCTATCGCTGAGGATCATAACATCTTGTCTTCTCTTTTTATTGAAACTCTAAAAATTCTTCTTCTTCAAATGAATGGCATTTTTGAGGCCCTGGTCATACCCCCAAATCTCACCAATTTTTGCAAATAATTAGCACTGAAAATAACTAGTACCGCAAGCGGTAAATGAACAGGAGATGAGCATGAGCATATAATCATTAAAACCTATTCTTTTTGTGGGTTAACATCCATTTAAATGGGACTTCTCCAGGTCGTGGTGTCCAACATGGAGTCCTCTGATCCAGGAATGTGTTGCAGCCTTCATCTCTTCAAAATTCAATGATTGAATGATTCAAATTCAATGACTTTTTTTTGTCTTAAACAGATGAATCATTTGGGTAAATTAGATCAAGCATTTCAAAGGTGTTTACATTGTTAGTAGTCTAATGACACTTCTTACCCAACACATGAAGGTGCAGTGAATCAGGATACGGCTACCTTTAGCAGATGCAACAGCAGCAGTGGGTGGTGGAAGGCTGCAGGGAGAAAAAAATTCATATGGAGACAAGTTGGAAAAATCATTTAAGGCATAGCTCAACAAGAGTTAAAGCGGAGAGAAACTTTAGGGCAAGTCTACAAAAATCAGAGGAGGAACTTCGCCAACACATCTGAGAGATAGCAGTTTCTCATGCAACCAACCAAAACATTGGGATTAAGCTTCTTCCTAAAGACTCTACAAGCTGCCTAAATTGTGACATTTGAAAGAAAGTCATGGGTAATTTTTCTTTTTCTTTTGTTTATTCCCCTACTCTGCAAACCCTACCACACATGGAGGCCAAGACGGTAGCCCCCAGAGAAGAAATAACAAAATATGGACTCACCCTTTGTAGACCGACCTAAAAAGGAAATGTTAGTGCATTATAACTTAACAAGCATCTAAGACATCATATCTATCTAAGACACTTTAATGTGAACTGCTGAACATAATCATATTCTCAGACCATCTTAACTATTCAATCCAGGCATCTCAGTCACACACAACCCATTTATTCAGAGAGAGAGAACTTCAAACACTCCATCAGTCACCTCACTCAGCAAATATCCACTCAAATCACTCACTCAGCAGTTCCACAAAAATATAACCAACAAGGACCAGATTTCAGACCATCCAATAAAGTGGACAGGAACATACAAAACCATCCTGTGGCAAATGCTCCATGTACAACCATCAGCTATTTGACAGATGGAAAGCAGGAGAATAGAAAGAACGTGGCCATGTTGGACACTGCAGAGAGATGTAGGCACAGCGGCCAAGAAAGAGTGGGGACACGGCGGCCACCCAGAATTAAATCATGACACCTACTATTTGACTATCTTCATGAAGATCAATCTGGGGGAAAAACAAACAAACAAAAAAATGTTTGAGTACAGTCTCCAGACTTGACAATGTTCAAGTTCATATAATGTTACAGGTGTAACAATACATTTGCTCTATTCAGGCTGACAATCATTGAAACCAAATAATTTAAGAATATAACTGAATTTAGAAACAGTGAACCACATTTCACAATTTATGGACCAAACATGAAAATAAATCACGGTTTAATGAAAATAGAAATGATTTGCATTATTCTGCATTTAAACAAATGATTTAACTGCTGTAACCAGACAAAGAGGCAGATTTGAGTGGTTTGGCGCCGTACAAGCAATAAACATGCAGCATTACTGCTCAAAATGGGGTTGTAAGGAGATCTGGAGAGTGATTGTTATGGCGAGTACAAGCAATAAGCGGTGTTCAAATGTACAATTACTTGTAGTCTGCCACAGTGGAAAAAATACTATTCTAAATAAATAAAAACCTATGAATGCAAATAACCTTTCTACTTCTGTGAATAAACATTACTCCTCCTTAATCTGGGTTTTACAATCTTCGCAGTCTTTTCTAAACTTTTATTACAAACATGGGATTGAAACACTGTCAGTGCTTCAGTCGTGCTCTTGAGAGGTTGTTGTGGCTTCAGTTGTCCACCAGATGTCACCATCACTGAAGTGTTGAATATTATATTATTATATTTTCCTCTTTCCTGCTTCTTTCCGTGTGCCTAGCCACTCCCACTTTTCTTTGGATACTGTAAAACCATCTTCCTTTCTTCTCCTCCTCCCATTGTTTTTGCCATCTCTCCTTTAGTTTTTGTTTAATGATGCTGTTCATTTCTGTCTTGCTTAATGTTATTGCTTAATCTATATTATTATGTCCTGTTGCTGCTTTTGCCACCTTGTCTGCTATTTCGTTCCCTTTAACCCCAATGTGTGCTGGTATCCATAAACATATTACTGTGAGTCCCATCATCTGAATTCTATATAATGTTTGTAATATTTCTTGGCGGAGAAAAGCATACAGTGTAGTGTCTGCTGCATGAAAATACGCTGTTGCATTTGTTTGAATTACGCTATACATTGTTTTTTTGTCAATGTCGCGACTGTAGATCCTCTTTTTTTGCACATTGAAATCAACTTTCCTTAGAGACTAAGAAAAAGATCAGGCTACACTGGGAAAAGTAAAGTAGTAGAGACTCAGAGTGCTATGATTCTTGAGTTAACATTGCATGTACTGACTATCATAATTATGTTTATTAGAATAAATAAAACCAAAAATGAAAGAAAAGTTATTTATTTAGTTGGTTATTGCTTTATGATAGACAATCTAATATGTGCAGTATACTTCTGTGATGGTACGTGTGTCACTGAGTGGACATTTTAACAATGAAACATTAGTTAAATGTAACTTTAATGAATTCAGTAAATCTGCTGAGCCAAAAACTATCTTGCTGTTAAAAATATGCTTTCACTTTTTATCTTAAAGGTTTATTGAAGTTTTTGTACAAAACAATGTATGAACACATGACACATTGATAATTCAAATACATTTGGGATGGCATATAAAATACAAACTCATAGGCAGTATATGGACAAAATACGGATGTTAGAAGAAATACAAGAAATAAAAATAAATACATACATGAATGACCCACATTTTAAAAAAGGAATCCATAAAAAATTAAAATAATTTTCTTTTATATAGCGTCATAAGTTAATTCACTATTATCTATGTTCTGGTTTAGTTCAATTACCATTTTCAATTATATTATTTAATTATTTTAATGGCTTTTTGTCAATTAGATATCACAACTCTACACAAAATAAATTAATATCAGGTTTGGATGAAGAAATATCATTTTATGGGGTGTGGTATTTTCTTGGAAGACTTAAATTCAATCATATCGTCAACAGATTTTGAATGATTACATGTGTCATGTGTAACTTCCTGCTCCACCTCCACAGTGTTCATGATGTGGAATGTGAGCAATGTTGCTCATGACAGTAGAGTACACACATTTATAGACTGGTGCAATGTCATGGAGTATTTAGTGGATGTATCCTGTCCAGCCTAATGGAATGGATTAATTGCTGTTTTCAGTTTGGCAACTCAGAGGCAAATAGAAAGAGGAAACCACAAAGGATCCAAACTCTATAACTCTTGGTATGTTTATCTAATAAATAAACCAGTAGATAACACTTGGGAAACATTTTAAGTAGATGGTGGCACAAAGAGGTCAATAAAAGCAATGAACCTGGAGTGGAAAGGGCCAACACTGTGCTGGCCGATGGATTGGAGGACAGATTTGACATTTATTTAGTAAAAAATAGCTCATACTGTGGATCTCCATCACCTCCCATAATAGGTTTCTATACAATCATGTCATTTTCTGTAAAAATCAGTCTCCATTATAAGCGCAGTCAGTTTTCTACAATTGTGTCATTTTAAGTTTGTCATGGCTGAACTGTTGCCGACTGATTTTATTCTTTTCATGATGCCTCATAAAACTCCACTCTCCAAACAGTGTTCGTGCACCATTAATCTTCTGTTTTGTGTCCCTGTGAACAGGGCTCACTCACATTCTGCATAGTGATAAAATGCACGGCCGACCATTTTGTTATATTACTTCCACTCTGTCTTCTCAGGTGAATCATGAACAGTGATTATGTCAGCTGACCAGTGGCGAGATAGTCAGAAGACACAGGATGTCTTTATTTACAGTGTTTTCGTGTATTACTGTATGTACTCTGTGGGCACACCGGTCATTACGGGTGATGTACGGTATGTTAAAGTGGATAAGCCATGACTGCGCGTCATCGACCAGAATGGCTCTAAACCAAAGAGAGCATCTCTGATGACATGATGATATACTTCTCATTCTTTATTCAAAACTTCCACGCTTAGGTAGTTAATAAGGGAGGAATTGTGATTCCTGGCAAAGCACACTGATGAAAACAAATGGCTCACATATGATTCATATTTGCCTGATTTATTTGCATGACATAGCCAACCATCACTTTAACTTTGATTGTAGATCATGCAAAAAGGAAGTGACCAAAGAAAGGATATTGTGCTACATATTGAGCATTAAAAACGCAACAATTTCTGTTCAAGATAACCCACTGAAGTTTGAAATGAGAATCAGAATGTGTAACGAGAAGGGTTGTCTTTGGTTTAGGGAGAATGGCCAGAAAAAGATAAAATATTAAGTGAGTGGCAGCTCACTGAGGTCAGAAAGGCCAGACTGGCTCAAAATGATAGAAAGGCACTGGAACCTTGCAACAGCAAATCTAATAATCACTTGTTACAAACATGGTATGTCAAGAACCATCTGACAACATGTCAAAACTGAAGCAGATGCGCTTCCTGTGTCCTGTGTACCTAATAAAGTGGTTAGTGAGTGAAAAGAGGCTGGACTGATCAGGAGGCTGGACTGTGAGGAAAAAGTTTGCATTATGTTTTAAGAGAGATAATAATTATTATTATTATTATTAATAATAATAATAATAATAATAATAATAATAATAAGAAGAATTTGTCACAAGAGGTGTAGAGGTGTATTTTAAACAATTTTACAGCAGAACAAAAACTAATTTATCTAATCCAATCCAACTTTATTCATAAAGCACTTTAAAAACAACACCAACTGAAATAAAGTCAGAGATACTTACCATTATCAGTATAAATCATTAGCCTATGTGAGTCGAAGGGACTAACTCATAATGTTTTTGGTATGTAAACATAGAGGCATTTTAAAAATCTGTCATTTTATTTATCTCTGTGTCACAGGTCAAGTCCTCTCACAATGCTGTGGTCACACTATGAGACATTCGTCACACTACAGGCTACTCAAACGCACGCAGGCTGACTGGACTGTTATTAAAAGTAGATGTCATCGACCAAAATGAGCTCCAGCTATCATCCGTCACAGCCGTGGCTTTAGGGAGCTGTGAACAAACGGTTACTGGCACTGAGTCACTCACCTGAGTCACATACACACACCACACAGACAGCATTGTGTTGAGCTGTTGCACACTACAGCTCCACTGCTTTATCAATACTGACTATACCTTGTTGTTATCAGGAGATCGAGACAGAGGGGAGGAAATCACATGCAGCGTAATGCTTATTTTTAGCAGCACGACGTCTTTAAGTGGAAATATGAGGTTTAGAAATACTCCCACAATGTGACATATTTATAACATCTGTGTCAATCAGGGGATCCACTAATATTATCAAGAGTGAAACATCATGTGGAAAATCGTGATTGCAGTGGGGGCTTTTTATTAAAACACCCAGGTATGTGTGGAGTTGAGGGGGAGGTTTGTGAGCAGGCGATTGGTTGGAAGACATCACTCCCTTCTTGTTTGTTGGGGGGGAGAATGGGTGGGGGCTACATTAAAACAGACCTACTTGAGACAGGGACATTTCTTACACAGAATTTAAGCAAGGCGGTGAAAGGACATGAGGAAATACAGTTGGAACACTGTCAGGGATTTGATTTTCAGAAATCCTGCAGTCGTCACTCAGGTAGGATCACGGACCTGATAATTCACTTCTCCACAGGAACACTGAATAGCCCTGATGAACAAATTGAATCATCGCTGAATGCAAATCTACCAACGAACAGAATATGCAAGAATACATTTTACATCGTTTTGTGCAGAATAAGCTTAAACAACATGTTTGTTGTTTTAGAATAGATTTTCAGATTCATTGTTTTTTGTTTATTTATTTATTTTTTAAATCTCTTAATGGTCTGAATCATATTTATCGATCTGTTTTGCTTTAAACCTCTGAACCACCCACGGCTCTCAGGTCTTTCAGTAGCAGCCTCTTGATTATCTTAGAAAATCAAAGCAAAAACACTGACCTCCTTTCATTACTATGCTCTCCTCCTGTGAAACAAGGAAGGTTTTTGCATTTTGAAAGCAAACATAAAACCTACCTTTTCACCTCAACTGAATATATATTTTTGGGTTGTTTTTTTACCATGTGAAGGATTATCATGCACACGACTTTGCAGGAAAAGTGCTGTACAAATAAAGACTGATTGACTGTTTTCAGGCCTATATGTACCTTGGTGACAATATGTAATTAAGTAGAAACATTTGTACTGCACTCTTTTGAAATGTTCCATTCCCACAACAATTATCTTTCTCCAGCTATTTGGAAGCTTTACCTATTTCTGAACTTTTCCCTGAGCAGGAGCCACCTGTGAACGAAGGAGATGAGAACGCTGAACGAGGCAACTGGTCCAGTAAGAGGGAGTACATCCTCTCCACGATCGGTTATGCTGTTGGGCTGGGAAATATCTGGAGATTTCCATATCTGGCCTACAAGAATGGAGGGGGTACATTTGCTCATTTATTTGATTCGGAAATCCAATTTGAACATTAATCAGTAGATAACATAGATTAATCCCTTTGGAACAGGTGCTTTTCTCATCCCCTACTTTGTGATGCTGGTGGTGACTGGAATCCCACTTTTCTTTCTGGAAAGTTCCCTTGGTCAGTTCTGCAGCCAAGGCCCCATAAACATATGGAGAGCAGTGCCTATACTGCAGGGTAAGATGCACACCTGAAGGTGAACGTGTCTCTTAAAACACATGTCTGAGTCTGTTCTTTTATGGCGTTTCATAAAAACTCTGACCATTGGAGTTTTAGGACTTTGTGTCCAGACAGAGTTGCAATGATTATTGTGGCTAAATTGTGGCACACATGCAACATTATTATTGTGATTACTTTTTTAAAAGCACACAGACTGCCTGACATTCAGAAGGTCACCGGTTCAGCTCTCAGTTCAAAGCGTGTGATGTTTTCTTCTGGTACTTTCAGTCATAAAACATGGACTTTCTGTGAAGGCAAAACTAATAACCTCGGGGGTGAACTACCGGCACCTGCTTAATGATTCTCTAGACAGGTATCCAGCTTTCAGAGACTAAACACCTGGATTTTTCCACCAGTTAGTCAGAAATGAAGAAGCCGCTTAGATGAGAGGTGAAAGGTCAAACAAATTGCAAGGTCTTGCAAAGAGACTGAAAAGAGAGTTGTATGTAGAGTGGACATAGTTCTGAATATCTGGTCAAGTGAACAAGGTAGAAGAGTCCAATCTTTATTCCCAAACTATTACAGAGAAGAGCGGATCTCAGTCCAGAGATTTGATAACACCTTAGGCAGGGTGGGGGCAAACAGTGGAGACAGATGTATGGGAGAACTGAGCAGACAATAGACACACAGTGTATAATTGATCTGCAAACAACACAGAACAAGTGAACAGTGGGTGGCCATTTCGTTAAAGTGTGAGTGAAAACTTTGGCGGAATGTGGTGGATTGTATGCTGCAACATGAGTAGCAGGTGTGTAGTAGAGTGAGCAGGAAGCATGTGTCAGGAAGCAACACACACACACACCAGACAGAAAGAGGGAAATCAGCCAGTAGACTCACCCACATTTTTAAAGGAATGTCTTTTCTATTAACATTAACATTTCTTGACAATGTCTCTCTAACTCTGCAGGGGTTGGCATTGCCATGGTTATGGTGACACTGATAGTATCCATTTACTATAACGTCATCCTTGCCTACAGCTTGTACTACATGTTCGCTTCCTTCCAGTCTCCTTTGCCCTGGTCCAGCTGCGTCAGTACCTACAGTAACTGCAGCAACACACCTTCAGGTACCTGTCTCAAGTCCTACTCTGCTGATGTGTCATTGTCATGGGGTGAGATAAAATCACAATCACTCTCAGATGATTCTGAAGAAAAACACCTGATAATATAAATGCTTGTATTTACCACATAAGCATACCTGTATTTTAAGGAAGCCATTCACTTGTGCTCTTTCCATTTGTAGTATGGTGTAATGTAAGCGGTGTTTTAGTGGCCAACTGGACTCAGGAAAACATCACTTGTCCTTTGTCTGACGTGATCACAGCTTCAGTGCAGAGTCCGAGTGAACACTACTGGGAGTAAGAGTCACACACACACACACAAACACACACCCTTGTCGTGCTGTGATGTCAGTGAAAACATTTTTATCTCTCCCTCAGTCGTGTAGCTCTACAGAGATCAAGTGGTCTGAGTGAAACAGGACCTGTAGTCTGGCATCTGGCTCTATGTCTGCTGCTGAGCTCCATAATTGTTGCCGCAGCGCTCGTCAGAGGCATCAAGTCATCGGGAAAAGTGAGTTATCGTCCACTTTGAATTGTGTCCTTATCCACAGATTGATGAGCTCCAGAGAATCCAATAGAAAATGTACTGCAATGCAATACAATGCATACAAATCCAAGGTTAAGTGTGGAATAAAGAAAAGAGTATTAGTGCCACATGGAAAACAATTTCTTTGAAACAAAGTAAAAGAAATAAAACAGCATGAATTCTCAAATTTATGTCAGAATTCTGAGAAATAAGTCAGACTTGGCCCTAATACTCTTCCGTACACACATCTCAGTCTTAGAGCAGTATTTCATCACATTTCTACAGTTAAATCTAAGCTTTCATCTTTCCAGGTTGTCTATTTCACAGCTACATTTCCCTATGTGGTGATTTTCACACTGCTGATCAGAGGTGTGACACTAGAGGGAGCTAGAGATGGGATAGAGTTCTACATTGGTTCTCAGTCCAATCTGACCAAACTGACTGAAGCACAGGTGAGGACCCAACTTTCCTTACTTGAATACACAGTAGTACTGTTTTTTAAACATAAAAAAATATCTTTTTTTATGTTCTTTGTTTTTTTAGATCTGGAAAGATGCAGCGACTCAGACTTTCTATTCTCTCTCTATTGGCTGGGGTGGAGTCATGACTCTCGCTTCCTACAACAACTTCCACAACAATGTGTTTAAGGATGCATTTGTAGTAACACTGACCAATGCAGGTGGGCGTAAATGTCTCTAAAAAGGAAGTTTAAAATCTGTCCAGAACAGGATTTTCACCATTATTGATACGTTTTTAAAGCGGAAAACCAGCCTTACAAGATCAGGGCCGCCGACCCGGAGTCCTCAGAATCAGGAGGTCTCGCTAAGTCTCGGGTCAAAAAATAGATGAAAAAGCTGTAATTTCCTTCTTAAAATAACAACAGGTGGTGAGATGATGGTGCAGAAAGAGTTTGAACAAAGAGAACTTTATTTGTTACAAGCCATGCATCCGTTCAAGCGCTGCAGTTTGCTTGAGAGAGGTTCAGCCGAATCCTAGAACACTCTGGCCTCCGTCATTGGGAGTCCCAAGGATGGAGGCCAGAGACATCATCATCACCATTGCCCTTATTTGGTATTCTAGCTTCAGCAATGATTCCACCACACTCAGCACTGATTCCAAAACTGAGCTGTATTAATGTGTTCATCTGAGTCAGATACTTCAAAGTTCCGCTTTAAAGACGTTGATGTTTCTTTTGTTTTACTCATGCAGTCAAACTATTTTCATTCTTTCACAGGCACCAGTGTGATTGCAGGTTTTGCCATATTTTCAATTCTGGGTCACATGGCTCGTTTATACAACATGCCAGTTGGAGAGGTTGTAAAGGAAGGTCAGATGGACGCACCGTGTGAGCACTAAACTTCATATAAATGTAGAAGACTGGCAAGTGGCCTCTGATTGTTTCGTTTCTATGTCATTTCTATGTCTAGGGTTTGGCCTGGCATTCATTGCATATCCAGATGCTTTGTCCAAGCTTCCTGTATCACCTTTGTGGTCTGTTTTGTTCTTCTTCATGCTCCTGACAGTTGGCCTGGACTCTCAGTTTGCAGGAATAGGTAGGATGTTGTTTTTTTTGTACTTTATTCAGACCACTGCTGTACTGGTGGATCCTCTCATCATGTGTCATCACGTCTTTCTTTCTTTTTGTCATTAGAGGTGATCCTCACCTGTTTGTCAGATGCCTGTCCTAAAATGTTCAAAAACAAACATGCCTTACTGACTGTGACAACATGTGCTGGCCTCTATCTTCTTGGCCTACCATGTGTCACACAGGTAAGCCTGACTTCGTGGAATGTTCCTACCATTACAAACCTACATGAGACTATGTGACACTTGCGTCTGACATTAGGTGATCTTTGTGTGTATGTGTTAGGCAGGAATATACTGGGTGACACTGATCGACCAGTTTGTTGCCAGCTGGGTGCTTCTGGTCTTGGTCCTCTTGGAGATCATTGGCATCAGCTACATTTATGGTAAATAGAACCGTTTTGGATGTAGGTGCATAGAAAATGTGACAAAGACAGCCTTAATCTCTAGCTGTGTTCTTGTGCTTCACAGGAGGGAACCGTTTTATTAAAGACATTGAGATGATGCTTGGAAAGAAGAGTTTCACTTTCTGGCTTTGGTGGAGAGCATGTTGGTTTTTCATCAGTCCCTGTATCATAGCGGTGAGTAGCACACACACTGGATTAACTCCAGAAGCATAAGTCTTAGTTTGTCTCTCATCATGCAATCGATGAACAGTTCTGTGACATCGCAATGACAAGTCACTGAGTCATTGTTAACAAATGCAGTGGTTAAAAATGTGTATACTGTATATTTGTAGCTGTGTATGAATGTGCCAAATGATTTGATATTTGTTAGAAATTTTATTTATAATGGCCACAAGTGAATACGAGATATGTGGCCACTGTGGCACCCACTCTCTTTATATGTTTGTGACAGAAACAACAGAGACAATGACAAGATTGTGCTTTGTATAAGAGATAGACAGGGTTTTTTTTTTCTGAAAAACACAGGGAGCTGGAGTCAATCCCAGCTGACATGAGGCAAAAATCGGCTTACACCCTTGGACAGACCATCAGTCCTTCGCAGGGACAACATCCATTAACCTAATCAGCAAACTGCATGTTTTTGAACTGTAGGAGGAAGTCAAGCCAGTGACTTTCTTGCTGTGAGGCAACAGTGCTACCCACTGTGTGTCCATGTGTCCCTTTCTGGTTTTTCATCAATACAATGTCCAAAAATATGACAATGAATAGCAGCAAAATGTCACTTTCGTCAAACTGGAACTCTTTTAACTCTTGTATTCAATAAAACATATTGCATATGAGAAATAAACAATTATTATAAAGAACTAGAGAAATGTGTTTGTATAGGATACATCATGTTTATACTCTGCTGTTTAGGTGATCCTGGTCTGGTCTCTGATGACATTTACGCCTCCTTTATATGGGACAGTCCCATTCCCAGGCTGGGGCTTGGCTCTGGGCTGGTGCATGGTTGGGTTCATCCTACTCTGGATCCCTGTCATCGCTGTATATAAGCTGATAAGAACAGAAGGAAGCCCCTGGAAGGTGTGTTGTGTGTTGATCATCAAAAAAAATCTTTCTTCAGACACCAGGAGGAAAATAATTAATTTCTTTAACTTTCTACAGCGTTTGAAGTTGTTGTGTTCTCCATCCAAAAAATGGCATCCCTACCTGGACGTCCATCGAGGAGAGCGCTACTCAGAAGAACGCTGCTGTCGCATGAAGAACCTTGACAACAAACTCGATGAAGACATAAATGTAAATGTAAATGTCATTTCTAGCTCATGGCTCTGATGAGTAAAGGAGTGCAGATAGATAGATAGATAGATAGATAGATAGATAGATAGATAGATAGATAGATAGATAGGTAGATAGATAGATATATAGCTAGATAGATAGATAGATAGATAGATAGATAGATAGATAGATAGATAGATAGATAGATAGATAGATCGATAAATTTGTTTGTGTGTGTGGTGGCCACGCACCTTAGACAAGGCTTTAAAATAACAGTTTCTGCACATGTGTTAGGTATTAAATTAAATTCAAACTTTAGATAAAACAATAAAAAGAACCTTGTTGTGTATAAATCAGATTCTCCTGGGGCAGGTTATGAAGCTGAATCTATTAATGATATTAATGATGGTAAAAGAGATGAAATGCAGCCCCATGATGTACATCCGATCTTTCATGCACTTCTCTGGCCACATAGACTTCCACAAGCAGGGTTTGCCGTCACAGACATCACAGGAGTAGTGGAGAAAGCATTTGAAATGGCTCTGGAGCTGTGGAAGGGAACGAGTGGCTCAAAGTCTAAAGCCTGCCCCACACTAGAGGATTTCAAAATCTGACTTGATTTTAAAAACACAACAAACTCCATAATCAATGTTTTAATCCTGAGAAAGCACAGACTAGAAGATCCACTCAGGACCACACACTTGGCATTTAACCAGATGATTTCAAGGAGGAGATTCCAGGGATTTGGGATCTCACAGAAACTTGTGTGATTTCATTTTGTACTTTACGACACTTAGCATA
Source organism: Solea senegalensis (assembly GCF_019176455.1). NCBI lineage: Eukaryota > Metazoa > Chordata > Actinopteri > Pleuronectiformes > Soleidae > Solea > Solea senegalensis. The sequence continues at coordinate 6,722,712 of NC_058024.1, forward strand.
CTGTAAATACAGACCATGAATAAACCACATGGGTTTTGGATACATATCATTACGTTTATGTCACGTCTTCCTTGGTTGTTCTAACAGAAACTTGTGTAGTCGTCCAGTGTTTAACTAACTTCCCAGCAAATGCAAAAACATTGCTTGAATGTGTGTTTGCTTAAAGACTTGCATCTGCACACATGACTGTACTCATCTGCTTGTATTTCTCTGATGTTTCTCACAGTTGAAACTGAAATGCATCTCATTTGTGGACTGACATCTACTCCTGCTGTTAATGTGTGTCCACGATGAGAATTTGTTCAGCTCACACCACATGTTTTCTGTGTGTGGTGTGGAAAGATCATCTGCATACACTCAGCAGGGTATAACCTGTATCAAATACCATATCTATAATATCTCTAACACCATACCATATTTCTGGATTACATTTATACTTGTGTCCAATGTCTGTGAAGGTTCTCAGTCATCCAGGTCATAGTCATCTTCTGTGGTAAGCTTTCATCAGAGAGGCTTCTTCAGTTCTAACTAAACGGTGGACAAATAAAACAGGTATTTAGCCTCTTGCAGCTGAAACCTGTCTAGAGAGTCGTTAAGTTAAGTTGAACAACGCAGATTCCTCATTATATTGCACTGCAAAAAAAAATAATGATTTGTTTGTGTGTGGAGATTTTGTCCTTAGGACAACTTGTGTTTACTGTTGTTGTGATACATCCCTGACCACAACTAGTGGTTCATAAGAATGAGGGCATTACTGTACAGTATGTTTGTTCAGTAACACTTTCTCCCTGTTGTTATGTGGATCACACAACTCACATGTCAGGAAAACAATTCAAACATTGACGAGAAGACAGACAGAGAATGAGAGACAGAGGTCAGGGGCACCATAGATCAGCACCACTTCATTTTGATTTTGTGACAAGATGATGAGATGAAATTAAATGATCCAAGTTTATAATTGTAATTACTGGTGTTTTAAAGTATACAAAGCATCCTAAAACAGTTATGTTCATCATTGTTTCCCTTTTGTCTTTGGACATACTGTACAGTATGTATGATGGGGGAGGATTATAGACAGACAGACAGAAAGACAGACACTTGTCACAAGACATCAAGAGTTAAACAAAACAAAATATGGCACTAAAAGTTTGTGACTCGCACACAGACACATCATACTGTATTTACCTGCAACTATGCACAATGGCCATGTAACTTCTCAATCACACATTAGTCTGTGTACCTGTGTCTGACTCTATTTCTAGTGTTAGCTGTGTTTTTATTTCTTACAACTAAAGGTTGATTTCCTCAACTCTAAAGTTAACACAGACTTTTACTTCATTTAAGGTACAAGGCACCACACACAACATTTACAGCATGTAATCATTACCTAATGTTTTTGCTTGTTTGTTTTTGGTTTAAAAAAAACATTTTATAGTATGCATTTTTCTAGTTCAAGCCTGAGAATGAAAGTGAATATTTATGTCCCTTACTCCAGTAAATCAATATTAAATTAAATTATGCAATATTTCCTAAATCTGATCATCAACTGTAGATCCCAGTTGAAAATCTTTATTAGAACTGAATCAAATGGAAATGAATGTTGGTGACTTAACACTTGTTGAGAACACCACACAGCCATTACCTCAACAAAAACAGTTGGTGTTTAAAGGTATTATAGAAAATGACATAACTGGATATAGTTTGTCTGTATCACTCACAACTCGCCTTTTGTATGATTTGTATTCATTAGTTTGGATGGTAAATCTTCAGTTCGTCTGGGTTTTAAAAAAGATAGAACCTGGTTTCCTGGAGTATCTTTTGTGAAATAAATAGCAAATAGAAAAAAACACAGTTTCCACTATCCTGTTTTAAAAAGCTTATCGCTAAATTCCCTATTAAATTGCCTTTTAATCTAACTTTCTTATTAAAAGAATCAAACATTTGTATTTTTTTTATGTGCATTGCACCTCAACCATTTTTTATCTGTGTCTTCATCCCATTATGCTTCAGCTGTTTGTGCTGATTTTAGTGAAGAATTCTATATTCATTTTATTTACTTTACTAAAGCTCCAACACAGATCCTCTCACAAAGGGCAGCAAAATCACAAAAATGGCCTCGTATTAAATCACACTTTTATATTCAAGGTGAAGCACCAAGTGTGGTGATATTGAATGTGAATTGAAAAATAACTATTGAAGGCTGATTTTTATGGACCAACATGTAAACCTGGATTTTACAGTATGTTCTCCATTTATTCTGCTGTCTGGTGACCTGATCTGATAACTGATAAACCTGTTTCTCAAAAAGAGACTGCAGCAAGCAAAAAACAATTCCAAATATATAATAATGAAATGTAAATATACATACATGTGCTTAGTAACTTGTTTAACAAGGAATGATGATTTTTAATTATGTCAATAATTCAGAAGAAGGTTGTGTGTTTTGAAGAGTGTAAGCCATTTTGCACTTTTAATTCAATGTACTGTATGATACTTATAATAAGAGAGACTTTAGAAATGTTGGTAATGGGTCGTGCTTTGTCAATCATCCATTATTTATTCACAAAATATTTGTTTCTCTTTTTACATTACATTAAGTTACATGTCATTTAGCAGACGCTTTTATCCAAAGCGACTTACAACGGAATCAAGTACAATTAGCCAGGGGTGGAATCGAACTTGCGACCATGATGTCTTTGGTACACAAGGTAGGGTCTTAACCACTGAGCCACTCCACCACTATTTGTCACTTTTCATGACAAATAGAGTTTCTTGTCATTTTACCAAAATCTCTATTACTCTCCTCTGAGATTCTACAATCTTTTTTTCCTGCTTCTCTTTAGTTAAAAAATAATTTAATTATAAGGACAACTGTACATACTTATATGAATATATATTCATATAAAGACTCACTGCACCTATGCAGTACATGTGAGATGTCACATGTACTGCATAGAATAAAGTACATGTGAGATGTCACATGTACTTTATTCTGCAGTAAGAACATGTGTTTGATTAGCCCCTGGGCATCATCAGTTAGCACAACACTGGAAGAAGACAAGGCCAATTTTAAACGTACAACTCAAATGGTTGCTCAGTGCATCGGTTTGCTTTCGACATTTGCCACAGACAGACCTGTACATTTTGTGGAGTAGTGGCTAACACTGTTGCTTTGCAGCAAAAAGGTTGCTGCTTCACATGCCAGTCAAGGCCTTTCTGTGTGGTGTTTGCATGTTTTCCCTGTGTTTCCTCCCACGTGTCCAAAAACATGCAGAGGTTAATTGAGCACTGTAAATTGCCCATAGGTGAGAGTGTGAGAGTGAATGGTTGTTTGGCGCTGCCATGGACTGTGACCTGTCAATGTCAGCTGGGATTGTCAGCAGCATCCCTGCAACCCTCATGTGGAGGATAAAGCAGTAGATAATGAATGAATGAATGGACGACTCAGTTTGCTTTCCTCATAAGTTTGCCCCAAACCAACACATCATCATCATCAATCTTGTCATAACCACAAACCCTTACATATCAGTGAACTGTTACGTACATGCATGGTCAGCAAGAATTTAAAATCAACTGACCAGTGCCTATTTCATGTCCCACGGTCAAATCTTAAATCTAAGGGTGATTGGACTTTTGGTGGCTCCAAATCTATGTATGTCATCATCTCTTTCTTTAATAAAACAATTAAATACCCACCAGGTCTTTTTTTTACCTATACTCTTAGTAAGTGCTCTTAGTAAGTCACCTGCCGAGTTTGAAGCCTGTCAAGGGAACCATTCAACAGATATGTGCTTGACAGACAAACAGACGTGCCTTGCATTTGTGGATCACACAACTCACATTTTGATTGTTGGAATGTTTATTGCATCAGATTATAATGGTTAATGAGTGATGAGCAAACAACTTAAACCATGGAGCCTGCAGGTGGATGCTGGCGTGGAGGTGGGTCTTAATGCACTTTATTTTTTAATTTTTTTTCAATTTATGAATTTAATTTCTGTGAAATATACTACTGTATATTAAATCAACAATAACAATAATAAGAATAAGAATAATAAGTTGTAGTACATCCAAATCACTTTTTCTTACACACCCGACATTTAAGTCCTATCTATCAGTAGCTTAACAGATGACACTCATCCAGATAAGGCGTTTGCCTCTGGGGTTAGCCTGCAGGCAGATCAGGTACAAACAAGCCACTAGATCATTCAAGTTTCAGTCAACAATGAGCCGTTTAAATTGACTCTGAGGTCTGTTCGTTATTTTCCACCAGTAAGAAAAAGCATGAGAGCAGAGGCAGATTACAGATAAGAGCAAAGCATCTCTCATTTTAGGACAATATTTATATTCTTTCTCATGACATTTGAAGATTAAAAGACATGGAGAAAACTTCGTCTTCCAATGCTTCCAAGGACCCCGCTATTCTTTCTGCTCAGGTAGGATTATAGAAAGGTACCGCTGTAATTAACAGCAGCCTGCACTGCCGTTTATACCGCTGATAATATTTATTTACTGTATTTTAAGTGTGAAATTCTTAGCATTTATCACTGAAATATATACTTGTATTATTATTATTGTATATGTATAATTTGTTTTACAGACATTTACATTTGTAGCAAAAAGTTCAACTGATCACATTGTACACAACCAACATTGGATTATATGGCCACTGAGAGACAGAATATCACAAATGTTTTTCATGAGGTACCAAGGTAAATACTGGAAAGTCATACATAATGAAAATACTCGAAACTTACCGACAAAAGTCAAGTCAATAAAATGTTTTTCCCAGTGAGTATATAGAGTATAAAATCTGGAGAAACAGATGATATGTAGTCTCAAACTCGGTATCACAGACGCTGTGGTTTGGCACATTGTTGTCATATTCCTATCTTAAGGCAATTTAAAGCAGGCTGCATATTCTCACCAACAAAACTTTAAGGGAACTTTATTAGTAATATAGCATGTGCACAAGGCATATAATGTAATCTGATCATGTAGAGTTGGTCATACTTTGGCAGGTCAGGACACTGTTATCACATGATCAAAGTGTGTGAACACAGGTAGGCAAAGAGACTGACAAACAATCCAGTCATTAAATCGCAAAGAAATTGTTTTTGTTGTATTTTGGATTTATTTTTAACGAGATGAATTAAGATTTCCAAAAGAATTTAACAAACATTTAGGAAATATTTAAACAGAGATCACCTACTATGCCTTTAATAATGTTTTAAAGTTATTTAATGAAATGGGATATAATACTCACTTTGGAACACGCCGCTATTGTCTATCATGTTCCACCACCACGATAATATCAATACACCAACAACGTGTCCGACTCCATCTCATCTTGAACTAGCAGTTGTATGATGTTTAGCACCATTTTACATTTGGTGCATACCCAGTATCTTCAAACTTGTACAATTCTTTTCTGAGCAGGAGTCGCACATTAATGATGGTGATGAGAACTGTGACCGTGGGAACTGGACTAACAAGTCCGAATACATGTTATCTATGATCGGCTTTGCAATTGGCCTTGGAAATATCTGGAGATTTCCATATATGGCCTATAAGAATGGAGGGGGTAAGTGTTGGGAGTCAGTCAGTAGCTAATGTTGTCAGAGGCCAAGTGTTATTGAATATCATGACAACCTTCTTTTATCCCTGTGAGCAGGTGCCTTCCTCATTCCGTATTTCCTAATGTTGGCTCTGTGTGGAATTCCACTTTTCTTCCTGGAAAGCGCTGTTGGTCAGTTCTGCAGCCAAGGCCCAGTCAACATTTGGAGAGCAGTGCCGATATTCAAGGGTGAGGCTGAAATCTATTAATCTAAATGCAACAATAGTGAAGATCACCATTCACTTCCTCATGAAGCAGAGAATTGGCAAGTATTGAAAACACATAAAAGCATGTAAAATGGAAGCCGACCGGCATGAACATGGCTCCACAGCTTTTGTTTGCCGTACTGATGAAAACAAATGCACACGGCCAGGGGGGCATCAGTGGTGAGTTTTGTTGCTCTATGAATATCTGAGTGAATAGTGAATAGGTGAATGGCAAAACTATAGTGTAAAGCATCTTTGAGTGCTTGTAAAGACTAAATCAACATATAATACAGTCCATTTACCACTTTTAAAATAGATATTCTGTGTGTTCCTCTTGCCACCAGAAAGTTGAAGAGAGAGCGATTGTGTGCTCAGTGCATTTTAAGGGGTCAAATATTTGATTTAAAAAAAAAAGAAAACATGCTTCATCATGCAATTTGTTCACTTCTCCAGGTATAGGGGTCTCCATGGTTGTAGCCAACATATTATTTTCAATTTACTATGGTGTCATCATCGCCTACGCCTTGTACTACATGTTTGCCTCCTTCCAATCTCCTTTGCCATGGTCCAGCTGCTTCAGCTGGGCGGACAGTTACTGCAGCAGCACACCTTTAGGTACTGTACCTTTCTTCTATTCTTGGGCAGAGCTGTCAGTCAAATATGCTGTTTGGTGGATGCTGTTTTGTTTGATGTACAAGAATCTCCCAATATATTCATGGTCACAAAGTGTGTGCAATCTCAAATTGGTATCAAACACCATATGGTTGCACAATGCAATGGTTCCAATGGGCCCAAGCCCTAATGGGGCCCTAAGATGAATTGTGGCACTTTTCTATGATACAATTCTAGCACGGCTCCTATAATCAAATGTGATGTCAACAGACTGCCGGCCACTGATTGGTTAAAGAATATTTAATTTAATCTCCAATATTTAGCAAGGAAATGTCTAACATCTCAATATTTAGCAGAGTAGTCTGGTGTATTTAGCTGGCAATCTTGAGCTAAATCAAAACCTATTCAGCCATATTTCAGTTCAGTGACAGACGGAGTCTGTGCTCCTGTCAAATATAGACAAATATTTTGAATTAACTGATTCTAATGATTCAGTTACACCGAAAACAACTGCATTGTGTTTGTGACGCTTATAGAACGACGTCCATGCTATGACGGCCGTGCCCACGTTGCGGAAGAACTATGAAGTCGTGGAAAACGACGTGTCTGATACCAAACCGAGTAGAGTAGAGCCGAGTAGGGCTCCAACTGTATAATGAGAAAGCGCCATTTGATTTAAGGGCTCCCTCCCACAACGTCAGAGTAGCCGGTGCTTGACTATTTCTGATACAAATGTCACACTATAAACTGCATTAATTATAGTTGTATTAATTACACCAAACCAGTGCCACTGTTGTTGTTGTTGTTTTAGTATTCATTTGCACAAACTTGGGCTGCCTCTTATCAAGTTGCTATTTGAAGAAAGCCAATTCTTGGTTTCTGTTTTCTTATTTAGTGGCCTGTAATGTAAGTGGAGTTTTAGTGACCAACTGGACACAGGAAAACATCACATGCCCTTCATCAGACAAAGTCACAGTTTCAGTGACGAGTCCAAGTGAACAGTACTGGGAGTAAGAATCTCATACTTAAACATGCACAAATACACCCCCTTGTTATGTTTTGATGTCAGTACAATCATTTTTCTCCCACCCCCACAGTCGTGTAGCTCTACAGAGATCCAGTGGTCTGGGTGACACAGGACCTATAGTCTGGCACCTGGCTCTGTGCCTGCTGCTGAGCTCCATGATTGTCGCTGCAGTGCTCTTCAGAGGCATCAAGTCATCAGGAAAAGTGAGTTATCGTCACGCTGCGGTGACGCAATAAATATGCTTGAGCCAGCAAATGTACGTCTCCCGTGTAACATTCAACCCTTTGTGTCTGTGTCGGGCAGGTTGTGTATTTCACCGCCACATTACCTTATGTGATCATTTTCATTCTGCTGATCAGAGGCATGACACTAGAGGGCGCTAGAGATGGACTAGATTTCTACATAGGTTCACAGTCTAATTTCACTAAACTGACTGAAGCACAGGTAAGATCATGAGAACCACAGTGTTCAACAGTAAAACAACAAAGTCATACATTTGCAGCAGAAATGATTGTTGTTCAAATGTTGTTGTGTCTTAGGTGTGGAAAGACGCAACAGCTCAGACCTTTTATTCCTTGACCATTGCTATGGGTGGAGTCACAACTCTTGCTTCCTATAGCAAATTCAACAACAACATCTTCATGGACGCAGTTATCGTATGCCTTCTTAACCATGGTAGGAAAAGACAAGTTATTTTAAATCAGGTTAATAAGTTAAATTAAAGTTAATTAAATTGCATGACACTCCATGTTGCAGCATTTGAATGAGTATGAAAGATGTGTGTGTGAATGAAGCCTAGAAAAGCTCTATATAAATACAGACCATAATACCAACTCTTTGGTAGAAACGAGTAACAAAGATAGTTAGAGGAAATGTAGTGGAGTAAAATTGCAAATGTATAAGGAAATGTATAAGTAATTTATAAAATATAATAAAAAATAATAAGTAAAAGTTGCTAGAAGTATAAATAAAGTATAGATAAGTGAGTTTTGTCAACAATACTATATTAATAATATTACAATATTAAACTTATCACTGTATAATTCAATACTGTTTTTATATATGATATAATATTGGAACTGTTTTCTAATTCTCCTAGGAACTAGTGTGTTTGCAGGCTTTGCCATTTTTTCAATTTTGGGTCACATGTCTCACGTCTATGGAAAGCCTGTTGAAGAAGTAGTGACTGAAGGTTGGATACCTGTCATAAAACATATACAATATAACATATATCGTTTAAAAAACATGTGTTGCAGGTTCTCTGATGTTTTGTATGTCTTCCTGCAGGGTTTGGCCTGGCTTTTATTGCATATCCAGATGCTCTGTCGACTCTTCCCCTCGCTCCTCTGTGGTCCGTCTTGTTCTTTTTCATGCTTTTCATAGTTGGCCTGGACTCTATGTTCACACCAATAGGTGAGTCTGTCTTCTATCAGCTGCCACCTTATGCAACCTATACAAGTTATCTCTAAGAAACAAACGTTGTTCATCAATGTTCTTCTCTTACTGTTAGAGGTGATCAGTACAACCTTGTGTGATGCCTTCCCTAAACAGCTGAGTCACAAACGTGGCTATGTGTCACTGTGCGTGTGTGGCATCATCTTCCTCTTGGGTCTGCCATGTGTGACAAGGGTAACATGGATCTTCTAGGAGTGACTACATGACTGTTGTCTGATATTATTTACCTGCTCACATTCTCTCTTCCATGTAATGTAGGCAGGAATATATTGGGTGATTCTCATTGACCAGTTTGCTGCCACGTGGGTGATGCTAGTTGTGGCTGTCTTTGAGATCATTGGATTCTGCTACATATACGGTAGGAGTATAATGGCGTGTTTCCACTCGACTCACCTCGCCTTCGTACAGCATGGTTATTGTACATTTTCACTAGTGATAGATAAAGTTCTTGTTACAGTTACAGCTACTTTTTATTATTTTTTACATCTATAATTATAATATATATTATTATTTTTTACATCTATAATTATAATATATATTATTATTTTTTACATCTATAATTATAATATATAATTTAGTTATTTATCAGACTTTAAAGGTAGGGTTAGTGGGAGATCCTGGAAAAAACAGTTGGAGCAGGCTACATTTTGAATTCAAAAGTCCACGCCCCTTCCTTCTGACCTCCAAAACTACGCCTCTAGAGGATAGGAACGCGTAATGGTTGTTCAGGAAGAGCGTTGGTTTCACACGGATTCACGAGCACTGCGCAGCATCGATAACTTTCGGCATTTTTGGTACTTTTCGGTGACGCTAACTTTTTCCGATACTGTTCAAACAACAAACACTCTCAAAAGATCACAAAGACATGAAATTAACCTAGCAGTCCAGTAGAATCCTGCCAGAAGCATCATGTCATATATTTATTTATTATTGGTGTTGATAAGCGGACCCAAAATACGTTTTTATACAAAAATACAAAAATACAAAAAAATGTGTCACAGGCCCACATTATCCCTTCATATTTAAATGATGCTGGCGTGCACATATGCACACCTGACTCCAGATTCTATTCAATTCTAATGTATTTTCTTACCTGGATCATGCATATGAATTGGCATTTAAGGCAAAACCTGTTTGTTGTCACAGACCAGTGTGGTACAGTTAGGAGGACAATTCATTGTTGGTTCTGATCTCTTTATGAGACACAATGTGAACTGCGCATTCTCATCAGTCATTCACAGGCACATTTCTCTGTGTAACGTACACGCTGAGACTCGAAACAACGGTCCATTTATTTTGTGAACACTAAACAAAATGTGGCTGGCAGTTGACTGAGGTCTCTGTTGTCTTACTGTAAGCTGTGCACATGTGCACTTTTCATCCCATGCAATACAGGGGTGAACCGTTTGATTAAAGACATTGAGATGATGATTGGGAAGAAGAGCGCTTTCTTCTGGTGGTGGGGAAGAGCTAGTTGGTTTTTCATCACTCCCGCTATCACTCTGGTAAGGTTCGATCAGGACGCCCTTTTTGTACGCTTCACACCAGTGACATGAAACAATGATGTGAAATTCACCCTTGATAAACACACAAGGGCTGCAATTATTGTGCATCAAATAGAAACAAAAAGATTTTTAGGAAGATGTTTTCTTTATTAGCATGTTTATATCGTAGACCTTTAACGTTAATTACATTTCCAACCTCCCTCACCCACTGATATGATGTAGGGGAGGTGTCACATTTCCAATATTGAAGAATTACACATTTGACTACGTCTAAGTGATGTATCTGTCCACTTTAGAGAACATAGCCGCAGCTGGTGAATAAGAGTAACTACAGCAGGGGTGTCAAACTCAAATGACCTGGGGGCCAATGTGCATCTAGTCTGGTCAAGAGGGGGCCAGTCTAGAGGGGAAAAAAAGTAGTGTTCAGTAGTGGGTGGGCAATATGAGCTTAAAATTATTACACAATATTCCATGACATCACAATAAGGATTTTCATGAAGACAGTTCACAGAATTTCAAAGTAAAGTGCTTAAATCCAAAATCAAGCAAATCATAACATGGACAACTGTGAACAACAAACAAAACAACAAACAAAAAAAGCTTATATATGTAATTGATAATCAGAATTTTATTCTGTCTATATTCTATCACCTTAGCCACGCTGTGTTTAAAGCGTCAACATCGACATCCGGACAGCGGAAAGCCTCCACATCTTCCGCCGCCGACTAAAAACAAATTTCTTCCAACTCTACCTCGACTAAGACGACGACGACAAAAAAAAAAAACGTATACATCGCACTTATGACTAGCAATTCATAGTTTGGCTTATTTGAAGCTCTTACTTACTTCTAGTTCTTATTTTTTACCCAAATGTTTAAATGCACTTATTGTAAGTCGCTTTGGATAAAAGCGTCTGCTAAATGACATGTAATGTAAATGTAATGTAAAGGAAGGTTGCGGGCCATGTTTTCATAGTAACATGATAATAAGTGACGGGACGTTGAGTTTGACACCTCTGACCTATTATCGCATAGGGGAGACAGGATATATAGTCTAGATATTTTTAAGTGGAGTTTATGTACAATTTTAAATAGATTTTAAAACCAAAAGTTTGATATAATCTTCAGAAATCAGCAATTTGAATCAGTCAGAATTGGCAGAAATAAAATTATGTTACCTGATTGTTTTAATGTGATATTAACACAGAACTAAGAAGAAACAGGTAGTTGAGCAATTGTAGCTTTCATTCGTTGTTATTACACAGAAAACATAAGGGAGAATGAATCTTAAACTTCATAGTACACCAATTGTTGACTGTTGTTACACATTTATCACTTTTTCTTTAACTATTTATGTCACTGGCATTGTTGTGCACCACCAATTACCCTGTAATCTTCACCATTTATTCTGTCGTCTAGGGGATCTTCATATGGTCACTTGTGACCTATGTTCCCCCCTCCTATGGAGAAGTCCTCTTCCCAGACTGGGGCTTGACTCTGGGTTGGTGCACTGCTGCCTTCATCGTTATCTGGATCCCTGTTGGCATGGTGTATATGCTGATAAAAGCTGAGGGGAGTCTCTGGGAGGTGAGTTTGTCGTGTTGTATAACATAGAGCAGCCATGTTATACAAGCAGCCATTTAGTCCCCTCCCACCTCTTATCCTGGGAGAAGCTGGAGGAAACACAGCTCATTTCTAATTGTATCACACTTTCCACAGCGTTTGAAGTCATTGTGTTCCCCATCTGAGGATTGGCATCCTTTCCTGGGCATCCACCGAGGAGAACGCTACTCACCAATGACTAAAAAGTAAATGTAACCCCCAGTTTACTACACTGACCTGTACTGTATTAATACGTGATATACTTATCCCGATGCTGCACTCTCCTGTCAGTGGGGCATGTAGCAGCCTCGGGATGTGGAACCAGTGACCTTTTTGCTGTGAGGCAACAGTCACTAGACTCCAAGACTCACCCTGTGCAGAGCAAATTTGTCTGACACCGTGATGCAGTGGTGGCAAACCTGCGGCCTGCGGGCCACTATAATGAAAACATACTAAATACAGTATATTTGCTGACAATATTCAGAGGTAGAGGTAATAGTAAGACATTTGTACGACGCAGTATTAGGGCCATGCATGAAGACAAAAACATTTTTGCCATGACAAATTCAATCTCGCCATGTCGAGATTAAACTCCACATCCCAAGAAGTTGGAATTTCAATTCAATTCAATTCAATTCAATTCAAGAAGGAAGAAATCTCTGACTGAACCAGACTCAAAGATGTTCAGCCATCTGCCTCGACCAGATGTACCAGAGCACAGTGGGACCTTTGCTTTGCTGTGGTAATGCCTGTGCTCCACACCCTCAGGATCAAGCAACTTATTCAATTGTCTTGTTGTGTCTTGGGATACTGTGGGAAATGACCAGTCTTTCCTCTTCTTCCTGTAGTGGTTAAGATAACAATCTACTAACAGTCAAGCTGTGAATGGAGGCTCGGGAAAGTGTATGATAAGGAAGGGTCAATCTAGGTTTTCAACAAATGGCATCTGTTAATTGTCGTAAACATTAGGTGACATCTCAGGGGGTCATAAACGTTGTTTCTTGTGTCTGTTGTTGTTTTACTTTGATGTTTCTGTATAAATGGTAGAGCTTTCTTGAGAAACGGGAGAGAACATTTAGACCTTCTTGGTGACAGGGTCTCTCCTTTATGCATGAAGTAAAGATTTGATTCACTGAACACTGATGACTCCAAATTTCTTTCACAATACAACATAACCTCTCATCGATATCCCCGCATCTGCCCATTTCCAGCTATTTCTTTTTTAGCAAGAATGTGCCCACTTCCACACAGTTTTCGGTCAAACCTTTTCTACGTCCCTACACTAATTACTATACTATGTGTCTGCGCTAAAAGAGCAAGGATTTCCTTGGTGCTAAAACCGTTTCTGAAGTACAAATTCATCAATTTGTTTAGACAAGGCATTTTTTTGAGTCGTAGGTCTGAGACTGACTGTCAGTGGCAGGTTCTGTGGTGCGGCCCCTCTCTCATGGACATGGCGAGACTTAAATCTCAACATAATATTCCAACTTTAGTCTCAAAAGTCATGGCAAAAAAAAAAGTCCTCATGCATGGCCCTAATACTCAGTGCTCAGTGCAATATCAGCGCATGATTAAATGTGTTACATTCAACGTTAAACCATATAAAAGCGTGTTTGGTGTTTTAATTAAATATTTCTGTACAGTTGTTTTTGATATTAATAGATGTTTGTTTGTTTTTTATTCAGAAGTATACCTCGTTCCATATCAAAACTAACACTTTTACTTATATTCTGTGCAATATCACCATGAATATCTTTATATTATGGATGGATGGAACATTGTGTTAGAATTTTAGTCTTGTACTGCCCACTCACTATGTAACAGTTATTTGTTTTTCCACTCTTTTTCTATAGACCGGCCGCCTCTTAACCAGACTAGATGCTCATTTCCCCCAGGTTATTTGAGTTTGACACCCCTGCCATAAGCCATGATCCAGTCAGGACTGTTTCATATAAGCACTATTTCATATCATGTCATTGTTCAGTATGATTCTGATCATGTCAGAGATTTAGAATCACTAACTAAAAAAAGGTTACATTTGTTTTCCCTGATTCACTTTTTTCACAAAGATATGGTGCTTGTGTGTGTGAAAGCACAGGCAAAATGATCAGAGCTATACAATACATCTATACATCTATACAAAACTTGTGATTATAAAAATCAGCTTGACGGACACGTTAATTTCCTTTGGTTTCACCTGGTCCAAGTGCTGCTGTGGTCATGATATTTATCGACCTCATCAAATGGTCAGAAATCAGTGAATGAAAAAGTCATCACAATGTCCTTGATTCACTTGTCTTGAATTTAAACATTTAAACTGTTGCTTGAGAGACTGTACATGTATTTTTTAAATGCTTCTGATGATTAAACTGACTTGAATGCTGTCATCCATTTGTCACCCAATTTTCTAATGTCACACTTGATGTCCATGTCCATTTGGACTGAAAATGTCCTGTGAGTTAAGTGCTTTTGTCCATTTTTCCAGAATAACTTTCAATATCTGGGCGTTATTTACAATTTACTGCATGTTAAAATAGTGTATTAACAATTTATAAAACAAAAAGGTTTTATAAAGAAAAACACTGTAGTTGTACACGAACACCAGATTGTGCGTGTTAAATTTGAAATTTGAATAGTATAAAACCTAAAATAACATTTGTTTGAGTGTTTGTTTCAATGTCCAAAAACAGGCCAAAAAAATGGAAACTATGTACAGGCAGTTTTTCCAACTCTCCTCTCTTGATAAAGACGCTGATTCTCCATCCTCCTGCAATAGCACGAGTGAAATTACCCTAATAACCACATAACCAATTTCTCAGCTTTCAGAAACAGTTGGATTTTTTCCAATGGCAGAAACCGTTGCATAATTATGGTAATGCAGAGTGCACTTGAGCAAAACGTGTTGTGGAAGTGAATGTTTTCTGTGTCCTCGGGTGAAAGTCAAACAGCTGAAGGCTGAAACATTCACTCAGACACAAAACTAAACCAACTCAACTTTAGTTGAAGGATGTCTCCATCTCTGTGGCCTCACATTTAATGACAGATATTTTGTCAGGAGCAGGTGAAGTGTCAGACAGGACAGTGCTTTTCTTGTACATGTGGTAATTCAACATACCCTTGGCTTTTTTTTCCCCTGTTATTATAATGTACTGTATTTAAATTCACGCAGCCACATGATACAGTGAGTCACCTGTGTATTATTTGTCCTCTCATCCCATAGACTAATATTGCATCTTGATTTAAATTCCGATCATACTAAACACATAGTATGAACTAGAACAACTAGAAAGTGCACAAAGAGCACATATAGACACAAAGGTCTGCACATACTGTATATACACAAAGCATATTTGTATATGTGTCTAATGTTGACACTGCAGAGTGCAACAATAACCTCTCCCTTTGCCAAGCCTGTCAGGGAACTACGGTGGCCTTGTTATACCAGAAAGGATGAAAACATGTAACACAAGTGCCTTCACTCTTCCACTCACTCTGCCTCTTTCATAATGGTTTATGCATTTAGTTTGTGTGGTCGACACTGTTCACCATTGTTGGACACATCTTTTCATTAAATGGTGGTTTTTGTTGGTTTTTATGACTCTCTGCAAAGTACATTAACACTGACGTCATCAAATTTGGGTTAGGGTTATTATTATTATGTAGTTAAACAAAACCCAGACTATGTCTCATATTTGAGATTCTTCAAAGTAGCCACATTTTTGCTTTGATGGCAGCTTTGCACACCTTCTTGCCTTCTTAATTACCATCAGTTGTGTCATACAGAGGTGGTCGGGTGGTACACACTTCTATAGAGTGAATATACAACTAATGACCTTCTCAAGATTATGGCGAGAACCACTCAAGTAAGTAAAGACAAAGAACTTTGAATGTGTGGAAACCATCAAACGCTGTGATGAAAAGGCCGAGACTTTGAGTGCATTAGAGTTAGCAGGCTTAACAAACTGCAAATTAACAGAATCTCAGAAGCTCAAGAAACAACATCAACTCAACATCAACGGTGACAAAAGAAACAACACTATGCTGTGTTCTACCACTAGGTGGCACTGTTGTTGCAGACCTGTAGAAGGCAAAGTAAAGCATCACATTTCATACACAGGGGTTAAAATTAATCCATTCATTCGTTAATTAATTCATCTTCTGGTGGCATGGTGCCACGGTGGTAAGTAGTGGTTATCATTGTTGACTCACAGCAAGAAGGTCCTGGGTTTGATTCCTAGTCTGAGACCTTTCTGTGTGGAGTTTGCATGTTCTCCCCGTGTCTGCGTGGGTTTCTTCCGGGCTCTCCAGTTTCCTCCCACCATCAAAACATGTTAGACACTTTCGGTCAGGTTGGTCCCTCAACCCTTCATCTGACCTTGAAATGTCTTTTGACCTTCACATTTCCTTTCAGGCGCTGGTGCCAGTCTCAGCTAACATAAATAAGGCAATAGGCGGGGTACACCCTGGACAGGTCGCCAGTCCATCACAGGGCCACACATAGAGACAAAAAAACATCCACTCTCACACTCATGCTCAATTTAGAGTGTCCAGTGCTTGTTTTTGGACTGTGGGAGGATCCAGAGAACCCGGGAGAAAACCCACGCGCACACACACACACACACACACACACACACACACACACAAAGAGGATTAAAATTGTGTGCAAGTGTGTGCGACACTACTGCTTAAGTCGTGTTCTGTCTTAAGTGAACAGCATTGTTCAAGATTCCTGCATCATTTATTATTCCTTCTTCATTACACATTAGACCAGAGGAAGTGTCTAAAATGTCTTTGGTCTAATGAGTACAGATTTGAGTACAGATTTTTACCTGCCATGTTGTTGTTAGATGGAGAAAAGGTGTGGTACATGTGTGGTTCTCACCATGAAGCATGAGGAGGAGGAGGTGTGATGGTGTGATGGTGTGGAGGTGTGGAGGCTCAGCATATTGCACTTCATCCAAACAACACTATTTATATACTGTGATGCATAGGTTACATTAGATCCTCATATTGTTATTTAGATCTTGTTTATATTTAAATCTCTGACATCATGAATGTTGGTGTCTCTTAATGAGAGAGACCTGAGCGTTTGTTGCATTACTGAATCACACCACCAGAGAGTGGTAACGAGCTGTATAAGGTCCAGCTCTTTTAAGTAGAGGATTGTACAAAACTCACAGACTTTGATTTGTGTAATTCTGTCTGCAGTGATGTCATTTGTTTTTTTACATAAATTTGTCAAAATCTCCAAGCGGATCTGAACCCACGACACAAGATGATTTATTCTGAACTCCTTTAACCTCAACCCAATGTCTCGTTTTCCCCTCTTGTCTCTTTCATCACCATGGCAACCACGAACAGGGAAACAGCAGACAAACACAGACCTGTTGCCATCCACATACCACACAGTTGACACGATGATGAATCGGGATTACTCAACGTGTCCATGTGTTGTCTCAACCAGTGAAAGTGCCTCTGTCTACACTTCAAATGAAATAATACAATTGAAGCACTGCAATTGCAAGATATCGATTTCTATTTTGAGATCTTTCCCAGATGAACGGATGTGATTAAGTGGTGTAATTAGCTGTTACTCTGTGCAGTAGAGGTGATTTTTCTTGATTGCGTTAAACTTTCTCAGAGAGGCAGGAGAGTGTGTACCTCAGGCACAACAAGTCTCCATTTGTGCTTCTCCTTGCTGTTGCATCAAACCTGCATGTGCAGTTTGACGCCACCCAGCACACACTGATCAAAATGTGAGGGACAATCTGTCTCTGCACTGTCCACCCTCCCACAAAATGCAGCCCTTTCCAACAACTGGTTGCCATTAGACACTGCCGGCCAGGCCTGTCACCATGGCAGCAAATTCTCAATCCTTTTCTCTCTGCCATGTCTCTGAGCGCACACATACACTTACACATTTAGCTGTGATGTGGGAGGCTCGTCCTTGAGTCCTCGCGCGTTCCCAGATTCAGCCGCAGACGAGTCCGTCTGTGAACAGAATTTAAATGCCGTGACAGGGAAGGAGACGGAGCTGGGCCTCACATCAGCACTTTCACATGATGTAACCTGTCGTGGCATGTGTGACAGTGTCCTGCTACATGATATCATGGGTCATAGCATGGATCTTGCAGCACATTTTTTGTGTGTGCACAAAAACCTTTTTTCTGAGACACTTAACTCCTGAACTGCTTACATATGCTGGATACACAAAAAGTCAATGTATTTATAATACTGCTAACATTTGTCTGGCAGCTTGAAACACTTTTTCCAACGAGATGTCACATGGTGTCAGGCCAACGTCAGCATTTTGAGACTCTTAAATAATGCTTTATACATTTACACTTTTGGAAGAACATGCACACAGGATGCTGTGTCTTCAGTCGTGGTGCAGGAGGAGATTTTCAGATTTCAACAGCACACACGACTTTCTCGTCTTCCAGGAGCTGACGTCAGCTCCTGGAAGACGACATGATCTAGGTAAGGGGGGAAACAAGAGGTGCTGACTGGTGAAAGAAGGGAGACTCAAACAAGTGAGGAGTAGGAGATAGACACAGCTGAATGTCTTTCTCCAATAAAAGCAACAGCCTCCCCAGTGTTGCTATGGCAACCTCCTCTCGCTCCCTTCTTTCAGCAAGCTACCACTTATCCTTGCTGCCTTTCAGTCGGGAGGGCATGTGGGTGTGTGAGCTTTTGTGTGTTGGCTCCTGAATGAATAAAGCAAATGAAGGGGAAAGCCATAAGACTGCTTCATACACACACACACACATAATACCCACATTAAAATAAGCTAAAATAATTCCACACCAATTCCAATTCTCTCTGTTCCTGCACTTTCATCTCACTGTATATTCTGTCCTGGCCTCTCTCGTTCCCCTTTTTCTAACCTCTCATAACCAAACCCACCCAGGACACAGATCAGAACTTCACGACCACAACTTTACAAAAGGAATAAGGTGACAATGAAACTGAACCACCAGAAAAAAACAAAACAAAAGCAAAATTAAAGAAGTGCACAAACATGGTGACATAATACTATAGATACTCAGCACTTGTTTACACATTTACCATTGTACATTTGCCATGAGTGCAGTGTAAATAGTGGCTTGTTTCCATAACCTGTCCAGGGTGACTGCCTCTCAGTGTCCCCCAGGAACAGGATTTAGTTCTTTACTGAGCTAATTTGATAATCTGCTTTAGGTTGTCAAGTCACATTTGCTCGTCTTCTTCTCTCAGCTGCTCCCAACTAGAGGTCGCCATAGCAATCAGCATTGTTGATTTGACATAGATTACACTTTTGCCCCTATCAGTGGCTGGGTGTGTTAGGCTATTTTCAGATTAGGTTTCTTGCCCAGGGTCACATCAACATGTAGACCAAAGGTGTCAAACCGTGGGCCACATGCGGCCCCCCCGTCGATTTTATGTGGCCTACCACTTAATATCATAAGGAAAATAGAATATAGAGAGAATATACTACTAAAAATGTATTTGCTAGCAATAATTTTATTATAGTAATTGGTTATAATTATCACATTATTAAATGTATTGCATTTAACAATAAATGAAATCTATATATAAGCTTGTTTGTTATTTTAACAGCTTTCATTTCAGATTTAGTTCTCTGTTTTTGATATTAGATCATCATACATGTGTTTTGTATTGAGTATACACTGTTCTATATCAATCCCAGAAGCACATTTACTTTGTAATTCTATGAAATATCACTGTGAATATGGGCAACATTAGGCCCTGGGGCCAGATCTGGCACGAAAACCAGTTTTCTCCGGCCCGCCACGTCCTCACAGGTTACCTGTAGTTGACTGCAGTGAAAGATCAGCAGCTGTGATGACAGTCGGTGCTAAGATAAGCATCAGCCTCAGAAACAGAAAAGTTGCCCCAGAATGTTGTGTTTTTAACCAGGCTTCAAAGTCTGATATGGTTAGACACATGACGAGACAATGCTCAGCATCTGTGCAGCGCTACACAAAGTGACTGCAAACCATGACTGCAGTGACAAGTAAAACACAGCCAGACTTTTATTTTGAAATAGTCACAGTAAAAATAATAATAAAAGTAATGTTTTACAGCATTTTGTCTTTTAAAATGTAAATGCTATGCATATAAAAAATGGGTTAAAGGATTATTATTTCTTTACAACAGTTTATTTGTGGCCCTTCATTTATGTCTCTCTGGAAAAACTACCTCTAACGATACTGAACAGTTGTTTTTTTCTCTAGACCCTCTTGACTTGACTGGACACTCATCGGCCCGGGGTCATTTGTGCTAGACACCCCTGATATAGTCTATCGATTGGAAGTGGGGGATCAAACCTCCGATCTGGTAAGAACACATGTTCTATCACCGACCCACAGCTGCCCCTTAATACGCTCAATACTTTCAATCGATTCTGTGAGAACTCTACTTCAGTCTACGCCATTTTTATGAAGTGTGAAGCCTCTTTTTCCTCAAAGATACATGTTACATGCAGCACACGTGTATTATTTATGATGTTTCTGCTGTATCGCTGCAGATTGATCCACATTATTACACCGCCTTCATAACGCAGACAAACTCTCCTCCATATTTAATGCATTCAGCCAAATTAATAACATGAGTTATTTCTTGTGGAGCTACGATGACATCGCATGCTGCAGTAATGCAATAAATTACATTTATTTCATACATTCATTACAACCAGGCGCCGCCACCTGTCAGTGTGGCATTAAAGAGAAATTATAGGATATGCACAAAGACGTTTGGAATCAGAGAAAAGTAACACCTAAAAACCCAAAGTCACCAGATTCCCTCTTCAGAGCATCAGTATGCACTGTAAAAATGTGACTTTATCTTTTAAGCACCATTAAATTAAGACTCATTAAAATCTTATTGAAGCTTGTTAAGTTCCTATGGTGCAGAATTGATGTTGTCTATGTTATGTTCTGCAGTTTGGATGAGACATTTGTTTCACACTGAAATCAAACAGACGAGAAACAGATAGAATTATTGCATTAGTGCAACGGAATTACAAAATGGTGGTTTGCCTTCTGCTACTTTGTCACACGTCAAATTAAGCCTGGTTTCTGACGAAGGCCTCTAATCTGCAGATTATGGTGGAAAACTCAAATGAACTGGAATATGATGAGCCAAAACCAAACTTCTCATAATAACACTGCAAACTAATGGAAGTGGATCTCCTTTGGCTTTGGACACGGGAGGAGTGAAGGAGTGAGAGAGTGGGGCAGGGGCTAGAAAAGAGAGGAGGAGAGATGAGAGGGAGAGAGAAGCTCTGCTGCAGAACACACCTCATCTCCTCTGTAGCTGGAGGGAGAGAGGGAGAGAGAGAGAGAGAGAGAGAGAGAGAGAGAGTCTGTCTTTGCCAGTTTTCTCCTCAGCTCCAGAAAGAGGCAGAGCCAGAGAAGTGATATTTCAGGAATCATAAGAGGTCCACAAACGTGTGATTGGGAGGCAGATGAAGAGAAAGCATTCCTACACGTGAGGCACCTGCACAGCGAGACTGACAGCAAACACAGGCAGCAGCAACATGAAGTTGGAGCTTCTATTTCGGTAAGAAAAAACGTCAAAGAGGGAGAATTTTCAGAGCAAACACGGCTGTGTGCACACACACACACACACACATTCACTCATGGCAGTGTACTAAGGTGACGTAGCAGGTGTTTTAGGTTGATGTAATGCATCTCTTTTTATTATTTTGTTATCATTCTTTAAGGCTGTGCATCCATGTCTCTGTGTGTGTCATACATCCCTCTCTCCAGCTCTGTAAATCCTCCCTCTCTCCCTCTTTTCCGCCCTGTTGCAGAGTCGTAGCGGCACAGCAAACGAAAACCTTATGGAACTGACCGTTTCATGAAAGCAAGTATTTCCATTCTCTCTCCCTCTCTCTCTTTCTCTGGCCAATAATGAATGCAAATCTTACAGTAAAAGCTGTTTTCTGATCATCTCTGCCCCCCCTTCCCTCAGTTAGACTGAAAAAAGCTTAGTGAAATGGAGGAAGGAGAGACAGTTTTCACCTTTTCTGCAACAGAAACATAAATGTTTGATGATTTCACATCAAAATGGGAATCTGAAAACTTTCAAGAATACAAACTGACACATGGACACATAAGAGGATGGAAAAAAACAATCTCAGTTAAAGTACACCACAAGTTTTAGAATGGAAATAAAGCTGGGTACTGTTAAAATGCCAGATTTTAATTTCTAAAAAAGTGTGTTTTTCTCCTCTGTAGATATCATTAAGTGTTCTGCGATCAATAAAACACACGACAAACATGACATTCTCAGCCCATGATGCTGATGAGTTCATATAAAGTCACATGAGGTGCTCACTCTCTCTCTTTCTGCAACACTCAATCTGATTTAAAATAGCTAAACCAGACATTTCCAACATAACCATGTTTGATAAATCAATTGAAACTTAATTTTATGAAAGTTATCTTATAATTCTTGCGGGACAATATTTTGCCAACGTATTTCCCGACCCAGTCTTTGGGAATCACTGCCCTCCAATCGATTTCATGTGGCCCGTCACCTAATATCAACTTATAATGGAGTTATTACTGCATGTGTTTTTGTAATAAATGAATTTTGCAACCTGCAAAACAAATTACTGCCCAGTTGAAAACCAAGAATATTAAAATAATACTTGCTATGCTGTATCATTGAAAGGATTGAGGGGGTTGGCAGATGCCTTTACATTCCTCCTTAATGCATATTTGTTTTTGTTTAATGTAGGAACAGGCTCTGTTTGTTGCTTAGTAATTATTGGAGTAATACATATAGGGATTTTATGCCAGCATGGTTTTGTCCTGTGTTTCCAAGGTGGTTCCATCCATGTTTGCCCATGTGGGCTTCCTATGTGTGGCCTGTGATACTAAAATGTGACCTGCATAGTTCCCACATCATTCACATGCCCACTTAGTGCCCAGGTAGCCTGGAAAGGGTACTCATGTACTCAAGCACAGTGTGACAAACACAGATATTATCAGATATTATCAGCCCGCTGGCTGGGGGTAAATAAATAAGTGAAGTTCATGTAGTGTTGTACCCTTTAAAGTTAAATAGCACTTTACAAAATAAGAAACGTTAAAGACCAGACTACACACAAGGGGAGACAAAGGTCAATTTGAATAAATAAGTCTACAGTTGTTGTTTTTTAAGGTATAAGCAGATACGTCAGTAACAAGAACACTCAAATCATACTGTGTAAAATCATAATGTGTCATTTATTGGCAAAAAACATGGAATGAACTGAAGATGAGGTTGATTTAGCGACTGTAAATGTCTAAGCTTGAGTTGACTCGTGTTGTCTTGGTCAGAACACAGTTAAAATGACTGTTATAATTCGTTTTTACGGCGGCCTCTTCACCTGTCATATTTCGTTAAACCACGAGCCCCGTGGTTTAACGAAATATTCCGTCTGACACTAACACTCGTTAACTCCTCAGACGGGAGAAGCTGGAAACCCACAAACTCATTTAACGACTAATTGACTCCACCGACTTTATTTGCTGGGTGGACACACAACTCAATTACTGTACGACTTGCAGAAATATACTCCATATTTTTCTGTGTTGTTACGGTTTTTGATGTTAATAGACGTATTTTACATCATAAATGCGCTTTTATTGATCACTGTAAACCGTTCCATATCAACACAAGCACTTTTACTTTGACATTTTGTGAACCATCATCATGAATATGTTGATATTATGTTGTAATTGTAAGCTCGTATTGCCCACCTGCTACTGAACAGTTGTTGTTTTTCCCACTCATGACAAGACATTGGCTGCCAGGTCATTTGTGTTTGACAGCCCTGATGTAGACTATAGACTGGAACTGGGGATCAAACCTCCAGCCTTCTATCACTGACCCACAATATGTCCATGTAATCCAGTGCTATTTGCTGTACGCCAAGTGCATGTAATCATGTAAACAATGGATTAACAGTACTTATAAATGATCTATATTTGTGTTTGTTTTGGTAATTACGTTTTAAGCAGATTAGAGTTGACACACACAGTTTTTTCTGTTGTCCCTCAGTGGCTGAGGTACAACGGAAGATCACCAGTCACAGGAGTAACAGGGGAAGCAATAAGGCCAGTCACAGTAAAACATACTCTCTACTTACTCACAGATAAGAGACTGTGAGGAGCGGGGAGGAGCTGGTGATGGATTTGTTTAAATTGCCTTTTCTGAATGGATTCAAATGTAAAGGCAACACCTGCGTGAGTATTCCTGGAAAAAGAGTGCCATAAGACGCGGTTGCTTATGAAAAGCCGAGAGTGGAGATGAAAGCGAATTGATAATAGAAAGAAAGAAGCGCAGGAGGTTGAAAACTGCTCCTGTGTTTTTGCTGCACTGACACTGAACTGACTCAGTGCTTAGAAAACATCCTGCACCTATAGCCCACACAGACGTAGGCTTCTCGCTGCTCACACAATTAAGCAGTTCTCTCTCTTTCTCTCGCACGCTGCACGCTGTCACTACACCGTCCATTATTTATAGCTCAATATACAACTTCACTTGTAACCACAGAAATTACACATTTGTTTTTGTTTTTTTATGAAAAATGTGTGTTTTTCCATTCTGTCGTGCCATCGTCGCTCTAATCAACGGATGCACAGATTGGACCAAAAACAAATTCCAAACTAAATCTCAAAACACCAAGACAGCGTGAGGATAAATGTGTTTCCATGGCAACGTGCATTAAGGCTTCTTGGCATGCACGCAAGCGTTTCCCCTCACAACAGATTTTTGAAACTGGAGAAAATTACAGTCATTACTTTGTGCTTATTATTCAACATTTTTATATATATATATTTGTTAAGAAAATAATTATAATTCTAGGGACAGTGTTTGGTGTAAAATGCATACATAGTAGCTATTAATCTGATTGGAGGAATATGAAGTGATATCAGACTTCCTTCATTTGTGTGCATGCCATTATTAAGATAAGAAGAAGAAAAAGTCTTCCAATTTGGTGAAATTGGTGAAAAATGGACGTGGTGCCCACCCCTCCTCCACTCTCCTCTGTCCACTGTCACCAAACACACAAAGCTAGTTTTCCATTAAAAAGTGCTGACGACAAAGACTAACACATTAATAAAGAATAATAAAAGAGCACAGTGAGGTTTAGAAGGGTGGACACTGCAAGCAAAATCTGCAAAAAGAAAAAAAGAATACTCTGCATAGTAATAAATAATAGTACATGGCAAAATAAAATAATAAATATAATTTAAATGTGACGTGTCACATGTTCATTGTAAGCAAAGTAAGGCACCACTGGGTGGACTTTTATTCTGAAGGAGCCTCCACTGGGGCACCAGCACATTTCAAGTGCAGGGCAGTAATGTGCAAAACCAATAGTTAGGCCCTGTTAACTAACCGTGACTAAATAGACTCTGCACTCGTTGGAAATAAACCCCTTTGTCAGTGACAGATCTAACACACAGAGGGGCCAAGTAAATGTCCTCCCTCCATGCACACAATCTTGTTTCACCAGTCACGTCTTGTCTGAACACTTGTCATACACTTTAGTATTGGAGGTGAGGCACTGGCATTGTATCAAGTAACAGCATTCAGGATGATGTAAAGTAAGTGTTGAGACCGGAGTTTCACACTTTGCCATTCCCACTAGACAGTGTGAAATCTGAAAGTCCTCTGACGTTCAAACCCAAACCTCATGTCACAACTCTGATCAACACTCAAGATAATAATTCCATCATATATATTATTGTTTTCATGTGAACATGGGGATACAAATATCCACTACAGATTGCACTTGATTTTTGAACTGATGTTTAGCTTCATAACAAAGCACTTCCTTCTTAAAGTGCGTAATAATCCGTCCACATAAATAACAATTTACCAATTACAATTAAGAAATTAACATTGAGTGCAATGTTAGGCCTGTACAATGACTGTGGCCCACTAGGGGCCGCAGCCCACACTTTGGAAATCACTGCTCTAGTATACTTAAAGAATTTATTTTAGCTCCTGCACCGTTTCAATTTTAAAGCCCTATAATCCAGCATTTTGATTTTTATTAGCTACTCACTATTATCCATCTATTCTTAAGTATTTAATTGTATTTCTTATTTTTTTTTCGAAACATTTCCTCATTCACACAAAGTGTTGATATGGTGACGTTTGGCAGTGAAAAGATGGTCAGATGGTGAACAATAATCCTCCTCCGCTTCCTCTCTACATCTCGGATGCCTGTGCTGTTTTTTTTTTGTTTTTTTCTCAGCAGCCACTGACTAACGTGTGTGAGCAGTCACGTAAGGAATAAAGAGAAAGTGTGCTTTGTTCAGTTTAACTTAGCCAATGTTGGGACTTTTACAATTTCGTGTGTGTCTTAAATCCTAAATCAGCAGAACATTTTAAAACCTATCTAATCCAATCAGTGGATGATGGATGAAAAACATTCGTTTTAACAACTGTGGAGATTACACAGTATTTTGTCGTGCTGCATAAGCGGCCAAAATTGATGAATGATAAAAATTGCCCTTTTATTGCACGTAGTCTAACATCATGAGCTTACGTCAGGCTTAAATCGTATAATTCAATTCAAATCTGTTGTTGGCACTTGTAAATGGGACACAAAGACGTACGACTGCTGCCAACTGTCTATGATCAGCTCAATGATCCATTTTGTACCTCTGAAATCTGAAATCCAGACAAAAATTAGACTTTAAAAAATAGTAATACTAGTATTTGGGGACTTTTTTGAAGTGTTGCATAATGAATATGATACGTGAAGTGTTATGCTATGCTATGTTTTGCTATGTATCTCACAGGCACTGACTTCATCATTCCTTCTCCTGTAGACAACAAACTATCACCTACAGATTTGTCCATATGGTTTATATTTTCCTTCTCTTGTTTTCTCACAATGATCTCCTTGCTTTTGCTCGTCTTTCTCTTTTTTTTTTTCTCTTCATCTTTCAGGAAATGACACTGAACTTAAAATATTTTGAGACCTAACTGACCCTGTCCAGTTTGCAGCATCGTATGTGCAATCTCTCGCTTTAATAAAAGAATAACTGCTTTTTTCTCTCCTCTTTTTTCTCTGACAACAGTGAGCTACCACGCTGAGTCTTCCACCTGGAGCCAGGATGTGAGATGGATGGTGTGACAACAAAGGCCGTCACTGTGCTGTAACCACTGTGCTGTTCTCTTTCCACTGCAGTTTCATTCATGGTATTGTAAAGCCGAGCCTAACCACAGAGTGAAGTTACACTTTGCACCAGTTGACTTTGAAGCCTGTGCAGACTGCTGTCAACGATGTAATCCCTCTTTAATTGGCTTCACACGCAGCCCTGGTGCAAATGATTCATCTCACCTCCTCATAAAAAAAGCCTTACTCTCCGTGTCTGAATCGGCTTCTATGACCTGTGAGGATTATGAGGCCGACATTAGTGCTTTTACAGTCACAGTGTTTCCTGTGTGTGTTTTTTGGTGTGTGTGTGCCCGGTGTTGCGGGCTCACTACCTCACACACTACCATGGCACGTCTCCTGCCCGGTGCGGTGCGTGTGCCAGATCAAGCCGTGGTTCTCCCCTGATTCCGTGTATAATGAAGCTCCCACTGTGGACTGCAATGACCTGCTATTGACCAAGCTCCCCTCACCCGTACCCTTGAACACCCACACCCTACGCCTACAGAGTAACCTCCTGTCTGAGATCGACTCTGAGGTCCTGCACCGACTCCCAAACCTCACAGACCTTTATCTTTCCCAGAATCACTTCAGCCATGTCAGGACAATAACTCAGAGCTCCTTGTTGCCCTCTCTGCTGTCTCTACACCTGGAAGAAAACAATCTCAGTCACCTCCCGGAGTCCTCTTTCTCGTCACTGCCAGCTTTGCGAGAGCTATTTCTCAGCCACAACAACTTACACTCAATTGCCCCTGGAGCCTTTAGTGGTCTGGACTTTCTAGTACGCCTTCACATCAACAACAATCTGCTCAGCACCATTAATCCTCGATGGTTCAGGGCTTTGCCACGTTTAGAAGTTCTCATGCTTGGGGGAAACCCTGTTGAGGCCCTTCCTGAAAAAGGGTTCCTGGCTCTAAAATCCCTCCGGAGTCTTGTTCTTGGTGGTATGGGTCTGAGAGGATTGGCAGAAAAGGCATTGGAGGGGTTGGACGGCCTGGAGAGCCTCTCCTTCTACGATAACTTGTTGACCAAGGTTCCCACACAGGCCCTGAGAAGAGTGCCAGGACTGAAGTTCCTCGACCTCAATAAGAACCGCATCAAACTGATAGAAACCGGAGATTTCCGAGACATGGCCCACCTGAAGGAGCTTGGCCTGAACAACATGGAGGAGCTTGTTTCCATTGAGAAAGCTGCTCTGGAGAATCTACCAGAACTCACCAAACTGGAGATCACCAACAATCCACGTCTGTCTTACATTCACCCACAGGCTTTCCTCCGGCTGAACAGGCTGGAGAGCCTTATGCTTAACTCCAACTCTCTCAGTGCCCTGCACCAGCACATCATGGTTTCTCTACCCCGCCTTCAGGAGGTCAGCCTGCACTCCAACCCTCTCCGATGTGACTGCCTGTTTCACTGGGCTGCGGACGTAGCTTCTCACTCTCACACTGAGAGAGACACACAAACTGATAAAGACAGTGCTCGGATTGTGCGTTTCATCCAACCTCAGGCTACGTTGTGCTCTGAACCACCAGAGCTCAAAGCTCGTAGGGTGAGGGAGGTGTCTACCAGGGAAATGTCAGCCACCTGCCTCCCCATGATCCCCACAGGCTCCCTTCCATCCTATGTAAGAGTAAGAGCCGGAGGCAAACTGGTTTTACACTGTAGAGGTCTTGCAGATCCACAGCCTGAAATGTACTGGGTGACACCCTCTGGGTTGAGAATTGGTCCTGCACCCAGCCTGTCAACCAAAGGTTTACCAGTTCCCTGTCACAGCCTGACAACGACTGAAGGATTCAACCTCACATCTTCCTCTAGCCAGGTTCAAAGTGACACTCCCTGCAACCCCTCCAAAAACTACAAACTTCTGCCTGAGGGAACTCTGGAGATCACCAAGGTTACTCCCAGTGATGCAGGACTTTACACCTGCGTGGCTGAGAACGTGCTCGGAGCAGATACACACACTGTTACTGTTGACGTACACAGCAGAGAAAAGAAAAGGAAAGCAGGAATGTTTGCTAATCTGAAGAGATTTGCTTTATTCAGCAAGGATGTCAGGGTGGAGGTGAAGGAGGTCGGACAATACTATGCTATCCTGTCCTGGCAGAGTGGGCGCAACCTCCCATCAACACGCCTTTCCTGGCAAGCCATACACTCCAACACCCACACTCCAATATACACCACACGTGTCCTGGCCGGCACACAGAGTTTCAACCTGACCCACCTGCAAGCAGAGACATTTTACAGAGTGTGTCTACACCTAGGGATCACTAAGGACGCCAGGCATTCCAACGGGAGATCAAAAGCTAACAGAAATCCTCAGTGTGTTTCATTCAAGACAAAGTATGTCCCAGAGCCCGAGCCCAGCCTGCAGCTCAGCCCAGAGCTGACCTCCACTGCAGTTACATTCATGCTCCTCACGGTCATATTGTTGCTGCTGGTAGGCCAGAGCCGGGACAGTCCACCCAATAATGAGGCGGGGAAGCTACACGGTACCCTCCTGCAAAAAATCCCAAACCCCAAGGCTCTGATCATCAAGCTAAACATCGGGGGAAACAAAGAGCATCAGTCAAAGCAGGATGAGAAACTGCTGTTATATGATGACTGCTGAGATAACGGAGACCAGAATAAAGAACTGATTTGTGGACACTCGATCACTGACACGGAGGAAGATGAGCAAAATGATAAAGATAAACTCTGTAAATCTCAGCTGGAAGAAGTCCTGGTCAAAGAAAAGGCAAAGAAAGAGATTTGTATTTATTTTATATAAAGTATATATTGGCATTGTTTTGTGTTAAGATGTTATTGTACAGCATTCCTAAACCCTAACCAGACAATCATACCACTGCTGCACAGAGGGTGAACACAGGAGAAACAGTGAGGAGTCTGAGCTGCTGAAACTGAAGAAAACAGTAATATATATATATATATCTCCAAGGACGGATACTTACAAAGAAGAGCAGCTCAGACTTGCCGCGTGCAGGTGTGTGCATCCACGGACTTGAGACGGATACCGAGTGAAATTCCTGCTTGTTTGGGCTCTGTATGTCATTGTGATTGGTGTAAACAACCTGTTTGCTTAGCGCTCAGTATAATGGTCTGGGTACTTCATCCATTCTTACAGTACATACGTATACAGTACACTGATCCAGATTTGCCACCTAACACTCTACATCCTCTTTCAGTATTAAAGCATTGACCCAGAAGTGATTGTGTTAAATTCTATTTTGAACTATTAAACAATAAAACAAATCTTTTTAATGTATACATTCATATTGTTCGTCTCCTTTTTCTTACAACAAATGATAACAAAGAAAAAAAACTATTTAGCTTACAACGATGAATAATAAAAAACCTATTTTACTTGGTTACATGTAGCAAGAGTTGCTCCAGAGTGCAATTAAGTGGATAATATGACACCTACTCAGAAAACATCAGACACAGTGTGTCCCCTGCTGGAGAAAAGTTGTAACTGAGCAAAAGAGTGATGAACAAAATCTTTTTTTTTTTGTAAAATGACTTCCAATGATCGAGGTGTCAATAGTCATTCAAATGAGGATTGTCTTCCAAATCTACATATGAAACTATATTTATTTTACAACAAACAGCTGAGCTGCAACAGGTAAACTAACACTAGGATCATGAGAACTTGCTACTTTAATTCAGGTAATTGTGCTTTTTCATTTAGTCATTTATTTGACAGTTGATTATACAGTGACACAAAATGTGGAAAAGACATTTGATTAATTCTCTATAATAGGCATTTTATTGACTTCATATTGTTACTGATTTTACTCAGGGAAAATGTCTACTCTAGATACATAAGTCATTATCTTTTTCACCAACCTTTAATTCAGGTGGTCGAGTAAATTACAAACACTGAAATAATTAGCATGGGAAGCAAAAATCCACTAACTAGAAATCGACACTTGTGCAATCCCATGCACAAGCATCCAGTATACACAACCATACATACACATGCTCACACCTGTGCACGTGTACAACAAACTATCACCTACAGATTTGTCCTTTATGGACTCTTCCAAGTACGGCCAATCTACTACTCATAACATTTTTTTTGTCTGACCAAGTCAATAATGTCTTAATTCTGACCTTTATCTCAGAATTCTCACTTATTTAAGGCCCGAGCCACGAATGGCAGGCTCCTGGCATGAATTTGGGCGAGGAACCTATTGTTATCCTTCAGATTATTATTATATCAGTGGTTTTCTAGTCATTGTTTGAGGTTAACGTGCATAAAAACTCTTAAAACTTGGCATGGAGGTCAGTCAGTCAATCATCATCTACCGCTTTATCCTCCACCAGAGGGAGGCGGGGGGTGCTGTGCCAATCTCAGCTACATCGGGCGATAGGCAGGGTACACCGTGGACAGTTCGCCAGTCCAGCGCAGGGCCACACATAGAGACAAACAACCATTCACTCTCACACTCACGGTCAATTTAGGACTGTGGGAGGAAGCTGGAGAACCCGGAGAGAACCCACACACACACGGGGAGAACATGCAAACTCCATGAAGAAAGGCCCTTGTTCCAACCAGGGCTCGAACCAGGGTCTTCTCACTGCAAGGCAAGAGTGCTAATCACTACACTACCGTGTGGCCCAGCATGGAGGTCAGGTCTAACGAAAATGCGAATGTGCTGCTCAAGGGCTCTTGAAAACAGAGGCAACATTGAGTTCCACTGAATTTCCATAAATGTGGAGGTAAGATATCATAGAACAAGACGAACAAAAAAGTCGACTGTGACCATGGCCTCAACTCAACAGGAAATCGGCCATTTTGGACCCTACGTAAATGAGTGGCGACATAAAAAACGTGCCAATTTGGACATTTATTTTGTTTCCCCAAAAACGTCCCCATAAATCAAGTGAACCTTCACCAGTTGTTAGAGTTTGTATTTATTCACACAAAACATAATACATCTCTTTCAATAAGGCAACACAATACTGTATATACATACAATTACCTTTATGTATACCACACGTCATGTTGTTATTTCTCAACTAACAACACATCATTCTTCACTGTCACTAGCAAGTGTAAATAAATAGTTTAGCAAGTCATGTAAAAGTACGAGAGGCGAAAAAACTTCAAGTCATACTGTGAACGTTACTGATGCAACAAAACAACCCTTTACACGTTGCTTCATTTTGTGGTTCTTGACTTTCATTTTCGGATCCATTTAAAAGTTCAGTGACCGACTGGAATATAAAGAAATAGTTTTAAGATCAAGTAAAGCAAATTTGATAAAAACAAATCAAATATATTCCTTTACATAAACAGCAATCGCAGTATTTGTTTATTGTTTTCTATGATCATTAACACTGACATCATCATTAGGTGCTGGAGTGAGCGTCATCCCAAAATGACATGAGGTGCTTGTGGTTGGAAAACATAACCGACACTCCAGTGAAATATGTCCGTCCACAGTACCGAGCATGCTGAGTGTACAGCAGCACACAGACCGGTGCACAGAGGCACATTCAGTCTTCTAACAGCGGATCAGATTGTACAATCATTTACAAAAATATAATTCTATAATTCTGCATTTTAAAATGACAGCAGTGTTTAGTACCACATTACAAGTCGACGGGACGTTGAGTCACATTAATAAAATACACAGAAAAGTTTAATACCAAGAACAGTGTGATGGGAATATTAATAATAATAATAATGATAATAATAAAAAAAACAGAACTGTAAGTTAGACCACTGTTTATAAAGCACATGAAAGCCATACTAAATATTCCTGGTTCCCAAAGGTGACACTTACTCTAGGACTGTGCTCGTGGCATGTTTACCAAAAAAAAAGCCCAAAAGAGACAGGTTTTTTTTCTCTCCCTTTGAATTCTGTTCTGCTCATGCACAGCAAAATAAAACTGAAAAATTGACATTAAAGTAACTTTGTTTTAAATAAAAAAGGAAATCACTGCATCATAAACTGACTCTATAACCGCTCAAAATATGATATGAACCAGTACGTGAACGATTAATAAATGGTTTGCAATGCACTATATTATTTATATATATATGTATATATATATATATATATATATATATGTTGTTGTAGCGGATATCTACTGTAAATGGAACAGTACATGAATGCTTGATATCACAGTATAATGTTGTGGAATCTTTATATAATAATGTTTATTCACACTTCGTATCACAAAAACCGGTATATTTGTGTGTACTTGTAATTGTTACCTCTTTGAAAGATACATTTTCTGGAATAAACACTGACTTTATCAGGACCAGTAGTCAAAACCTGGTCCTAATGAGGCAGAACCTCATTTCTGAGGAACTGGTTACGCCTGGTGCTAAGATTTAAATTGTGGTTGGGTTAAGGTTTGGGATAGGTATTGATAGGAATAATTAAGATCTGATTAAATAAGATAAAGGATAGGGTATGGATATTGTGTGTGTGTGTATGTCTAATGTTGAAATATACCATTTTATTATCTATTTATACTATACATAATCTAAAATAATCTATAAATATATGTTTCAAAGAAAATTAAATCATTTGTTAATGTTAAACATTCTTCTTATTTTATATACACTGTGTATATATGTATATATGTATACATATATACACATATGTATATATGTATATATACATACATATATGTATGTATACAGTAAATACATGATATATACTAATTATCTTACTGTGTTATACTGTAAACCATTCATATACTGCTCATGATTAATGCCAAAATATCCAGCGAATGTGTGACGGATAAAGCGATGCAGTGACGATGCAGAATTGTTTTTTGTTTTGTTGTTTGTTTTTAAAAAGAAAAAAAAAATCACATGGTTCTTTTTCTTTGACGTGTTAAATGTCACATCTATGGCACCGTTCATAAAATACTACATGTTACTGTTCATATCTATCAACGTAAGCAACACACACACACACACTGAGAAGAGAAGCAGCAGGAATGAGTAAACAGAAGCTTATTATGGTATTTATACTAGAGTATACACAATGGTATAAGCCAATCTGAACTTCTATAGGAAATAATAGAAATCTACATCCATACAGTATATTAGCTGCTCATCTCTGCCCATGTGTGACAAGCTGTAAATGTAAATTATACAACAAAAACTTCAACTCTTTTTTTCCAGTCTCCTTCACCTTTGGAACCATCTCTGTGCTAAGGAGTATCAGAGAGTGTGTCACCTCATTGATGCTTCAATTGCCCGTCATTAATTCATTTAATTCATTAATTAATGTATCTGTGTATCTAAATGTTCAAATCCCCAACTTCAGCTGATGCCACCTTAGAAAAAGTAAATCCAACCAGCGCCAGCGACACACAAACTCACACTGTGTTAGTCACTGCTTGAAGTGGGTCGGTACTGTCTATTTTTAGGTTATCTGTCCAATTCATTATTATTTCCCAGGGTGCACTACGTGACTCTTCTGGTGAGAGTCTTTCTAGTGTCTTGAGTTTTTATTTTTATTGTTAAACAAGAACAACATCTACTGGAAGTGTTCACTAATACTTAGTTATATTCATTGACTTCTTGGAGGAACAGCATAATAACAGTGTGTGCTTGACACTTAAATCATTGTTGGAAATGTATCTGGTATCTTTTATTTACTGAAAATGTTAATAATTGTTATGGATAAGGAGAGTACTGGCACTTATTTCTTCCCACCTCACCCACTGGTGTTAGTCAAAGGTCTTACATAGCTGGCTTTAATTTTATTGCTGTGTCGACACTGAAACATCAAATCCAGTTCATAGTCTAACACAAACACAAGTCATTCCCACAGACTTGGTCACATGAGAATTCTTACTAGATTTGTCCTTAAGATTTATGGTTGTAAAATGAAGTTGTGATTCATGTCTCAAATATGTTATGTCATATATTATATTAAAAATAGTCAGAATTGTTATATTACTGTATGCGCAAAGTTGCCTTTGTCATAAACACATCTTCAATGGAAACCACATCAGGGAACGAAATATAGAACATGTTTAATGCCCTGTATGATGAGCAACTGCGTATTAATTGTGAACTAATTTCATCCAAGTGACATTTCACTGTACTTCCTTCACGTGTGTGGACAGGTGTTTAAACTGGAACAGTAGCTATCACATTCTGTGTTACCAATAACTAAACTGTCTCCACTTCCCCTACTGTCTGTTAGCAAGAAAACTAGCCTTGGATGATCCGGTCTGACCCGGAGTCCACAGAATCAGGAGGTCTTGGGTTTCGTGACAAGCACAAACTGGCACACACACCCTAGCCAGGTACTGACTATAAGATCAAGGCATTATTTTAGACCAGGGATCAGCAAGCAAATGTGGTCGAGGGCTAATGTTTTTTGTAACCTATTGAATATTGGGCCAAAATATCACCAGGCAAAGAGCCTCAAAACGCCCTCAGTAAGAAACAAAACCCCACATTTTCTGCCTTAAACTAACAAT
The DNA here is from genome assembly GCF_019176455.1 of Solea senegalensis. Lineage (NCBI taxonomy): Eukaryota > Metazoa > Chordata > Actinopteri > Pleuronectiformes > Soleidae > Solea > Solea senegalensis. Next base: position 6,758,370 of record NC_058024.1, read on the forward strand.
CATGTGGACGTTGTGTGAGATACGTACGCATACTCTTAATATTTATTCTGCATCATTTAAATTGTAAGAGTTACTGCTTCTTCTTTGAGACTGACATATGCAAGATGTTATTTTACGGACATTTACTCCCTAAACCTGGCTGTCTCCATGACAACAGCAGTTTTTATTTTTATTTTTCAAACCCAATATTTAGTTTAAGTTAATTGTCAATTTAAGCAACAGAATCTATTTGAATCAGTTCATATTTCTTTAGAATAAAAGTTCTGAACTTCATATTTTTGTGAAGATAAGCAAATAATTTAAGATCAGATTTGTTAAATCATCTGGCGGGCCAGTTTTGGTCCACAGGCCACCAATTGCTGACCACTGTTTAGACGTTCATCATGGCAGCGCTGGCGAAAAGAAGCAGAAAAAAGTATCGTCTGAGGACGCGATGAAGACGAAACGATTTTCTGACCGAGTGAGGGACCACACATGAGTAAACAGCAGACCGGCTTTTTCTGATTGCAGAGAATTGATAAACAAAGAAGCTTACAAAACGGATGCCAACCAACATGGACATGGCTCTACGGCTTGTGTTCACTGGCTCTGTTGAAAACCAATGCACGTGGCCATGTATGTTTACAGTGGTGTTGTAAAAACATGTACACTGTAGAGGGAGCTCGTAGAGAAAAAGGCAAAAAAGCGAACAAAACTTGCAAAGTTCTGCTGTAAGCCTACATTTGACCAAATACTGTATATAGGTAAACTAGGGATGCACAATATTATTGGCACAATATCAATATCGGCAGCTTTAAAATGTGTTATTGGATATCGGCAAAGATCCGATGATACGACTAAAATAGTGGGCTGAAAAAGCTGCTACCTCCTTGACTTTTGTACTACTGATATTGGGTTAGGGATAGATATTTTATATCCACATCTGCTGCGACATATGGATGAAAAGTATTACGTTTGATTCACTACAGAAGACACTAAATGACCTCTGCAGTTGGGCAAAAGGAAAGACATATAAATTGATATTGGCTATCTTCCCAAGCACTCCCGATATATTGGCAAAAACTCCAATATTGTGCATCCCTAAGGTATACAATGTCTAATCTGAAGACTTTGCAGTATGTTCACCACCACGTTATGTTGTTTCTGTCTTTAACACTAGAAAAGTAAAGGATGCAGAATAAAAATGAAGTTAGTACCTGGCTTGTGCCCACCCTCTGTAACACGTGTCTGATAATTGATGAACCGTGTAGTACCAAGAACATGGTGATGTAGAGAAGTAGGAGTACAATTCAAAGCAGCTCTTTCTGGTACACACAGTAACAGCTAAATTCATCAAAGAGATCGAGTTGACTCGTCCTTGACGAACACATGCAGTGCAAACTCTCTCTCTCTCTCACAGAAACACACACACGCACATACATACATCTCAGCTGTAGTTGTAGGTGAAGTTATACGAGCTAGGCTCTTTCGGAACGGGGGGAGGGGCTTCGGGGATTGTGATGTTCTCAAGGTCGAGGAGGCGGAGCTTCATCTCCATGCTGATGAGAGTATCTAGGTCACTGCGGGTGAGGTCGCTGCCCATCTCTCTGCCCAGCAGCGCGCACAGGCCGTCAGTCCAGATGCAGTACTGCTCACACACACACACACACACACACACACACACACAGTGAATGATGAAGAACAGAGGCAGCAGTAGGAGCTGACAGAACAACACCACATTATTAACATTTATGAAGTCTTATGAAGAAAACAAATACAGTATGTACAAACATAGAGCAGCGTAATTTGCTTAAAGTGATGTTTATGGCCACTGGATGAACGTAATTTCACCATGTTGGTGCTGAATAAGTAGTGCACAGTGGGATCTTAGATTCTTTTTACTGAAAACTGCCGCCAGAGGGAACTAAAACAGAAAAGTTGCAGACTGTAAAAAGCAGAATAGTCCACAGAGCTCAATGGAACAGCAAAACCAGTTGATGAGCCTTAGCGGATTCTTTTTTAACTTATTTTCAAATGATCTGCATGGATACCCGACCCGACGGGTCCAGAAATGATTGTCGGCCTCGGGCCAGGTTTGGTCACGTCAGTTGATTTCAAGTTCGTTAAACAGAGTAAAATGTGGTCAGTTTTTTTTTTATATAGTTTCATTGAATTGTTACCTAGTGTTTGCTCATTGTGTGAGCTGTTGGGCTTCTTTCTTTTTTTCCCTTGCCTTACCAGGCGTGTTTGTGTGACTGCAGTGACACATAGCTCCTCTAAGCCTCATTCTTGCAGCACTTACCTCGTACTTGTTGGGTGCAACAAAATTGAGCGTCTCATCAGGATCATAGAGGACAGAGAAGGCCAACTCCAGCACCTCCTGAGAGAAGTAAACACATCAAACAACACACTGTTCCTACACTGGGCAAAACCAAAAACATCAAGGGAACAGATGCGACTCAAACGACAAAAACGAGAGCAAACAAAACTGAGCATACCTTGTTTTGCTTGAGAGCACTTTTTTCCTTCATATGAGGACAGTCCTTCCCAGTTACCACCGACTTGATGTCTGACACTGGGACTAGGAGATATCCACATCAACAATTCACTGTAGTCTACGTTACAAGAAGTGTTTTATTGCAAAAGGATAAGAAGGTTTAAATGTGTCTTACTCTTGTCACTAAGGAGTTCAAAAGGCACTTCACCCTGAGGAGACTCATCCAGGTCCCCGTAGTGCAGCACTTTGTGATTCAGAGAGAGTCTGCAGAACCAGAACTTCTCTACAAAAGAGAGACCGTGAGCAAAATGCTTAGCTGATAATCCACAGCACGTGTCAAATGCAAAGCGACTATATTGTTTCATAGATTATATACATATTAAGAGTGTATGTACCTTGCCTTCTGCGGTTCCCTAGCTTACGAAAGCAACTTCCCTCACACAGCCGGTTGAGTCGCTGCTGCTTGATGAGCTCCAGGATCTCGGGCTGAATTCTCTCCCGCAGCTCACTGTGGCACAATTACAGCATCAGTAACAGGACAAAACAAGTCTGTATGCTGTATGCAAAGGTGTTCAATAATATACTAGATTTGAGCAGCCACATGGTCTGTTGTCAAGAGAAAGCTTAAAATTATGAGTTGTTATGTGATGTAACACATGCTTTTGTTCACATCACACTGCGAAATCTAGAGCTTACACCAAAAAGGAGGTCAAGACATTACACCAGTGGTAAGCAACTGGCATGCCGTTGAGCCGCAGATCTATTTTTTTTATTTTCTTATCTGCACAAAAACTACAATTTCATAGAGCCATGGTTCTCAAACTGTGGTACGATTCATTTAGTAATCGATAAATAATCGATTCATCGAGTAATTGTTTCAGCTCAAGTGGTTAAGGCAGCACAAAAATGTGTTGTTGTTTTTGTTTGTTTCTGTCTGAAAGACAGAGACACGAGTGACAGTTTGTGGCAAATTCAAGTTACAGGATTGGATAGTTGAGATTTAAAAGAAAAAGAAAATCTGATTTTATCTGATGAAGATATGATGTTATGGCCCACTATTCAATTGCTTGGAAAGAAATTGACCCTCGGCCAAATTCACTTCCCGACCCCTGCTATACAGAGATAAACGAAGTGCAGACGGAGACGTACATGATTGGTGGCGACTGGAAGTCATCCTGACTCATTCTCTCCGACTGCCGCAGACGGAGGACCTCTGAGTAGCTGAGGCCTCTCAGTTTGTTTTTCAGCTGGTCCAAAGACGCCGGCTTCATCGCCAGAGCCCTGGTGATCTGCTCACGCACCACCTGCATCACCTGCTCAGGGTTCATGCACACGCAACCACACACACAAACACACAAGTGAGGACAGTTAGAATATTTTCAGATACACCTACAATGGTTTTGTTCAATATAAGTGAATAATAATTTCCCGGGACACATCTTTCCACAATTCAGTTATACTCAATATTAAACATATTTTAAATATTCTTTACAATTATCTTATTAAAAGGCCCAAATCTACTTTGACCAATAATTGTGGTTCATTTCAATGATTCATCAGTGACGACTTTCTGGAAATATGTTGGATTTGAATGCGTTCCTCATAAGAAAATAACATGGAAAGCACCAAGACTGTAACTGTCATGCATTATTTACTCGATCGAAAAACTTAAGCCACTGTTGTTCAGTGATGGGCTCAGAACACAACACTTCCACAAAGCTCGCTTTGAAGCAAAGGAAAATCTGATCTAAGCCTCACTATTTCTTAAAATGTGGGCATATTTTCAGTCTGATTTGAAGCTGTTGCCAGTTTGCCTTTTCAAAGTGAGTCCAATCAGTTAAATTGCCATAGTTGGACTGGTTCAGACAAAATTCAAGAAATTATAGGCAGGATCGGGTCAGGTTCAGTCAAGTCAACCGCAACGAAAATTCTTACTGTCACCTGCATGTCAGTAAGAGTACTTAACTCAACTCAAAATTTATTTATAGAGCACATTTAAAAACAACCGAGGTTGACCAAAGTGCTGTACAGAATGACGTCAAATGCCAAAATAAAAACACTAAAAATACAAAGCCTAAAAACATAAAACATTTATAAACGAAAGAGAGCAGAGTAAAGTAAGCTCCAACTTATTGTGGGCGTGTCCATCATTTGTTAGGCTCAGACCAAAAATGGTAAGAGTTTGGTCAATATTCTAGGACATTTTGTAATGGTAAAGGTCAGGCTTGCGTTTTGACTAAGAACAGAACCTTTGCTTGGCGGGGTGTGGGCTGTGCCCGATGTAGCGTGACGTTGTGCCGGTGTGGCGACAAGGAACAACAACGAACAACAACATCGAACACAACACAACACAACAGACAGCTATTTTTTCTGTCGCCCCAATCAGTTGGCTCTTGTGGGTGGAGCCGGTCTAGGTCTACCCTAACTGTACCGTACCATTTTACTCTGGTAACCCAAAGAAAGGGTGCCAAAAAATGGAATGATTATTTTGGTACTGTTCCTAATGGAAACACAAAAAAATACATACAGTACTGTACCAAACGGTTCTAAAACTAAATCAAACAGGATGCCGCTCACCACAGTCTGAAGTGTCATAACACATGGAGAATAATTTAAAATATGAGGTTTTTTTGAGTGCTTTCTAATCCAAGTTATGTGATCTAACGTCTCATCTACAAATAATCTACGAATACATTTGACAACTGTGAGTGCTTAAATGTCCCACCTTGTTAAAGTCTTCAGCTGTAGCCCTCATCTCCTTCCAAGTTTTGTTAAGCAGCTGAATGCAGACACAGAAGAACTCCTCCCATGCCCGATCATGAGTAAAGAACATGGGGTGGTAGTCGTTGCATCCCTCGTTAGCTGCACAAAAGAATCAATTCATTTGTAAAATGAAGCGAAATATGCATTTTAGACACATTGAAGATAAAAATCCAGTTGACTTACGTAGCTCCCCAACCTGAAGTATCTCACACAACATTCTGGTGAGTTCAATGGCACACCGGCCAAAGGGACATTCATGCTTGTCCTCTCGGCTACTGTTCTCCAGTACAATCTGTCCTCATGAGGGAGGAGACATGTAAGCTGTGGCTGATTCTACACCAAAAAAAAAAAGATGGCCAAAAACAAAACTAACCCTGATGTATGTGTCCTGGTGAACTTTGGCCAGATACAGCATGTTGTCCAGAGCCAGCATACCTGGAGGTGTCTGGGTGAAATCCATGGCCGGGTTGACGTGGTTCTGCGTTTCAAACAGCAATAACATTAGGATGAAATAAATCAATTTATTTTACGAGTTTAACAAGTGTCGTCGTCCCACCAAGATCTGCACTGAATACTCACAGTGAAGCCCAGCATCTTGTAGTCCTTGGTGTACATTGCCTTTCTCTTCTCTGTACCAGTGGGGTCATTTTCTCCATCAAAGGCGATTCTACGCAGCTCAAAAATGATATCTCTCTGCGCCTGAGACACAAATATGTCACACATTATTCAAAAAAACAGTAAAGAAAGAGTAGGATGTCAGAACACTTAGCTAAAGTCTCACCTGGTCATTAGGATCCATTTTGGTCATCATCCGTTCTTCTAAAAGGTTGAAGGTCAACACCTGCAGCACGTACAGCTGATGCGCCATCTCAGCTTTAATTGGTCGATTTCCTCGTATGACGTGCTGGAAAAGAAGGATGTAGAAGTTAAAAGCAGAATCTCCACAAAGGCTGCGTAAACTACTTTGCTCATTTAGTGTTGGATGCTACTCATCCGTTACTCTACACTACATGTAGTCTGGCTTAAAACGATAATCTGTCCTTAAAAATATCAATGTAAAATATCAAAATAAAAAATATCAAAATAAAAATTAATGCCACAAATGAAACAGCTTTAAATTCACGATAACTCTGCCATCCCAGTGTTCTTTATTTGCCTGTGTTGTCAGCTATTTTATTTTGCTAATAAATTAAAAATACTGTGTAATACACTCATATCTGTATATACATGATCATGTGCCTTAGAACGAGACTCTGGTGACCTGTGACCGCGAGCGTGCGAGTTTTGACAGATAAACCGTGGTGCCTGTTTACAGAGTTTAATCATTTCCCCCTTAGGGAGCCTTAGAATTTCCCCTTTTCATCTAAAATTTTCAAATGCAACACAGAGATGCCCCTTCAGCACCACCCCCCCCTTTAGGTGGCCTCTGCAATAATGTTACAATGAGTAACAACACAAATCAAATCCACTCACACAACATAAAAGAAACTGTCTTAATTAAATATTTTCAAACCACAAGCTGAAGAGCTGAAGTACAAAAGTTCAGAAAATCCCATGAATAATGCAGACAAAATGTCTGCCGTCATACACAACATGTGTGCCTGTGCAAATGGGTGAAAATGATTCATCCATCTAACAGGGATACTAACACAGACTGAAAGAAGCCAGCAGGTCTCATTAGAGCCTGCACTGCTGTTGAAACTGGCTCCGGGAGGCAGGAGTGCAGCGTCCCACTCACTCATATTTGAAGCCACCTACAGATGAGCTGGCGCCAAAAGGAATTACTTTCAGTACAGATTTTTGCTCCACTTCGAGAACTTCATGCCATAGCATATTTACTGCTTCTGTGTCACAGCTCTCCCCAGTATGTAGAGCTTAATCATTTCCTGAAGGATTAAACTTTTCACCACAGAATCCAGCAGAGGAAATGTATCAAAGAAGGCTGAATACACCTTTTTTTATTTTTTGTGTTTTTAACCATTTTTAGAATTTGTTCAGAAATAACCAGTGGTACATTGGTTTCTGCATTTCTGATGTGATACTCACATTGAGGATGATGGATCGTAAGTGCTTCTGGGCCAAAGTGCTTGCCATTTCCTGAGAGTAAGAAAAACAACAATGCAACACAGATCACACGAGGAAAGAGCAAGAACATTTAAAAGTTTCTTCAAATCTACCAAGAGAAGATGTGAATTATGAAATGCATCAACATTCCCAAACTATATTTCTGTCCCTGGCTAGACCACTGACACTTTCTGTAAAACATATTTATGACACATAGATTCCCCCCAGTGTGAAGGAGAGGGAGGGATGTGGGGTGAAGAGAGGATGGTATGAGATGCTGAGGGATGTGTACTCACAGTGAGATGCTGCTCCAGCGGGTTAGTATACTCCTCCTACAGGTTGAAGGGAGGGAGGAGGGATGTGGGTGTAACAAGTAATGGAAACAGAGAGTGCACACACAGACCATGAGATACAGAGATCCATCACTGGCACAGCATGCAACAGACTAAAGACATAAAACAGTGCTTAACAAATAAGAACCCACAGTGACCTTGAGTGTCGTACACAACGTGCAGAGGAAACGATGCAAAACAACATTTATGCATGAGAGTCATTGTCGCGCCCCAGGTTCTCGCTTTAGTTTTATTATGTTCTACTCTGTGTGTTGATAAACCAGAGGCAACACCAAGTGTGCCGGCTCTCCGAGAGGAAAATCTGTGGGAGATGAATAGTTCCACACTTTCACTTTCAAAAAACTACAGTCACTTGTGTAATCAACTCAAACATGATGAAAAGGATTTTTCTAAATGAACTAAAAAAAATTAATAAGGCATCATTTCTACCACAGCTACGGTTTCTAAAAATGTTGTCAAGTAATCCACCTCACCAGCCCCAAACAGACAAAAGGCTTCCACAACAGATGTCTGTCATATAAATTAAAATACTGAAAACAAATAAACTTAATTTGGACCCAGAAAATATGCAACATGTATATTTAAAACATTTAATTTTAACTGTTACGATAGTAACACTTTTCTGACGGTTCCACATTTAAGTGTCCAGTGAGTCCAAGTGAACATTTGTGTTAATTTTGTAAGGATTCCCTCATGGCGTTCCTGAGTTATACACAAAGCAAAAATGTGTTTTTGAAGTAACAGTGACCTTTAACCACCAAAACCTTATCAATTCAATTCTATAAATTCAAGTGAGGCAACCCCAAAATGTATAAAACTGTGCATCACAGTTCTAACTAATGTACTTAATGTACCTTTAGCGGTTGCCACAGTGGATCATCTGCCTCCATCTTGCCCTAGACCTATCACTAACTAATGCATTTAATGAGGAATAAAGTGATATTCAGGAGTGTTAAGGAGTGTAAATAACTGAAGTGTGCCAGCCACAGACAGTGTGAGCGTGTGATGCCGATTCATAGCATACATTATCCAGGGTTTCCACACCTTGGTTGACATCAATTTCAATGGCTTTTCAAGGACTTTCTCGGACCACTTTCCTCAAATTCAAGGACAACATGTGCTGACACAGCTTAAGATGGTAGATCAACTTTTAAGAGCGTCTTCGCCCATGGCGTCCACTTTTATTGATTTGAAGCACGCTCTGCATCTGGACAAGTGATTGTCCTTGGGATCTTAATTTAATTTTCTTTGGTGAGAAATCATAGAATTTACATTTTCCAGACATCACGTCATTTGCTCTCTCTTGCTCACTCACTGTTCTGCATGGAACCTCGTGTCAACAGTGGAGAGAGACAGTGGACAGTGTCCACAACACCGCTAGTAATTTGTTCTGTGCAAGGCCTGTCTACGTACATCAAGTAATGCAGGGCATGAAACAGTAGGTGGCATTGTAACAAACAAGGCAACATCGGCAGCAGGAGACAATTACCTAAATATCAACTGAACTCCTTTCTTGCACAGAATTTGAGCACTTTCAACAACCCATGTCTATTTAGGGCTTTGGAAAAAAAATTCATATTCATAAACTCAATTTCAAAGATTTCAAGGACCCGTGAGAGCCCTTCATGCTGTTTCCTGGGAACACTACAGAAAAGGTTTGATGGAGGTTGTAGAACTAATGATCAAAGACAGTCTGGGATTTGTAGTTTGGGATTTGTGTAAATGGTAGTTGTTAGGCTACAAAGATACTACTTTGTAAAGAAGAAGTTTTAAAATGTAGATTAATAATTTTAATATTAGTGAACAGTAATCTAACTCAATCTTTTGGATGTTTATTTAAATACGGGAAGCAATTAGTGACCTGCTGCATCATTTTTTTCATCCTCTGTATTAACATGTAATTAAACTATAGCAATTTCCGTCAGAGAACAGAGTTGGATCACTGAATTCACAAGAAAGCATGGTTACCATGGTAACACAAAGTGCAGTTTAGAGAAAACAAATGGCAGAGACACTGTTGCTTTCCCGGACAACAGCCAACGCTGCATCTATTTGGTAAATGCAGAGAAACCTTGATTTATATATGGATTAGATCTTTAAAAACCAATGCACACATGGATCATACAGAGCATGAAACAGGAGGAAACTACAGTATGTTAGTACACTGTGTAAGCTGCTTAAAATGTTACTGCAGAGTGAGTAGAGCACATGAACATGAGACATTAATCATCATCAATGTTCTGGACAAACATCCAAAAAAAAAGCACTCCCTCCTTTGGTTTTTGTACATTTGTCTGTGCTTCATAAATACTTCAGATTTCATAGTAAATCAATTTGATATATTCAACATTTTCATATAATTGGATAATTCGGGACCATTTTTATGCTAATTTCTGCCTTCACTGCCAACAATGCCAATTTTTCCCACTAGAATTTGATTTTCCACTTTCCATGCGAAAGCATGCGATAAAGCACTGAATGATATCAATGCCAATTCTTGACTACAACAGAATTAAGCGCTTCTCATTAAACTAGGCTTAGAAAATAAATCCTTCATTCATTCATTCTGCATGTATCTCGTCCAAGCTCTTCACAGTCATCCCTTGGCCAGAGGTGGATAGTAACATGCTAGATTTACTCCATTATACAAATACTTGAGTAACTTTTTGGATAAATTGTAATTTTAGGAGTAGTTTTATTGCATCATACTTTTAATTTTACTTGAGTATATATTTGAAGAATGAACGGTACTTTTACGCCTTTCATTTGGCCAAGTGACGGTTGGTACTTTATTTTTTAATATCTTTTTTTATTATGACATGCACAATGTCTCCCTGTTGGTGATGGCTGACAAAATCTTGCCAATCAAATGCAGCCAGCTGAGTCACACGACAAGTGTTGTCGTGTGACTCCATGCAACGGCACCAGCTGTTAGCCGCTCAGCTGTTAGCCGCACATTTCGGCTCCAAGTGGACTTAAAACACACCAGCGGCTCGCTGTTTACTGAGTCCGACACCGAGGTTCTGGTCTCTGGTTTCTGGTCTCCTGTCTCTGGTTTCTGTTGTACCCTCCGGACACCAGGTTTCAGCTAACAGTTGTTTCAGCTCTCCGCTGTCAGCTGAGTGGCCAACCTTTTCCCGCGCAGATGTATCCGAATTGGATAATCCTAATTTAGTATACTTATAGTTAAAGGGTGATGTATTTAATTTCCCAAAGAATGAATGTATTATTGTTTTAGTTCAAGGGTTATTTATTTTATTACAAAGACTGTATTTATTGTGTTATTTTAAATATTATTATTTCACATATCTTAATTTGAACATTGCTGTTTTATAATATGTTGTGTCTATTTTGTACCATTTGTGTTGCTCTGAATATTCCAAAAATAAATGCACAGAAATTCAGTACTTGTACTCGAGTGGTCTTTTTCACTGCATACTTTTTTACTCTTACTCAAGTAAGTATTTTCATGAGTACTTTTACTTCTCTTGAGTAATTATTATCTTAAAGTAACAATACTTTTATTTGAGTCATTTCTTTGGCTACTTTACCCTCCTCTGCCCTTAGCTACAGCTGGATCACGCTAAGCTATTCTGAAAGAATGACAACATAACAAATGGACCAACCTCAAAGGAAGGTGAGTACTATTTTGAGAGTGTGTCATAACAGAAATGAGAGTCGGACAGAATCCACAACATGACCTGAGCCTGCAGACAGACATTTAATCATGAGCTTAGCCCTAACAACCTACTGCTGCAAACATAAGCAGCCGGTGTGAGGTGGCTCCCTGATAAGAAATATGACTCTTAGGAAGAAATGTTAAGTCTATTATGCATGAGTGGCTTTTTTTTTGGAATGTGAAGCGAGAATAAAACATTATTAGTATTCCAGTTAGGTCACTTTATCTCCATCACAGCCCTTCTCTGCTGCGAGTCTGCCGTTCACTGACCTGTCTTCGGTCTTCTGGTGCCTTCAGGAAAAGGGCATTGATGAGGGCGATGGCGTAAGTCTGGATCTCCTGGTTTGACCTGAAGGAAAATCCAGCATCATAACAACCATTTAGAAGCATCACGCTCCACAAATCTCCATACAGAGTTTAAACTAGGCTATGCTACACTTACTCTTAGTTTTATCACTATTATTAACTAACACCTGAGGTGAGCGCAGGATTGTTAGAAGTTACTCATACACACTATCCTCAATTTTATATTTAGTCCAACAAAAAAGACCAAATCCAACAATTTTTATTACCTAAAAAAGTGTAATCTAATTTATTTATTGATTTCTGCCAAGAGGCTTCTATTTCGGCGGCGACGGTAGCTCAGTGGTAAAGCGAGTCATCTTTCAACTGGAAGGTTGTGGGTTTGATTTGCGGCTCTGCAAGTCTACATGCCGATGTAGAGTTTAACTGTGCCGTTATATTAAAGTGTGAATGACAAAACTGTAGAGGAAAGCAGCTTTGATAGATCAAAAAGACAAAAAAAAGTGATATATAAATAGACCATTTACGTCGTCTAAAACTATCAGAAAGATGTCGACGTGTTTCTGGGTCACTATACGCTTCACCATCGATTTTATTAACAGGTAACAAGTACCTACATGCTTTTTTTGTTTCCTCTGTTCTCCCTAATGAAGCCACAGGCTCAGCTGTTCACACTGCTCTGCAGGAGGACAATGGCATAAAACCAAGCAGATCTAATTTACTACCGTACACGCTGCAGCTCTTTTTAAGTCTCTAATAAGGAAACTATGTGTCGGGTTCGGAGCAGTTTGTGTTTCTATTCATTTCCGACAATAACAAAAGCAGAAATACATCATGTTAACGTAGGGAAGACATGTGAAAACATCGGCTTAACTCATCCTTCTCGATCTTATTAAAATTTCTTTCTGAACGGACTGTATCACACCAGAATATTAGGACTGCCGTGTTTACATGACTTTCTTTTCTCCATGCAAACGTAAATATTTACTCCTGTTTGAGAAACATCAGTTGAAATGTGCACTCGCTTGCACAACATCCATTTAAAAACCAGTAGGCTTAGGGCTGTCAGCTAAAATCTATAGAGAGAAGCAGAAAAGTATTGAGAGTCTAACAAAAATGTTGTTGGTTTTGGTCTTTTCATAATGACAAAAATGTCATCTAAGCATCCTGGCCACGCTCTTTGAATTGTGCCATGAACTTGACAGAATGGCACATTTCATTGCATTACTTAAGTCACCCCACAATGCTACAGTCACACCACTGCCCCCATTTCAAGAATCAGAGTGCGGGAAGCCCCTGTGCATGTGTGTGTGCTCACACTTACAGGTGCCCGATGAGCTGTCCCACGGTGATTTCCTGGGCCACTCGATGGTAGAGGCTGTGGCTGTTCAGGACCATGCTCTCCAGGATGGCCAGAGACCGCTGCAGGATGGACACATCCACCATTGGCTGGTTCACATAACCTGCGATCTGAGGCGGGGGATCAAGGAGATACGACATGGATTTAACTTTAATGTCAAATCCAATCCAGTGGAATTTAATGTAATGCAAAAAAGTTAAAGCGGAACTTTAAGATTCTGGTAATTTTTTCACCTTTTTCTCTACGGAGCTCCCCCGACATAAACATCCATTTGTCTACCACTTTAAAGTCACTGCTGATGCCAACAACCCCGGAGTCGGCACTAACAAACAGTCGGGGGAGTGTAGACAGCCCCCACTCTGTTAAAATAGGGTAAAAATCCTGCATAATTCTGTTTTAAATGACGCAATACAGAGAAAAAATAAATTGAAAAAGAAAAACTATCATAGCCAAACTGAAAATTTCCCAAGGAAACAGCTGCATACACTGTGAAGGAGCTTCAAATAATATGAGGAGTTGCTAGGCAACAGAGGACCAACTCGTTTCTGTCATTGTAGAACAAAAGGGAATTGAATTAAATAAAAGCATGAAAGTAAAAAGGAATGAAGTGACAGACCTTGACTCTGGTGTAAAAGTCTAATGAGTCGGTGGAGTTACCTGTTTGATGAAAGAAAGTGAGATAAGGTCCCAGGACACAATGCCGTGATCCATTAGCTCCAGAAAAGCTGTGAGAGTGAAGGCCAGCATTTCACCGAAGCTGAAGGAAGTGAAAAAACAGTTATTCATCAGCTGTTCACTTCACCTGATGTATTTCAACTTCACACTAATATGTGTAAAAAAACATATAACGACTGACAGCCCAAGCCTTAATGGGGCCCTAGGCTGAATTTGATTTGGGGGGCCCCCTCCCACCACCTCGGAATCACCTGTGCTTCACAAAAGTGGCCTAGTTTTAAGTTGCATTCTCATATTCAAAGTGAAGCACTAAGTGTGGCGATGGCGAACTTGAATTGAAAAATAACAACTTCCACTTCAAAATAGTACTTCCTCAACGTGGGCGGAGCCATCACTGCACAGCTGCATGAAACTGCCGTGACTTTGTTTTACACGCGAGACACACACACACATACACACACACACACAAACTCAATTTAGAGTGTCCAATTGGGAGGTTCCCTTTCCACTTGGCCATGGGTTGCCCCAGTTTAGATTTATGCAAGAGTCTGTCACAGCCAGATATCAATGCACAAATTTGCACGTCACTACCTATAATGTAAACCAGGTCACAATAATTTGCCATCTTCCAAAAGCGGGTCCACATAAAGTTTGGGCACTGTATGAATTTTTTTCACTGTCAAAAAACAAAAACTGTTCTCACTGGGTGCCACTTTCGACAAGCCGTGCCAGTGTCCCAATGCCTTCCATGTTGATGAACTCTGTAGCAAAAGTTGGATCTGCAGAAAGCTTGGCGAGCTCTTTCAGAGCCTCGAGGCGAGCATCGATGCCGTGAGACTGGATCCTCTCCAAGAGCTGACGAGCAGCACGCCCCTGTGAGCCAGAGAAAATGTCACCTGCTTTATGAACGTACCACTCAATGATGATTTTACTGAAAGGTTAATTGAAGCATCTAACTAATGATTATAGCATTGACGGACAGTCGGCGCAAAACAGGAATGTGCTCGACCAACAAACACAAAAACTGATTATTCAAAAATGATAGAGAGCAGAAATGCATGAACTTATTTTCAAGGTTATGTTGACAAACTTGAAATTGTTTTGAAGAAGGAAACACAAAAGACAAAAAGAAGAAAGAGAAAAATAATATACAGACCAAAAAACAATATATTTAAAGCTCATATTGCCCATCATTTTTCTCCAGATTGGCCCCTCCTTAACCAGACTACACTCTCATTGGCCCCCAGGTCAGTTGAGTTTGACAGCCCTGGTTTCGATGGTGGTGAAAGTTTAACAAGAGAACTTCAAAAAATGACTTGATTGGCTTAAATTTTGAGGACTAATGCGCACAGCATAAAAACTTAGATTCAATTTCACCTCTGAAATATTCATGGAAGCAGAACATAGCGGTCAACACGCAGGACAGCAGGGACAGTGTCAACAGCGGGAGAGATGGGACATCTTAGAGCTTAAATCATCAGCCAAATAGTGTGGGAGTCATTGTGGAGTATGAGGGCATGTCACATAAGTAAAGCAGAGCAGCTCCAGTTGACTGCCTGAAGTGGATTGCAAGTATAGCTTCATTAACTCTGAAAGGTCACAGTGGAACCAGCAAACCGGTCTACTGGGGTTTATCTGTAAGTTTGTCCTTCTGTTAGCAACTTCCTGTCTATACATTTTGACACATCAGTCTTACTTTATTATTTAATGCATAGGTGATCACCCAAGTATGTTCCCCTTAAATGTTGGTAAGAATCTACCCACTGATAATGTCACAAAAGTTGATCAAAATATGAATAAATCCCCGTCGAAACACTTTGACATTGAGGGCCACTGAGGAAGGCCACTCAGCCGCTTCTGCCAACGGGAACGAGGTTTGCAAATCAAATACACATCTAAAGTTGTATGTTCCATCAGCTGTGGGTTTTTTAAACAAGCTGTATTTGCCATTTTGACACATGGCTCCTTGCACACTATCATGATGAACTCCATTTTAGTCCTGGTTTTATGCATCTGTCTATGTTCCTGTGTATTTGTGTGTTTTGTTTTGTGCATGCGACTCCTGTTGCAAAGAAAATTGCTCCTCGGGGACAATAAAGATTTTGTGCGCTCCATGCTTCGTGTTTTTGTCAACTAAAGACACCTTCATTATTGCGATCCTGCATTTGGGTCCTCGATTCTATAAACTGTGACACACATGCTGTGTTCAGTTTGTGGTACAGTTTGGAATGGTAAAGCCCTGGGTCAGGCTTGCGTCTCGACTGAGAACGGTACCTTTACTTGGTAGGTGGGGTGTGTGGGCTGTGCCCAATGGTCACATCAGCAAGACACTTGTGTGACGTTGTACTGCAATGGTGCAACAACAACTAATGATGACAACAAACTATGACATAACAGACAATAAAGGACACCCAAGAGCTCTTTTTTTCATGCTCGGTTTGTGACTGTTGGTCTCAACAAGATGTCGTTTGGTATGAGAATAGACTGCAGGTGTTCGCCTTGACTTCCATGGGATATTTACACCAATAGCAAGGGAGTGATGGCATTGTATTGTACCATTTCATCTGGTACCCAAGGGAAGGGTGCCGTAGAATGGAATGTTTAGGGTTGTTATTTTGGTACTGTTCCTAATAGGAATGCAAAAAAGCACATACCATACTATAACAAAACAAACTCTTCCACTCGGTGGAAACACAGCTTATACTAAGGAAACTTGCAAGGTTTGAATTCACAATTTGGAGAGACAAAACCCTGACATGGAGTTCAGTCATATTTATACGTGTAAACCCCAATGAGAGGCTATAAGCAAGAGAACACGAGCGAGCAAGAACCAATAAATATACCAGTCTTATCTTGTTTTAAGGAAACTTCAAAACATCCCAAAGGAAAACAAAAAGGTTCACTCACAGGTGAAATGGCCAATCGAAGGATGGTCCCATTCTTTATTTCACCGCGGCTCTAAAAGGTAACAATGGAAATTTGGCACAAGTTAAACATTGT
This sequence comes from Solea senegalensis, assembly GCF_019176455.1. NCBI lineage: Eukaryota > Metazoa > Chordata > Actinopteri > Pleuronectiformes > Soleidae > Solea > Solea senegalensis. The sequence goes on from NC_058024.1 coordinate 6,775,043, forward strand.
TTTACAAAGTAACAAAGCAAACAGTTAGGAGAAAAACAGTGTTGCTCACCTGTTCGGTGATATAAAGCTGAGGGCCGTCAGCATAACGCAGAGCAAACTGCTCTGAGCCTGACAGAGACCAGCTGAGGATAAAGAGAAAATTATGTACAAGTGTACACCTACTACAAACTCAGAGGAATATAAGCAGCAATATTATATTGTAGCACAGTTTGCACGAACAAAAGGTTACTGAATGTCAGGTTGCTCCCTCCAGCAGTTATATTTACACGGGAGGAGAATTATTCAGTGGGTGTGAACAGTGAAGAAATGATTTGTGCACAAATCTACTAGGTTTTGACCTCATCCAACTTTCACTAACCAAGTGTACTACAATTTTACACATGACAATGATGACAAAGATAATCTGTGACTAATCTATCTCTTCAAACTGTGACCAAAATGACTGTGCATTCAGTTAATTGCAAGCAAAAAAAAGGTCATTTATGAACTGCACAGAATATTAAGAGGTCATTGAAAAAAGCAGAATATGGAGAAACAATGCTTACCCATCACATACTTCTCTTATTATAGAGGACAAAGGTCTTTTCTGCAAACAGAAAAAATACGATGCAAAATGACGTCATTTAATAGTAAATTACTTTAGCTGACAGCCATGATGGATGACTGTGTCAGCAGTTTTGTTACAAGATCATACACAACTGGCAGTTCTCATGAGTCAAGACGTGACAGGTTTAATTTCAGCCAGCAGCAGTACAGTCCGTAGAGGTGAACTATTTAAATGAAATACAGACCTGGTCCATTTCTATTAGCTGAGCATTAGCACCTGGCCATTCAATCGCCACCTTCACAATGTCAGCTGGGGGAGGCATGGCTGTGTTATTGTAACACCCTAAAGAAGGACGACAAGGCACCAGATTTAGTTTTCAGCACATCTTCATCAACATCAGCTTTTTGAAACATGCGTTTACTTCATTAAAAGTACTTTAAATTGTACATAACCCAGTAGAGAAGTGTTGAGGGGTCAGTCAATCTCACAGCGCCGCTCTGTAAACCTATGTGTCAGCTGCCCTGTGAACACAGAGAAACCCACGCAGTAGTCAAGTCAGTGCAGAACTCAGACCAAACAGCCCAAAAACTCTGCCTTTTTTTTGCTGCCTCTGGACTGTTTTACAAAACCACCTACACACACACATATCTCGACTAGGTGAAGCCTTCTACATACTGGGTCCTGAGTCTGCCATTTATTGATGAAACCACTTCAATACATAACGCCGGTGCCTCCATCTTTACCAACTTTTCAATTTTAAGCTGCAAGAATGTGTTCTTAAACTGCAGAGACATCATTTAAAACCTAAAAAGTCTGTGTTTTGTGGTGAAAGAACTAAAAATGCAAACACATTTCTTTCAGGGGTCAAAAGTAAAGCAATAAATCAGCATAGCTGATGTCATCTGCTCATTTCATCTGTACACTACAGTTTTGCAACATGGGGTTAAAGTGTCTTGCCCAAGGACACATCAGCATGTAGATTATTATTCATCAATCGGCCAATTGGTACAAATTACACTTTTGACATTGACATTTTTCTTCTCCGAAACTGCTTGGTCACAAAAACTTTACTTTAAAAGTTCATTTCTTTTTAGTTTTTTTGATGAGCTTTAATAATTAATTAGTACATTACTTTTATTGCAGACACAAAATGTAGATTGGTGAGGCAGACCATTATTGTTATTCAATAACAGGTTATTGAAGTTAAGCCATTTCTTTTAATCAATAAACCGTTACATTTTATCAGCCTTGCCAAACACTGCAGTCAGAGGAGAAAGGCTTTAGCAAGAGAGGCCGTTGTTCCAGGCATTTTGAGTGGAAATGGGAGAAACTTATAAAGGCAACCATCACTGCTGCATGTCACTGATCTGGGATTTATGAGAGAGTGAAAATGAAAGCTTCTCCTCCTCAGTTTAAAATTCATAATTCAACCAGTGTAGAGGAGCCTAAACAGACAGTCAAGAAGCAAGGGCGGAGACTGAAAACTTAATAGTGGGGCTTCAACTAATGATTAGTTTCATAATCGTTTAATATTTTGATTATTGTCTAAATCGAATGTCAGAAAATGTTGAAATATTTTTTCCCAAACCTCGGAAATAATGATGTTCTCAAAGTTTTGTCCACAAACCAAAATGATTCAGTTTTAAGGAGTTTAAAAATCAGAGCACTTAATAATAATAATAAAAAAACACTCAAACTGATCAACTGATGATAAAAATAGTTCATTTAGTTCATTTAGTAATCCAGTGATAATGGTTTAATCCCTGATTCTGTGCTGCCTGTTCTTACTGCAATTACCAGAGAGTGCTCTACACTTTGATTAAAAGAGCAGAAAAGACTAATATAACTAAAAGGGTGTTACATGGTGAATTGTACATTTATTTATTCATTTTTTTAAATAAAGGGGATTTAATTAAAAGCTGGTAGGAGCTGCTGTTGCTCCAAAACAGACCATATCAGTTATGTTGACGAAGGTAAAATAATAAAAACCAACCTTAATATTTAACAGAATGAATGGCATTTTTTCATTTTTAGTTTCATTTTCTGCCGTCTTAATTGTGAAGATGAAAAGAGTCATTATGGGTCGGAGAGTCCCCCGCTAGCAATTATCCGAGCAAATAATACCATGAAAGTGGCCCAGCCAGAACCATGACTTAATAAACTAATCAAATAGCACTGGTTCACAGAGACAAAGGTAGCAAGTCCCAAAATCCAAGTTTCCAAAAGCTCTTCACATCATATCCATCATTAGAAAAGTAAAAGTTGGAAATGCTGCCCTGAGTGTTACAACTAGGGGAGAGTCAAAATATCGATTTGGTGATATATCATTGTCCTCCCTCGTGCAATATGTTAATCGATACGCCAGGGCAAAAGTTTAACATGCTGGGCGTCACTATGTGATGTCTCCTCGCAGCAGCGCTGCTCAAATAAAGTTCCAGGCGGCAGTTACTTATAATGGTGGAGAAAGCTACATTAACAAATGCTCCATCTACGTTCAATGCATAGACTTAATGCACTTTGTTTTCCGTGTTGTGCATAAATCCTGCACTTTTAACATTTCAGAGATCAGATTCAGTTAGACAAATATCATGATTATAACTATATGATTGTCCTGCAATACATTGATTATCACAGAATTGTTGAATCGTGATATTATTGGTATCGTGGACCGTGTATCGTATCGAGAGGTACCCTGCGACTCCCAGCCCTAGTTTCAATTACTGCAAATACCGAGTACAGTGTCTGAAAACTTACAGTAGAGACCTTTCAGTTAATTATTCTCAATAAAGTAAACTTTGTCATTGGGGGAATAGAGTTTAGATCGATAAGATGCATTTAAACTGTTTTAACATAAATGTGACAATGTGAATGCACTGTATTGTGATTTATAATAATAATAATAATATATAATATAATATAATAATTATAAACTGTTTTTCATCACATTTAATTCATCGCCAAAACCATGATGTAGTAACTCCAAGTCACTTTTTTTTTCTTAGATTAAAGATATGGTTAAAAGTGTGGAGTAAAAAGTAGACGCAACAGCTCAAACTCATAGATTCTGTCTTGGATCACATATTCAATTTCACAGTTTCCGTTTCACATTTGCAAAGCCAGACTCTCATTTACCCAGCAGCATTCCCTGCCAGGTTTGTTAGGCATCACCTTTATTACTAAATGTCATTACAGCACTGACATTTACTGAGCTTATTCCATTATTTGCAACAACAGTTCTGAAAAACAAGAGCAAGAACGGCACAGCAGGGACCAGCCTTTGGCAACAGAGAGAGATCTCTCTGTGCTCTGACATGGAGGAAGCACAGAAAAGCTGTATGACAGACTCTACTGCTGACAGAAAGAATAAAAGACACTACTGTTCTCCCAGTGACTCCTTGCACTGGATGCTTTCATTATAACAAAAACACCTTGTATGCCTTACAGCAGCTTAGCTGAAAAGAAATCCTAATCATTACCAAACTGTGAAACAAACTGTCATAAGATAGTCTGGACTAAAGACTGTTCCAGTACAGGGTTTCTGATGCCTTTGTTTTATTATGTTTGTTTGTATCATTGTGCTGCAGAAAGCAGCTACACATGATGAAAACATCCCCAAACAATAAATGACAAGCTGTGATGAGTATAATAAGAAGCATGCTGGAATCCTTTCATCAGTATAGCTTTGAAGTAGAGGATCACTGAACTGTTTCTCCACATCATTTGCAACATACATTAGCAGACTGGGACAGAATAATGTGTTTAAAACCAGCTCCGGCAAATTGAGGTGGACTCTGCTAATGAGAAATTCAAACTAGGCATCTGATGGAGAGACTGCGCCGCTTCCACATCTGCGGGCGAGATTAATAATGTGTGATCTCTGAGGCCGCCTGCTGAAAACTTTTCCACCAGTTCTGCTTCTAATTTGTAATTTGGAGACGTTATTTGATTGTGAGACTTGAGTGAGTGTGGCAGGAACACCAACGTTAGTCTGAATATTGTAGGACTGTAACTAACAGTTACTTTCGAATTTCGAACTTTACAATCGATTCATCTGTCGATTATTTTCTTGATTCATCTAGTAATCGTTTGGTCCATCAAATATCAGAAAAACCTGGAAATGGTGTCTTTTTTGGTTGTGGTTTTGTCCACAAACCAATCAATTATCAAAATAGTTCTAATCCGGCATTAATACATTTGCTGCTGGAAAAGGAAGTTTGTGGAGCTCACTTTGCACCAAAGTTCCATAGAGAAAATCAGTGTTTTTAGCTTGCAGGGACACAGCAGCTGCTGCTTGTGACAATTTTGATAATCCTGTGTCACTGTAATTCCAAACATGGGACTCCAGATGCTGAATTCACAAGATAACACATTTGAATTTACTGATGCAGGCAGCAGTGGATCGACAACCCCTGCGTGTAATGAATGTGAAGTTACTTTTTTCTCTTTGGTGTGGGAGAGTGAGCAGTTCACTAACTTCAATTTCCAGCAAGAAAGGGCTGTTGGCAAACAGAAGTTACACATATTGTAAAGAGGCATATATTTTGTTAGTGGAGCCTTTTCTCTTCTCTCACTGCTGGCAGCCAAGTTTTTATAAGTAAGACACTTGATACTGTGGTGTTTATAACCTCATACAATCACAAAAAAACATTTAAACTATCCATTTAAGCCATGCAACATTAGTTACACTAAGTGCTATTTAAGCTTCGAAACACTGCACTGCATTGCATTATTTGTTGGTTTACATGTGAATTCAAGTGAAGAGATGGGCACTGTAGCAGCTCTATGGTGGTGGTAGCATAGCAACAGCTGCTAAGGACCTGAAAGGAAACCCGAGTGTGACCAGAGCCTCTTTTTTCCACAAAGACTCCCCAACTTATCCTGAACAACACCGGCTACTTAACACGACGACGCCATTTTACATTTCTTATTAAGTGTCACTGCGTATGTCGGGGCTGATAGTTTTTTGTTGTCTTTTTTAAGTAGAAAGTGAAGCACGTTACTTTCACGATAGCTTGTTAGCTTGTTGAATATGCGGAGTGGCGCCCCCTGTGGCCATGTTTAGTTTATAAGGAGATGACTTTTAGCTCCTAATGACATTCCCAACATAAAAGAACAGGATTTAAACAAGATGCATGTACACGAATGTACCTGCAACAACAAATATGTTAGATAAAGGACATATGTTCTTTCAAGAAACGTTCGCCATCATCTCACATACCTTCTGTCGAGCCACTTTCCGAGCGTAAGAAGCGTTGACAATGACTTATTGATATGTATAAGGCCTGATTATAGGTGATCGATCGGGTTGTGACAGTCAGAGGGGGCTGAGACTGATGCAGCGGCTGCTGAGTGTAAAACCTTGAGTGAGCTCTTAGAACGAAATCAATCACAACTTCTGGTTAATGGCGGTAGAATAAACGCAGACAGCACATCCTGAGAATGCACAGCAGCACCAAGAGACTCACTCGCGTTTACAGCCAGCGTTAATCCCCGAAAAAGGCGGCTAATGTTTTCCAGTCATGCCGCCAGTCCCTGTCTATTCCTCCATTGCAGAGAAGAAGATGCAGGCTTTCTCTCCCTGGCTTTCTGTCTCTTTCCCTCCCTCTCTCTGTCTCTGTTCACATCAAGTCCCGATAATGTCTCCACTGTGATCGGATGTATTTTTTAAAAAAATACAGAAACCTACTTCACTGTTAATGTCGATGTGCACAGTTACTCACCCTGTGAGCGGGCCATCGATGATGCCTTCAGTGTCTCTTTCTCCTCAGTGAATTACTGATGGAAAGGAGACACGTTTCCACGCCTTGTGGGCGGGACACAATGTAAATATGTCACCACCATTATTAATGATTCATTTTTAAAAACATATATATCACTTTTTTTCCAATGTGTACAATATGCAAAACATATAACATGATCAAGACCCACATTTGAAAAAGCAAAATAAATATAACAAACAAAAATAAACAATTTGCAGAAAAATATAGAGCCTATAAGTATGTTTATATAAGTGTATAATACTTTTTTTTTTGCTTTAGGCTTGCTTTTCGTACCCTTAAACTAAGCCTGTTGTAATTTAGACAAGGGCCTTGCTTTGTGGAGGCTGCCATCTTGGGCCATCATGCCATTACGGCGGCCCGAATGGACAAACCAGTCAGAGCATGCATTTTGTGTTTTACGACAAACATAAACACACATTGTAACACTCACATGTAAACAGTATGTTATGTACGAGCTAAGGCTGTCATCTGCCAGCTTCCTGAGTCCAAGTATAACATGTGGAGGAGAACATCCAATTTATTGGCCATGTATGTCTGACTCCGCCTCCATAGGTGGTGCTGTATCTCTCTATAAGCTATTACTTATTAGATCAGTTAAAAAGTTTTGGAGTTTGCAAGTTCTAGCCTAGTGCATGTGGGTTTTCTCCAGATTTCCTCCCACAGTCAAAAAACAGCAGAGATTAATTAAACACTCTGAATTAACCATAGGTCTATTACTACAAACTTGTCATAACTGATTCAGAACTGTCCTGTCTAAACCTTCAACTTTTTTTCCTGTAACCCCAAATGGTGAGTGGCAGATGGCGACACATCTTTAGTCTGGTTCTGGGTTCTGTCAGAGATTCGTTTCTCATTGTGTTAACTGTTTCCTTGATGTTGTCTATGTACAGTGCCTTGAGATAATGTATGTTATGATTTGGCACTGTACAAATAAAATTGAATTGAATTGAATCTTCTCTCTATAATAAGTAAGGTTTTCTTCATGTATGCTGTGATTTGGCAATATACAAATAAAACTGAATCAATATTTTTCACTGAGGGTCACACCTCAAATTGTCTTGTCTCTTTCACCAAAAGAAAACTGGGGTTTCCACTCATATTCTTTCCTCCTATATACCGTATACACCCATGTGAATACTCCTCAGACAATAAGTTAAACTGTTCCATTTACAGCACAACACATTTTTATTTAACACAGAAACCATGTGTACAGGAAAATATCCACAGCCTCGACTGAGTATGTAACACTGGCTCACCTCGAGGGGTTGCTGCTGGTGAAAAACTTGAGAGGGCAAGCAGACAACTGCACTTTAACTCACTGAGCAAACAACTTTTGGAAATCAAAACCCAGCTCAACGCATTTAGTTCCATGTTACAGTTCATGCACGACATTAAAAATATAATTTCTGACATGACAGTTAAGTTGGATCAACACGCATGGACATACCCCATTTCAAATGTTTGACAGGCACAGACATGGAGCTAAACTGTCGATCTGGAAAATTACATTTACAATTGGATTCAGGCTATGCGGCAGAACAGTTTAAAAGTTCCTTTTTTAAACCATTAACTTACGACAAGGCCTAGTAGATGCATTTCATTCAATAACACATTCTGCATTTAGTGTAGCAGTAACCCCAGAAGGACATTCACCAAAAGTAAAACTATTTTTTTAGAAATATGATCTTTACACATTTCAGACAGGAGATTATTTACTCTCTTTAAACCATGGGTTATCACAACATAGTCTATACGTTTCTGGTGAATTTGCTTTCTGTCATACCGTCATAAAATAAAAAGAATAATACAAAATAATGCTCCAGTAATAAAAGGTTAAGTTGAGGGTAAGGGCATATAATTTCATAGATGGTGATTTACAGATATGTACACCTCACTGTATCAGACACACAAGCAAAGTGACATCAATATGAACAAAAAGCAAACACAGCTTTTTAAGGCATTTCACACATGACCATACATGACAGCAGAGGTTAAGCGACAAAAATGAGCCAGGAGGGAGCAGTTTCTTTTGTTTGTTTGTTTTACATAATTTGCATTTTCACTTTTTCAACAAAGACAAAATAGGTCACAGCAAATCAAGTCTGCTATTGTAAGGTCCACATCAAATCCATACTGAAAGGTGAAGAAGAAAAATGTGTTTACTACTGGGTACTCACATCAGTAAACTAAAGACTTCTTTGAGGTAGGAATGGACATGAAGTACAGTTTTCAGGAGTGATCCTTCGCTAGTCTCTGATAGTTACACTTAAAAATGTGATCATGCCAAAATGACACACAACAATCGAGCAGCTGTAATCCCAGTGGCACACTGTTCTGTGAGCAGCTGATGAGTGACTGCTGGCCAATGAGAGCACAAGCCAAGCACCAAATAATTGATGCAAACTAAGCCTGTTGACAGGTTTTGATATTTGTCAGGAGGTTTGGTCTCAAACACACAAACGCAGATCAAAGCCTTTAGAAATGCTGTTGAATTTGCCACAGTTGAATCTAACCGGTATTTAGTATGAGGTTGCTTTACTTACAAAAAACATTTGTTTATATAGGTATCTATTAATGTTATTTGTATTTCAAGGTGCAAATCGTCACATTTCAGTGTAAAATATTGAAATTATACATGTGATAAAATCAACATATTCAACACCAGCTACTGCATTAAAATTTTGCCATCATCTATTTTAGACCGACCTTGCTTATAATACTCTCCTGTCCTATCAGCGCAAGGCTCGTTGTCCCATTGTCTTGCATTCTTAATCCAAATAATGTCACGGTCGGCACGGTGGTTGCTGCAGTAACTGGGCTGGGCAGAAGCGGCTCATTTAGCGATACATCTCTCATATTGCTACCGATGTCTCTCGCATTTCTCATACAAATACACACTGGTGCACTTAGTAAGGGTGCTCCAGGAACTCCAATAAGTCCTCGCACTACTGTGTGAGTGCTCGCACCCCAAACAACAGTGCCAAATTAGTGACTTTTCTCAAAGTAGCGCATTTGTTGCTGACATGAAAATACAAGGGCAGTGTTCTGAGATTTTTCCACTCAGGGACCAGTTTTAAAAAACCTGGTAAGCAAACCACTGGACGATTGTGTGATAAACAGACAGCAGACGTTCCATGAATTACAATAGAAAAAAGAAATGTCTAAGGCCAGAAAGGGGACAAAAATGTGTCTCATTCTAAAACACTGACATCCAATTTCAATTTTAGGAAGGCGGGAGAATTGAGTTGAATTTTAGCGTTAACAGTGTGAAGCAGTTGCAGTTTAATCTGACCGAGGCTACACCAGGTTGATTATTAATTCATTCATAGCAAATTATTACAGCCATGACTTACCGCTCAAGGTGCGATGACACTTGACAGAAATGTGTCAGTCACAGAACTCTGCAGATAACAAGCTGCCGTCTACTGTCTTTCATCATGATCACCCTATAATTCATACAGCATACACAATAAGCCTGAAATAAGTGATGGTTTAAGTACCAAATAAACCAAATGTTTGCATTTTCAAGATAAAACTTGTTATGTAAATTATCAATGAAACAAGTGAAGATCAAGTTTTGTTTCATCACATGAGCCATTATTTCCTGGATCTGCATGAGGTGAACGGTTTGTTATCATGAGCCTGGTTTAAGCCTGGTTTACAACAAGTGAACACTGCTTGTCCTGACTGGGAGTTTAACTGACTCTAAGATCCGATGAAGAAACACAACGAAAAAAATACAAAGCATAATATTGGGGAAGAGATGGTAGAAAAAAAAAACTCCATCAGTCAATGAATACCACTGTAATCAATGTATTGGAGTCTTGAGCATTTAACAATAGACAGTGACGATGGGGGAAAAGTGAAAGTAAAATCACTAATTTGCATTAACCAGTAAACATTTACTTTCATCTGTCTGATATTAAATAAATCAATTTTGATAAAAGTTTGAATTCAGGTTGTTGCGTGAAACCAACATGAACTGCCCATCGACCTGAAAGCAGTAACTTAACTCACTGTGGTAGATTTCTAATGGTCTTGGGAACATGATAAAAAATAATGTGTATAAAATGTGTAAAAGTTAGAGGGGCAGATTAAGTCAGTCTGAACACACAAATAAATGTGATTAGTCAGTAATTCTGTATTTACAAGGATCCGTATTCTCAATGTTCCATTTTCAATTTCATGCATCACTTTCACGTGGTTGACTGAAAACCGGTATCATCAATCCCATGATATGATATAAACATTATCTTGTTCACCATCAAGACCATTATATTTGAAGAGTTCAGGCAGTCAAATTATGACCATATCTACAATAATTCAGCATAGTCCACTGCGATGATAGCAATTTACATTAATATACATGACTGCAAGTCAATACCGTATTTTATTCAATAATCAATAATGAGCTCAACTAACCCTTGTCTTCTTTCTTTGTTTCCTGGGATTAAAAATAAATATATATTTGAATGGACTGATAGGAAGTAAGCAATTGCTTGCTCTTTCCCTGAAAGTGCCAGTGAGATGAACAGAGAAAGAGAGAGGGAGAGAAAAAGGGGGAGAAATATGAGGTATGGTTGTGAGGTCACTACCAGTCTCCTTTATCCCAGGTTTCCTCAGCAGGCTTCGTGGGACTCTTCTTTGTCTTACCATCTGCATTCTCCCAGTTGTTGTCCCAGGCCTCCCAGCTCTCCTCTGTGCTGTGTTTGTTGTTGGACGCTGCTTCGGAGCCCCAATTGTCCCAACTGTCAGAGCTCTTCTTTGCAGAATTATCTACGTTGGTCCAGCTGTCACTGCTTGGAGATTTCTTGGCCTTTAAGGAGCTATTGCTGCCAAAGGTTTCCCAGAAGTCCTTTGCGACAGGCTGGCTAGAACTGCCCTGATAGCCCTCAGTGGCATCCATGTTTTGATAGCTTTCTCCAGCAGACCTGAACACAGTCAAAGTAGAAATTCATGCCTGAAAATTTTTGACAAAAATATCTATGTGGGGGTTTTTGGAGTGTTTTTAAAATGATATCATACCCATCATCTGGTTTTCCAGATATGATGTTGGTCAGTTTTGCACCAGCTCCCTGAATCTATGGAAAAGAATAAAGTCATTGTAGGTTGACAAATTTTCAAAGCTGTTACCACGACGTGTTAAAAACATGACACTTGGTAGGAAATAAATTACAAATACATGTTAGTTTTGCTAAATCCAGAATCCAGTGTGTAATATTTAGGAGGATCAAACAGCAGAAACTGGCACATACGTATGTTTGCATAAGTGTGTAATTGACCTAAAATATGTTTTTGTTTGTTTTCTTTTATGAAAGAATACAAAGCTGATTTCTAAAGCTAAGGCTTAGCTTTACAAAGGTCGCCTTGTTTCCAAACAAAACCACCAGTGTGTGTTTTGAAGATGATGCTTATTCTGCAAACAGAGACGAACAATGTCTTTATGTGAAGGCCAATGCAGTTTTCTGATACACTTGGTGAGCTAAGGTGTCCAGCATTTGCTACAATCTGGAGTCTCACATTCATTCATTCATTCATTCATTCATTCTAATGCTTATGCTCTACATGAGGGTCACAGGGCTCTCACACTGTCACACCTAACCCTAACCCTGTGTGGCAGGGAGGATGCTAGCGAAAGATCACGTAGACCCACTAGTGGTCATGTGACACTGAAGGGGGGGTTTCTGCTGCACGCATTTATGGAATAAGTGGAGGGTCAGTGCATTTTTCATCGGTTTTGGAGAAGGAATTTGAATACTCAATAATGTGAATATGCACATCTTTGAAACAACAATCACAATATTATATTAGACGATGTGTACGATGTGGACAATGTTTCAATCAGGCTTTGGGCTTGGCCCCTTATCTCCAATGAAGGGCAAACTTAACACTTTCAGCATAGTAAGACATTTTGTTCAATGCTATGTGTGGCAACAGTTTGAGGAAGAGCCTTTTCTACTCCAACATGACTGTGATATAAAGACATGGTTTGATGAGTTTGGTGTGGAAGAACTTGACTGCCACACAGAGCCCTGACCTCAACCCCATCAAGCATCAACCTCATTCTACAGAATGAATTGGTACAAAATCCCATAAAAACACTTCAAATTCTTGAGGAAAGTCTTCCAAGAAGTGTGGAGGCTGCAAAAAGGGGGACCAACTCCATATTAAAGTACTATCTATGTATTGGAATATGTCATTACAGTCCCTGTTGGTGTAATGCGTCCCAATACTTTTGTCCATAAAGTGTGTCTTGCCCACCACTAAGTCTAACCATTAGGTGTCACACAATGGTCCTTCACATATAAATTATCAATAAAGATACAACTAATAAAGAGACTTGTATTGTAAGTTAGACTTTAGCAGTGTTATTAGATTGCTCACAAATTCACATTTTCCTAACACGGTACTCACCACCAGAGCAACAATGGCAGCAAGGAAAAATGACAGATTACACTGGGTTAGTATCATTCATTGTACATTCATCATTGCTGCAAAACCAGTCTCCTTGGGGGGTTTGTTGGGGGCACTGCCGCTGCAGTGAGGCTACAACATGTGAAGCTAGCTACTGTTTCTCTCACAGGAGACTGGTTTTGCACCTGTGCAACATGGCAGAGGTCTGCCCATCCTACCTTGTTTGCCAGCCCAGTGATGCTGACTGTCATTTCATCTAGCAATTTGCCATCTTTCACCTGGATTAATGCAAATCGGTTGATGGAAATGATTAAAAACTGGTACCAAAACAAAAACAACAATCTCTGTCTAAACATGTCAAACAGAACGTGTAGAGCACATCATTTTGATTTGGACTGTGAGGAAAGTGATTATATGTGTTTGGTTGCAAGGAGAATCAACATGAGAAAAGAATAGTTTGAGTCCAATAAGAGGTTATTCATTATCATTCATCTCAAAGAAAGAAATTGGGCAAGTGATGAAGCATCCATCATTTTCCATCAGAGAAGAAAAGTGTACTGCAGAACTTAATGTTCTCCGACAGTTACAAAGGCTTCATTTGAACCGACAAAGACACATCCAGGAGCTGTTCACATGACAGTTAAGAGTTTGAGCAGCCTTGTGGAAGCATCAAAGCAGAAAACACTTACCACGATATTACTTGGTTCAGGCATAATGGCATAATGGCATAAAGCACAGGCATGGAGCAGCGATGAAGCATGTGAGCAACTAGCAGTCAGCTGAAGAGCTCATGGTTGTGTCATATTGTGTTTCCAGAACTTAAGGATATTTCACTGAAGACCAAGCGTATGGCACATTAGATAGATTAGATAGAGTAGACTAATGTAGAGATTTAAATCATATTTTATTTAAAATGCTGTCAAATTAGGATTTCATGTCAAATTAACATCCACCATTATTTTTGCAATTTCAATTATAATTTACACTGTATATGTAATTAAAATTTGAAAGAAAAGTAAGGTGAATAGTAAAAAATGAATGCCTTAAAATGAGGCATATCTAATCAAACACTACGGCTCCTAATAGTTTATCCAGCGACTGTGCTGAGAGTTCACACCAATGCCCACCTTTTTTATATTTCATATAGTATTGGATTTTTCAAATTTCATGACCGAAAAGACAAAGGTGTGATTGTTTGTGCAGCTCAGAAGCCACAGCTTTTGTCGTTTAGTACACTTTGACATTGACACAGATGAACTGGAAAAGACAAGCGGTGAAGAAAATAGCACATTTACATCTGAAGCTGTGTTTTTTTTTCTTTTTCTAAAAGCACTGCACCCCCACCACCAAATCAACAACTTCAAACATCAATGTTACCTTCTCTTGGGTGGGTTTGATAACATTCTCATTTAAGGTCTGTCCTAACTCTGTGGCCTAGTTGGGAGTCAGAGAGGAGATTTGACTTAAACGAAACAGTTTAACATTCAAAGCAGTGCAAGACACTGAACCATTTGTTCTGCAGTTGCGTAAGGTGAGCTATCATTCCCAATTTACCATGACACTGAACAAGCACTAGAGGGTGTAATGGTTCAAAAAACACTTGGATCACTGCATATATATTTTATGTGCAGTTTGGTTACACAATTTAAAAGGAATGTTTACCCACCTTGTTACCCATTTTATGGAAAAAGGTGGGCAACACTTCTGCACCATAACCTAACAATGCTATTCCAACATTACAGTTGTCTGAATCCATTACACACACACACATATAGTATATAGCACTGTATGCAGTCAACACAAAAACTGTCATGCATGAATGGATAACCCATTTTCTACGAGTGAAAATAACATTTCTATATTGAGAAGAAGAATTAAAGGTAATCCCCATATATAATATTCTATCCCATAGTACAGTTCATGACTGTCTTTCACAGGTTATCCACAAACTCAAAGTGCAGCTATCAAGACAGACACAATGTGTGATGTTTATACATCCAAATGCATGAAGAGGACATTCAAAAAGTTCTGTTCGCAAATGAAAAACTGACACAATAAAAAAATAAAATATAAAAAAATAGCACGGGCAATATGGATTTTCAAAATGAAGATGATGTGGGGAAAAGCAACATGCACCTATGATGTGATTTACCGGTTCTGGGGGCGCTTTATAGCCCCTTAACTACATCCAGAGAGAGCAAAGAGATTACAAGTAGTCAAAGTCATTAGAGCTTGCGACATTCCATTACATGTTTACAGTTTGTGAGTGAGTGGGCGAGTCAATTCTTTATTATCAGCATATACTGTATTTTGTTTTACTCATTCATATATACATATACATGTCTTACCTTTAAAGTTGCTGTGTTAGCCAGTTTAGTTGTCTGTTCAAGGTGGAATAAGAGAAAGTTTATTGGTTTTTATTTAGAGGTTGTTATGTATGTACATACTTATTGCTTGAAAAGAGGATACAGTATTTAACAGCTTGAATACACTTACATTATCTTTAGCAATAGAAGCAAACTTGCTAGCTCCAACAGTGAAACTGCTCCAACCCTGTTTTTAAAAAAAAGTTATAAATAAAAAGTTAGAGGGGAAGAAAGACACAACAAAATATACAACTCGGCCAAAAGAAATAAATAGAATACCGAATAAATAGAAGACATGGCGTTGTTCAGGAAGTCCTCCTCTTTCTTCTCCGGGGTCACAGTGTTGCCAAAGCCAACATAACGATTCTCTTGATTGCCATTGTAACCTCCTCCACTAAAAAAGTGAGACTCAAGTGTTATATTTAAAAAGTTCACAATTTACAGAAGAGTATTTGGTAAAATAATCATTACGACCACTACCTCTGATAAGAGTTCACGTCATCGCTCAACCAGTCTTCAAAAGCTGCATCGTTAGATTTTGCCGCGGTTTGTCCAGATCCTGCCGAGCTAAATACCAGAAACATGACATTCACTGCTCTGATGTCTGCTCTGGATCTGATTTTATGCATAGCCCATGTATTCATTAAACGTGTGTTGACTCTTACCGATGGGAGGATGAAAGGCTTGCCTTGGGCTGAGGGGACGTCCAGTTTCTCGCAGGTGATGTCTCAATGGACCACTCCTTTCCCTCAGCTATGGTTGCAACCTGTCATATACAGCATTGAAGTTATTCTAACTAACAGGAAGCACACTGTGTAGTGGTTATAGGTCTAACACACACCAATGAACCAGTTCAACAATATCCTATTAAATGTATACCCATTAAATGATAGCTTACACTAAGAATATACAATTACAAATATAATTTTAAAATCAATCCCCTTCTACAATTCAGAAACATAACTTAAACATTTGACATCATCATAAAAAAAAATCGAATAAATTAAAATTCAGTACAAAAGATAAGTTTGCTAAAGATGCAGATTCATTCACATGATTTTGAAAACATGATAGAATGTGAAATTTAGCCTAGTAGGAAATAAATATATGCAGGAAAACAGAACATCTTTCTTCTTCACAGGACTTCACAGGAGGTCTGCACAGCTCACCTTGTCCCTATAGAGTGCAGCTGCTCTGCTGTTGTATTTCTCCTGCAAAGTCCAGTTGGGATCGTAATCATCTTGAATTTCAAGAAACAGACGGAATTTTCCATTTCCGCCTGCTTTCATCTTCTCGAGCTCTACATCTTTCCACTTGTCCATGGTGACAGAGCGCACAAAACTGGGCACAAGAGATTAACATAACCGTGCACTTGTTAAGTAATGACGAATGACATGACCCTGAAACCTCTGGGTTGCTGCTACTTCTATTCTTTAGTTATACATGACTCATCAATGCAAATATTCATGTTTTAAAGGTTCTTACCTGAGATGTACCCCCAGGCCTCTGTGTTTACCAGAGCACTCAAGACAAATCCAGATTCCATAGGTCACACTAACCCACTGAGGGTTAAAAGCCCCACATTCGAAACACAACTGAAAAAAACAATATTAAAAAGCATGAAATAAAAACTTGCATTTCAGCTTTGTACTTGAAGTTTCTTTGTAAATGATATTGGTGAGAGCACAGACCGGCAAATTCTATTTATTATAAGTGGAATGGTATGCATATTTCCGCTGTTCTGTTTATTACAGGACGTTAGGTACTTTAGGTTCTGTTCACATTATGTTTACATCATTCCCCATTTTACGTGGGTTAACAGAACCCCTAGAATACCAAATGAAACAGTCAGGGCAGCCCATGGCCAAGTGGAAAGGGAACTTGGCTTGTAACTGGAGGGTTCCCGATTTGGGTCCCCAACAGGTCAAAGGGCTGGGGTGCTCCCCTGGCACTGCTCAGTGTCTGACCACTGCTACTAATTCTAGGAAGGTTCCTAGTAGAGGATGGGTT
The DNA here is from genome assembly GCF_019176455.1 of Solea senegalensis. Lineage (NCBI taxonomy): Eukaryota > Metazoa > Chordata > Actinopteri > Pleuronectiformes > Soleidae > Solea > Solea senegalensis. Next base: position 6,792,160 of record NC_058024.1, read on the forward strand.
AAGTGCAGAGAAAGAATTTCCCTAAGGGGATTAATAAAGTATATCAAAACAAAACGATTAATTGATTACTAAATTAATCATTAACTAATCTTATAAATGATTAATTGCTTTGAATGTTGCTTTTTTATATAATTAAAACACATTTTCAGATGTTTTCAACTTCTTAAATGTGAATAGTCCCTGATTTCTTTGCTCCATATAACAAAGAAATCATTAAAAATGAATCATTTTAGTTTCCGAACAAAACAAGACATTTGACAACGTTACCATTTTGAGGTTTTTCAACATTTTTTGTGACATTTTATGGACCAAACGATTAATCGAGAAAATAATTGCCAAATTAATCGATTATGAAAATAATTATTAGTTGCAGCCCACACCACAACAAGTACACAAAAAGATGTCCATTTTTAAAGCAAACATTACAGGACTTGATGTTGAAATGTGAAATTATTTTCATACGTTTGGCAACATTATTTCTGCCCTCACCCAGTAAAATTCCATCTAACAATGCTCTAATTTGTTCTTCATAACATAATAAAAACTTACATAAAAAATGACAGTACATAAATGAAGGATGAGATTATGGGAATTTTGTGAAGTCTTGACAGAAGGTGTTAAAACATGTGTACATGAAATATAAGGCTACAGTGTAGTGACATGAGACAATTTATTCTCATAAGAATAAGGACTTACATTATTCTCATCCTGGGTTCTCACTTCCTTCAGAACTCTTCTGGTCCTTGGACTTGCCATTTTGACGGACACTAAAAGAACATTGTAATGGATGTTAGAGGGCCAAAAGACAATTTTCATGTCCCCTGTCCCTCGACATGTTGTTTTTACTGCCATTGCACTGTGCAAACACTTTTACCATAATAAAAAGTTTAAGCAAAAGAACCATCTACTCGAATACCACTATATTCATGATACATGTGGGAATTAACCCAACTGTTTATTATCAAGCTGCATTGGGAATAAATAGCTTTCCACTAAATAAAATCACAATAATATAATAAAACAATAATTTTACTCCAGGGGTTGAATGTTGACAAGTCTTTAAAAAAAACATTAGTGATATCACGATGTCATTGGGGGAAACCGGTTTGTGTTGGTGGTGGTTGATAAATGCCAGATTCAATTTGTCCCCTATACACAGGTTTTCTATTTTATTTATTTTCTTCACACAATAGTTGAATACACATTCATATAAAACATAGATATGATGTCAAGATTAACTGTGTTTGCTGAACAACGTAAATCAGTGGAATGAACTGTAGACGTGTCAAACCAGCTCGACTCGTACCAAACATTACAGACAGATCATCAAACACCGTGTTAACAACACCGCTCTATAACAACACAGTGACGTTGGGTTGTCTTGGTTAAGGCGATGATTAAAAAAACTGTTTTCAGGAAAAACATAAAACACAATGTAAGAAATTTGGCTCGAAATGGCAGATGACTGCCAATGCTAACGTTAGCTACCAGCCAAGCTAACTGATCGGTTACCTGTATGGACAAGAAGACGCTGTGTTTAGAGTCTGTGGCTCCGTTGAAGATCTCTACGGGTGATGTTGTCGTCTACTGCGGAGGCACAGGAAATGTTTTATTACCACAGAGCTGTAATTTAAAGCGGAGAGTTAATGTTAAAAGCCGGTAGCCATCTTCCTGTTTGCCTACGTTGGCAGTGCAGAGCACTATGGGAGACCGTCCTTCTTTTTCGTCTTCTTCATTTTACGTATGATAAGGGATGGTAACCAGCGCCATCCACTGTATTGGAGTGTAACATGTCTTGCTCCATTTTAAGAAGTTTGCATTTTCATACGTAAACATACATTAAAAGGCTATTTTTTCTGAATTAAGGACATAGTTTAAGGCTTTCATTCCCTTATTGTGAACTCGCTTTAATGCCAGGGTCTCTACTTTACTTTAAAATTATAATGTATACTGCCCCAAACTTACTGACAGTGAACAATATTTGTGTTGCAATAATAATAATAGTAATAATAATAATAATGCATTAGGTTATATTTATCAGATTGTTAAATTCAACATTTCATCATATGTAAATGTATGCAATTGTCGATTGAGTTCGATGATTTAATGTTTTTATGGTGTGCAACCCATACTAACCCATACTAAATATTTTTAATTGCAACATCATGATGGATTATCAAGATATCATTTTCATTTCTAATCGCCATACTGTTAAAAGCTAAATATGTATATTTATATGTAAATATATGTTTAGATGTTTGCATGGAAAGTTCATTTGTAAGCACATGATGTACAAACAACCATTTTCAGAGCCTACACCGTACCTGAGTCTACACAGGCCATTTGTCATGGTGGCATCTAAACATTCAGAATCTTGTCCAAGCTCCCAAGATAGACATGGTTTTGACATGTCTATCATGTTTCCTGTTTTCAGGCTGTGTTGAGGATTTGAATTCATTTATTTATTTAATCATAATTGCCTTAACTAAGCCTAATCACTAGGGACTTTTATGGTTCATTGATGATGAGGGTGAAGATCAATGTCTCAAAAGAGACATCTTTATCTTTTTCTTTTTCTTTTTTTTGTGCATGATGATATTCCAAGTACCATCTGAGAAAATATTGAGCTCTCAATATAACAACATGATCACAAACGTTAAAATACAGTGGTGTTAATAGGCCGAGCAAAGTCTCTCATCCCCCTTCTCTTCCTAACATTACTTTACAAACTGGTATAGTGAAACGAGATTAAGATGGAGTGAGAGATATGTGATTGTAATTATTATTATTTCTACACAACATTCCCCAGCTCCACTCCAATCACATACCTTGGGATATACAGTAGAACAGTACTTGTTATTTTCCTGCAAGTACCACCAGAGGAAGCTCGCATACCACAACTAGGTTTGAGAACCATGGGGCTAGATAATATCAGTGTCCCTCATAGTATTGTGTCATTTCAAATACTAAGTCAAAGGTCCATTCTGCTGAGATTGCTGTCATTGAAGATAGAAGCCAGTATAAGTGTAACATTTTGCCAGGCTGACATTGGGATGATGTAAGTTTTGATAACACAAACAACACAGCTACATCTGTGCAGAGTAATTCTCCAGAAGCATTATGTAATTACCTGCCTTATTATTGTGTTCATAAAGTTTTGCTTAGGGCCCCATGAAGGCCTGGGCTGGCCCTGTGTCTCTATATCGCCACTGCTCCATGCAAAATATTTTATGGAGGCAGTGGGCTGTAGGTCTTCAGTATGTTGTGGAAGATTTTTCTAGTAGTTCATTATTAACTGTTTTCCTCTGATATGCAGTGGCATTTCACTGACCTATAGGTGCATGTACAGGGAAGGTTAGGAAGAGGTTCCTGACTTGAACTTACATACCACCCAGCTTCTTTAACAGTGTTTATTCTAATCTATTCAATAAGACCCGTAGATTATTTCCCATAGTATGATTAATATTGTTCAAACCATAATCTTCCAAAGTCACCCTGGCCTTGGAAACATCTCTTTTATTATAATGTAAAAGAATATTGGACTTGTAACATCTATTTATCTCTGTGATAAGGTTGTCTAACTCATATACTGTGTATCTATGAAATAAAAAGCCCTTTATTACAATTAGCTTCCTGTTATTTCCGTACTAGTGGATTGGATCATCACACCCACCTCCTAAACCATGTCATATACTCTCACTGTATCAAAGAATATTGCTTTTATAATCGATTTACGAGCGCATGCTTTCTTAATTTACTAATACAGAGTCCATGATTCCTGTACACGTCAATCCATTCTGATATGGTGATAATCTCCTACTATATTATATGATATTAGTTTCTGCTTCACCATCATTTTAGTTATAGGAGCCCCATTCTTTTGACCATGAGTGATCATTCCTGGGGTATATTTTTTAGAATATAGTTTATCAGAATACATATTATATATTGTTTATATGATATTTTAATTTTCCCTGCTGTTTATAATACATGCTTATCCTTTATTACTTTTTTTTGCTACTATGCCTGCTTCTGTAACTGCAAATGACCCTATCATTGTAAAAAAAATCCCAGTTAAATTACAGTAAAATGCTGACAGTTGCAGTTTTTCTATAGTGTCACTACTGTAATCACAAACATCAGTTTATTACTGAATATAGAACTCAGTACTGACAATACACAGATATAAAGAAAACAATGACAAGATTTATTACCTTGAAACAACATGAACAGCTTGCTGCTGTCTTTTTCCACATCAGTTTACGCATCTTCTTGGACAACACCTTCCCCCGGCTGGCCTTTGTACCAACAAAGTGCCTAAAAATGTTAAAACGCAGAGTTAAATATTAGGTGGAGATTATTGACACACAATATTGAACCTCATCAAATCAATATGACATGCTAAATCTGTGCTATCCACAGTTCTACTATTTCTATCTTTATGGTGATAAATGTGTGAATATTTTTTTTAAGTAGATGGGTTGCAAGTTGTTATCATCTTCATGTAGTTTATGTTGTTTCCAGGCCTTCACAGCAAAAATAATAGTCACTGGTTTAACAGACGTTAACTAAAACGTTGTCATTTTAGCAGCTAAAGTGAACTGTTACGTATGTCGTTTCATTAAAAAAAACTATATATATAAAATATAAAAAATAGACTTTAACATAAATGACATACAAACTGACATAACAGAGTAGGTTTTATTGAAGTGACCTTGTTCAGTAGGTGTAAGATGAATCACTGCATGTTAAAGGAAAATTCTCAACATCGTCATCGTCTTCTTATTTCTATGTCGACTTAATGCATTAATCATTTAACGTGTAAATGCAGTTGTGTGGCATTATAGATCAGGATTTTAGTCAGATAAGTCCTGGACAGACCTCAGCAGTATCTCCGACTCTGAGTAATTCTGACAGAGACTTAACCGACAATTCAAAAGTACTGCCTTATACCATTAGTAGTAGCGTGCTGTTAAAATTTTATTCCACAACAACATCAACATTTACAATACTGAACCTTATTCATCAAGAACGGTACATTACTGTTCAAAATATCATGTATTTTAACAGCAATTTTGCACAGTGTGATTAACAGAGGCGACTCATATAAGATAACCTTGTCCGTTATCTGAAAAATGTTCACACACCATGAGTTTACTCAGGTTCATTTTGAGCTGATGCAGTCCATTCTGTTATTTAGATGACGGAAAGTTCTACAGCTGTATTATTTTTGCTTGCCTGTATTGTATGTAATTAAATTCAGAAACTCTATATACAAGGATTTAATTCTTTTATTCTTTAATATGTTAAAATGTATTTTACTCTCAACACACTTAGCACCCAAGCAGCTGCTTAGTTTATTCATGCCTTGGGCCAGCTCTGTTCATTCTAATAAAAAGTCTCAGTATCTTACGTTTTACAGTATATTCATATGTGCCTCAGTATTTCCAATTCAGCACAGTTGGACAATATTATTTCCATGTTTTGTCCTTCCCAATAATAAACTGCACAGAACATCAATCATAATATTCCTGCCAAATTCTTCAAAGTGAAGTGAAGTGTTTCCTGTGTGTGCATCTATGAGCTCCTTCCATCAAACAAACCAAGCTGTGTTATCTCTATTCTTTTATATTCTTAATTCTTACATTCATTGTTACAATGATTTCACATGTTCTCTTATTATTCAATGTATTTTTCTCCGAAATGTCTTCTGTATGGCAGTTACGTTCAGTTTTGTTTGTCCATTGCGGGATATTGCAAAAACATTGGGGTCCAAAATGGTGGCCTCCACATAGACAAAAGGCTTGTTCTAATTTAACACAAAAAACAGCTCCCCTGCTCCCCTGACCTCCTGTAGAGCTCTAAATGATGAGCTGCTGTCTTTGAAATATTTAAATTCTCTCAGTTATGGATTTTACATCCACTGAAGCATTTACTCCTCCTTCACTATCATCCTAACATATTTTCCTTACTAATTTGATAGATTGCATTGGTTTTCCTCCTTGGTTCCTCCTCTACAACTCACCATCTTCACAGCTTCAGCTAATGTGATACTTGGTGTGTTTGCCGGTTTTTGGCTGTTACGATATTACTTTATAGTGTGAGTCTAGCTGATGCCTGAGTGACATGGAGCGTCCAAGTCAAGGGCGTCAAGTATGTATTTTTTTCATTTTAATAGAGCCGCTTTCTTCAAATTGGATTGATATGGCACAATAACACACCAGTGATAATGGAACTTAATTGGCTTTCAAGTGTTTACTTTATGGGAACACTGTTACTAGGCAAAGATAACAACAAAATACAGGGCACTAGGTCCCTCCCATTGCTGTATTTTAGTGAATGTGAGAAGTAACAACAGCAAAAGTAACCACTGGAAAACCAAAGCACATTCAATTGTCTACTAACTAATTAACTATGATGTGTTACGATGCATTTAAATACCATGTCTCGCTCAAACTGAAGCACAACATACTCATTATCTCACCCCTTGCGTTATCAGGATCTGTTGTTGATCATCTTTTAGGTTTGATTTGACTTTCTCTACTGAAACACAAACAACTCTCTTAGTCGTTGTACTTGCTCCTTCAAAATGACTCAAATTTACCACTTTAAATTGCTCCGTTTCTCTCCTCCTGACAGCCCGATCAACAATTGTTAATATGTTACTGTAAGGAAAAATACACGATGAAGGCAAAAGTTAGAAAAGTGAGGAAGCTGCGGAATTCAAAGTGACAGTCTTGACTGCAGGTGCTGTTTCACTGAGGTTGAGGGGGCATGCTCTTTAACCAGTATCTATACCTGCTGTTATCTGATCAAACAGAAGCATAAAAGGGATGACAGTGCTGCCGGCAGAGTCACTCTCTCACTGATAGCTGTGCATCATCGTGAAAATGTCGACAAGCTTGAAGGTGCGTCTGCCGGTGTTCGTGCTGGTGATGGAGGTCGTCATCATGGCTCTGTTTGCTGTTTTTGTTACTTACGACGACAATGCCAATGCTCGGCTGCAGAACAACGAGACCAACCCGATGGAGAACTCCCTGTATCGTGACTATCCTTACTTTGCTGACGTCCAGGTGATGATCTTCGTGGGTTTTGGTTGCCTTCTCGCCTTTTTCCGATTCTACGGCTTTAGTGGAATGGTGTTCAACTTTCTTACGGCTGCATTTTCGATCCAGTGGGCCATCCTGATGCAAGGCTTCTTCCAGTTTTACTATGATGGAAAGATTCACCTGGCTGTCATCAACCTGCTGAATGCAGAGTTTGCCTGTGCTGTGGTGCTCATTTCTTTTGGAGCTGTGATTGGAAAGACGAGTCCCATTCAGCTCCTGGTGATGGCTTTGCTGGAGATCCCCATCTTTGCTGTGGTAGAGTGGGCCGTACTGAAATACATCAGAATCAATGATGCAGGGGGCAGTATCCTCATTCATTTGTTTGCATGCTACTTTGGCCTAGGAGTGACTTTTGTACTGTACCGTCCGAGCCTGAATGATGGCCATGTTAAAGAGATAACCTGTTATCAGTCCGACATCCTATCTGTCCTGGGGACCTTGTTCCTTTGGGTCTTCTGGCCTTCTTTCAACTCTGCACTGACCTTTAAGGGTGATGATCAACACAGAGCAGTACTCCACACTTTTATCGGCTTAAGCTCGTCAACAATCACCGCCTTTGCACTGTCTGCAGTGTTCAACAAAAGAGGTAAACTCACCATGGCTGACATCCAAAATGTGACTTTGGCAGGTGGAGTAACTGTCGGCGCTTCTGTGGACATGATGATTTCTCCTGTAGCTGCATACGCGCTGGGCATCATGGGCTGCACTGCATGTTTCTTTGGATATAGGTATCTGACTCCCTTTTTAGCTCGGAGAATGAGAATCCAAGACCAGTGTGGTATTCACAATCTCCACGGGCTCACTGGCCTGATTTCATCCACAGCAGGAATCTGTGCCATCCTCTTGGCCAATGAGGAGACCTATGGGCCCAGCATGTACCAGATCTTCTCCCACCGAGCTCCACCTGTGGGAGATCCAAAGCTCCTGGAGCTCCAGAGGTTGATTCCTGGACTGAAGCCGGGCTTGGGCCGCACTGCAGAGGAACAAGCACTCTACCAGGTCGCTGCGATCTTCTCTACCATTGCAGCAGCTACAGTTGGTGGTCTGCTCACTGGTTTGGTCATGAAGTTGCCCGTCATGGCGTCCCCAACTGATGAGGACTGCTTTGATGATATGCTCTTCTTTGACACTCCATCAGACTTTGACAGTAGTGTCCTAAAGATCCCTTTAAACTACAATGAAAAGGAGTCAAACAAAGTTGTCTGAAGAAATTTTTTAATTACTGTCATTACAAGTGCTTCACGAATATTGATGTTTTTCACGTTTGTTTGAAATTGTTACAAAAGTATGTTTCATTTTAATGCTTGATGAACGATTTGTAAACAAAAATCTGTATTGTTGCTGTTGGTATTTTGTAATAAAATAAAATTAAAATAACAATTGTAGTATGTCAGGTATCAATCATAATGTACTGTACATATTTTTTTAAATTTTAAATACAATCCTTTTTTCAAAGCTACTTTTTCTTTGTGTTATTTCTAACATTGGCTGTGCAACCAAAGAAATTTTCAAGGTAACAAAACACATTCACAAATAATGCTTATTAAGTCAATCGATGATTATATCTTTGGTTGGATGGTTATGTATTACAATACAATCCAACAAAAAGCAAAACAGAATCAAAACACTGACATAAACATCAACACCGTTATCAAAATCAGATTTGTCAAACAGTAACTGAGTAATTACAGCAAATAGTTTTAGCATAGCGATAGCAGAATGCATGCCATGATAGCATTGCTTTGAGGGACATTGCACATTGAGGGATGCAAAATATAGGATACTGAGGAAAAAGTGCAGTGGAACAACATATAATACTGTATTACAGATATATAATGTGGATTCTATATAAAGTGTGCAAATTAAATGATAGGGGTAGGGAAGTAAAACAGATTTCACCTGCAGGCTGGAGGCTGCAGCTCAGACATGGGCATGATACGGCCTTTTGCCCTCCTTGACTGTACCACATGAGGTTAACGAGAAATTAGAAAATAAACATTCATAACAGGGTTCTAGAGTAAGACAAGTTGCTAACATCTCCAGTTACCCACATTGATCAATGTGTGGCGACATCAACATCAACTCATTCATCTCCCTGCCCCACAGCTCTTTCTCTCTCCTACACACATGCGGATTTTGAATAAAATCTGCATTTTCTTTCATTTTGTTTATTGTGTGTTTGTATGACTCCCAATTTACACCAAAATTCATTTTTGTTGCACCACAACACTTGTGACATACACCAACTATGATGCAACCTGGACACATCCTCAGTGATGGTACCTGGAGTCCTTGAGTGTTTCGGGTCTTTCAGACATCATACACTCTCGTCCAGGCGACCAAGCTGTGGGTGATGTTGCACCACAACACAGTTTATTGTCTGAAGGTTGTGAACTTGACGTCAATCTGGCCAGTTTTTCCAATAAACACCGCAGCAAATTTCAATTGAAGGTAAAAACGGACGTTACATAATAATTTGTCTGTTATAGGATACGTGTTGGCAGGTATTCAAGAAGTTATTCATCTCACAATCTGTAATGGTACTGGTCATTAAAGATAAAGTCAAAGTAAACTGTTGATTTCTCAGTTCAACAGTCAACTGATCTACTCCTAGTTCTAGTTTAACTTCAAATCTACCCAAACCAAGTCTATACATTTGAAAAAGCAACTTGACAACGGAAGGTTTACTGAGTCCTCAAGGCAGCTGTGCTGTTGGAATTGTGATTGCCTTGATTTGAGTGAGTGTTATTAGAGGTTAAAGAATATCAGGCCTTATCTAATCATGCAAACCTCAGTTTATTCCTAAGCTTTCTTTTGTGTGAAGATTATCAGTCAACAGTGCTGACTCAGACGAAGGAGAAAAAAATGGTGTGTCAAGACATTGACACACCATATATTTTCACATTGTCACATCACTGTTTGTGAGCTCTTTGTTTGTTTGGTATTTACATATTGGTTTGATGGTGTTATTAGTGATTTAAGTAAAAAAAAAAAATTGTTTTATTGCAATTAAATTTTTGATTATCAGCACTTGGTAGTATTCCCTTTAGCTATGTCTATGGTTTATACAATTGCTGGTTCTGTTTCCATATATGCCCCTGTGACACTCCTGTGGAAGATAAAGCAGAAGACAATGAGTGAGAGAGTGTGATTCAATAGGACTGGTTTGGGCAGAGAGTGGACGCCATGCATTATTTATGTGAGATGACCAGTAAGGGACCAGAATGCACCTGGGTGGGCCTAATGCGCTAATGTGTTAGAACAAATATTTTCGAAATCTTTCAAAAAAGATTTTAGTTTAAAACTAAAAATGTTATTGTTATTTTTTTTGGAAAATAACAAACTGAATTCACCTTTTCATACTCAAATTTGAGTCTTCTTCCTCACATAGACTTCAGACATGTATTATTATTACTATTTTGTTATTAATTTTATTTCCTAGGCTCACATACCCTGGTATATACAGTAGAACAATATTTATTATTTCCCTCCAAGTACACCAGAGGAAGCTCGCATACACTGGTGGTACTCGCACCGCAGTTTGAGAACCATGGGCCTAACCTATATGTACTGCTCCCTGTCTAAAACAGCGGAGGTGGAGCTAGAGGTGGCAGAGCTGAAGATGCTGAGCTTTTCATTGGGAGTGACCAGGATGGACAGGATTAGAAATGAGCAGTTTCGAGGAACAGCTCAGGTTGAACAGTTTGGAAATAAAGTCAGAGAGTCAAGGGTGAGACGGTTTGGTCACGTGCAGAGGAAGAGGGAAAGTGATTAATATTGCCCAAAGGTGTTGAAGATTGAGCTGCCGGGCAGGAGGAAAAGAGGACGTCCACATAGGTTAATGGATGTTGTGAAGGAGGACATGAGGACAGTTGGTGTAACAGAAGAAGACACAAGGGAGAGGACAAGAGGAGACAGATGGTCCGCTGTGGTGACCCCTACATGGAGAAGTCGAAAGAAGATTTAAAAAGTGTACGTATGCAGAGATTTACTTTTAATCACTACATATACGTTGTTTTAGTAAAGATCAAACCATTTCTTTCAGTCTTTTGCTCCAAAAATGTTTTATTCAAAGAGAAGAAAATAAAGCAATTCCCCAGAATACATTGAAACTAAATGCGTTTGCATGTGTTAAAAGCTAATGCAGCTGCACTATCACCCCTCAAAAAGGTTGTCATTTTTTTTTCTATGACAAACAGCGCCATCCTGTGGCAGCAGAGCACTGACACTGTCCCATGACAGTGTCAGTGCTGCCTTCACAGATGGTTGGCATAGTCCATAGACTCTCCAGTGTCTGTGGTATCGACTGTTTTGGTGCGCTGAGTTTGCACAGACGCGTACAGATCAGACGTGTTAGCAGAGGTGTCTGTGTTGCCTTCATCTTCCTTCTCAGCCTCTGGAGAAGCCTCAGACTGGACCACATCTGAGGACTGCATCAGTGGAGAGCTGCGGCCAGACTGAGGCCTGGGAGGCTTTAGGGATAGATTGGCATAGCAGTCCTGAGGTGTGTACTAGAAAGAGACACAAATCAAAGGTATCAGACATTATCTGTGTGTGTGTGTGAGAGAGAGCAAGAGAGAGAGAACTGGTCTGCCAGAGGGTCCAATCCGGCCCGCAGGATGAATTTGTGATTAGAGTCTAATCATAATGTGACATAACACTATGTTTTACCACTTCCAGATACCTGTGACAAAATGTTTTGTGCCTTTGTGGATCCACTGTGATCTGTATATTGTAATGCACATGTGCAAATGTCCTTGTTTATAGGTTATTATGTTATGTGTGTGCGTGTGTGTGTGCCAGACAACATAACTTTGTTCTCCAGACTCTTCATAACATTGTAGTGAATTTTCCATGTTCAAACTACTCACTGTCATGTTTATTTGTATTATATTTAATAAATTAATTAATTGTTACGTTAGTTTTCATCTGAATACACCAGTAAAGCTAGAGGAATGTGTTTTAGCAGTTAAGTTCAAACTGAAAACAAGCCTGTTCTTTCCTACGAAGACATGCTTGATATAAATGTTTATTCTTTGCAGCAGCACGTCCAGAATATGACGATCTCTAGGCCAACAGTGGAGGTTGTGTTTGTGTAAAATAGTTTAAAGGCCCTGCCTGTGCGTTAGAAGTGATTCTCTGTTGGTCTGTCACAGATGAAGAGCTGAATGATGAGTGCGGAGGATCAGCGTCTGTGAGCAGAGATGTGTCTGTGGAAAAAAAAAACATCACTCATGTGAACAATTAAATGTATAAAAACATAAACATCATATTAACACCAAGACTTAAACTTACATGTCTTGTACATTACGTTCCCATAAATAGGATTATCTTCCATCTGCCTCGGGCTCTGTCTAACATATCACATACAGATTTTTACATTTATTTTTTATGGGTCGTGAAAAGTTGCATATATGTAAGCTAAGGGAATATAAATAGCTTTTTCCCCTGTGTAGTAAATAAAAATGCCATTTACCTTTGTCTAGTCTCTTTCCCTGGAGAAAAAAAAACACCCATCATTAAATATAAACAATAATGAATCTGTTTCTACTGGGACTTTTTTTTGGAAAGCAAAGACGGAAAGTTACCTGAGCGACATTTGGACACACAGAAGAAAATGTTGACTGATAGTGAGATGAGCAGCATTGCTCCGATCACTGCAAATGGCAGCTCAGGTGGACACAAAAACTTCTCCAATGGAGTATGAGCTGAGAAACACAGAGAGAACTTTATTTAGTATCTGACATGCTTAAAGATTCCTCCACACAGAACTTGTTAATTAAAGTATAATTTTTCCTTGGCTGAATATCTTTTGTGTGCTGTACACAAATGCAGACTCACAGCCACATTCAAATGTCAACGTCTAAAATCTGTAACAAAACAAAACACAAAAATTTCCACTGAAGCGTCAAAACCTTGGCACTCACTGTGCACCACTCCTGTCACTCTTACAGTCAAGTCAAGTAACTACGCTTTCCACAGCGCCCCCCACCATTTTATTTCAAGTGGACCGCCATGTCATTATATCAACCAAAAATGTCTGTTTTTGTCATCTTTTCCATATATAGACAAATACTAATTCCACATCAAAATTCAGTAATATGAGTAAAAAAAATAGTGTATTTCAACATTGAATATATATATATATATAGAGAGAGAGCGAGAGAGAGAGAGAGAGAGGGAATTGTTTTTTATAAAGCATGGAAACCAACATGAAAATGTAAAATAAGGGCATAAAAATAGGTGATACAATATTGAAGGAGTTATGGGTGACACTGACTCAATGCAGCTTCCTATTAATCTCAATTTGGCAGATTAAATTGTGATTACATAGAAGAGAGAGAGCGACACTGTGCAGCTAAGAAATCCATTTAGTGAGACGTGTACTCTTCTGGTCAGAGAATTGTTTATTTCTCAAGAGAACACAGTCTCCCTGACTGGAATAACACGTAACAGTACCATAATAATAATAATAATATGTGACAGTGAGCTCACCACTTTTCTGGTGAACTCACTGTGACTGTCTGCAGTGCATGTGCTCAATCATCATCGGCAACTGCAGAAGATGTGGTTTCATAAAAGTATGCCCGTGCACAGGTTTTGCACACTTCTTGTTGTTGCATGAACACATGCTCAGCTGGATACATTTCCAACCTCCCAGCACACTATGAACAAAGCTTTGTTTCAGTCCAATTCGGTCTAAATCAGTACAACATCTGAGTACTTAAATCAATACTGTATTTGTTTGGCAAACACCAGGACAGCAAGAGGCATGACATTTAGTATCTTAAAAGTATTTGACATTTAATGGGAGTTTAACATTGTGTGGATGTGTTTGTTTTAATCAAATAGTCGATCAAATGCGATTAAAAAAGAAAAACAATCTACAGTTTTCTGCAGCTTCATGCAAAGCACCACAGTGTAATCACGTTGCACCGACTGCTTTCAATGAATTGTAATTTCTGAAAGGAATGGTCATGTCACATTGTTTCCATGGTGACATCGCATTGATAATCATAGCTGCAATTTTTGGCCATATACCAAGGTATGAATTCAGACTGTGAAAACAATATGAAAATCCACTTTATGGACCATAATATCTATGTTCCGATCAACTTTACTGTTGTGATTTGATACACACACAATAAACAAGGGTGAGAATGTTCTAAAAGCAATTGTCTTCACTCTCTGAAACAATACTCGATGAATCAGTTTTTTTTTCATGATTTAAACAAGGTTTCTGATTGTTTCAGCTTCTTAAATGTGAATATTTTCTTTTTTGCTTTGCTCCATGTATCACAGAAGTCATTCAAATGGAATCCTTTTGGTTTGTGGACATGTGAGAACCTGCACCAAACAGATGACATGTGAACACACAGATCTAATATCAGAGGAAGTATTTCTCTCCTGAGTATTTTATATGGAGAGCAAACAAACACAGAGATGAATCTGAATTAATAATATTAAATATTAAACTTCATTGTTATTTTATTCATTTCAATTATGCCCTTTGTTCATCTGCCATTTGTATGTCTTACTTTTTTTGCATTTTAGTCACTAATCGGTTCTAGAACATTTAGAACATTTAACATAAGTGTTAAAGATGCCTGACTATTTATTATTTCTTTTTTAAAAAAGGTAAACAAGGGGAGTTTTTTCTTTTTCCTTTTTGACCATATACTGTAGGTCCTCAAGACAATGTATGTAATGATTCAGTTTGGTATAAGTGAAATAAAATTAATTAAATTGTACTTTATTATTAGCAGTAAAATAAATATAAAGTAGGTTTTCACCGATTTCACGGAAGAAATTTTCTTCTCTTTTTGCAGGCATTTCTATATCATTTAATATCATTTTGAACAGGTAAACCAGACATTTCCAAGAGATTTACTGTATGTTTGATAAAAAGATCAACTCCATTGTCTAAAACATAGAAATAAACTATAAATCTTAGGTAAAGTTTTTTGGGAAACATCTGCAAAATCTTTAAACTCTCTTTCAAGAGAAAATTGTCCTTCGACAAATGGGTGTGCATTACTTACCTGAACAAATACAATAGAATGCCTTACATTACAAGCTCATGGGTTGATTTAAAAATCAAATGTGGCAATTACCCTTTACGTCGCATATCCTAGCTCTTATTTGTACCCAAATGTTTAAATGCACTTCTGTAAGTCGCTTTGGATAAAAGCGTCTGCTAAATGACATGTAATGTAATGTAATGTAATATCCACACTCCACTAGCTGTAATTTTTACGGCAGTGAATCGTCACTCAAAACTTACCGCCCGGACTTGTGCTGTTGGAACAGGGTGACATGGCAAATCCCTTCTAACCAAGGACAAATATATCTGTCCCTCTGTTCTCTGTGTCTATAAAACACAAGACTACAGCGTCTGTTGCACATTCATGCTCACACGATGTGATGCTGTTCAAGATGATAAAAATGCTTTTTCGAAGGGGCTGTTGACACAGGATGTGTGCTTTTGCAGAAAACCACAAGCTTATTTTAGATGAAAACAAGGCATCCAAGGCAGCAAGTCACACGCCTATGAAACTCTACCAAAACTGAGAAACACTGATGCTGGGTCTCAAATTATATATAGTATATTAGCATATTATTATAGTGCTTGCGTAGTTTGACACATCACTCGTTACATTTGCATATACAGTGGTGGTTTCCCCTTTTCCACTTCATATCTTACATGTGATGTAGACAAGCGTCCATGACAACAAAAGACAAGAAAAAATTAAATGTAATATATAAACAAATATAATTAAATAAATACTATAAATATATATATATATATATATACAGTATATATAGGCTACATATATATACATATTCTTGTGTGTTTCAGGTGTTCAAATGTCTGAAAAGAAAAAATACCCTAACCTTCAATCTTAACCTAAAGGTGAATCTAGCAACTTTTCAATTTGCAAGGCAAATTTAATGAAGCTGGTTGAAATACAAACATTCTCTTTTAGTCGTAAACAAAAAAGCAAAATACAACTAAAGGGAAATGTTTTAGTTTTTGGTTCCCTCAACATTTAGGGGACATTAGGCTTCTGTGGTGTTGTAGTAATGAAGTACAAATACTTTGTTACTGTAGGGGAGAGTGGGGTCATTTGTGCCAAGGGGCATGTAGTACCACCCCTGTTATCTAGAAAACCATAGAAGAAGTTGGTGACCACATATTTTTGAAGAGGCATCCATTTCACTCATCCTGCAAAGAAGGGAGACACATGGCTTGTTAAGCACATTTATTTTCAAAAACAATTTTACAAAGTAAAATTTCTATGATCAAGTTTTTTGATCACTGTGTTTGAACAATTATAGACAACTTTGAAAACAGTTCACACGTTGTATTGCTTTAGTAAGCTACACTACTAGTCTATACAGTTAGCATGATGCTAGCTCACCAGCTGGGGGATGCATTTTTTTCAAAATGGTGGGCTTGGGGTGATTTGTACCAAAGGATACATTGCATTATTACATTTGATCACTAAAACTATATGACGTTCTTAATTTTAGACCAAAACCCATCATGCCACGCAAATACAAACGGAAGACAGACATGGTTTCAACTCCTCTTGAGGAGTTGGAAAGAGCAGTGAAATGGCATACATCCACCGATTCTACTCGCCTCGCCTCTCCACAGCACGGTTTAGGTTGCATCTCCACTACAAAAAATGTACCTACTCAACGTAGGCGGAGTCATCACTGCACGGCTGCGTGAAACCGCGTTGACTTTGGGTTTTTTCACTGCAGCATTGACAAGTAGAATGTTGAATATGTGTGAAAAAAAAAAAAAGTTGCAGGCCTAGTAGGCTGGATCTGTGAAGAGTAAGAGTCAATTAGGTGTTCATGTGACAGTATAGGCCTTGATATAGAAAAGTGGCCTCTGATGTTGTTCTTTAAATAAATGTTAAATAAGTAATTTTGTATTGAATTTGTATCGCTTTTATAAAGCATTATCATTTGTGATATTAAAATGATATTTTTTACTTCAATAAAGGCACAATTTACACCAATTTATTCTCTCTAATGGCACAACTTACCAGGGGCAAGTAGTGCCACAAAAACACGTGTTTTTTTTAAGCTATATCAAAAAGTTTATTTAAGATCCAAAGTGATAGTACCCAAAAAATAAATAATAAATAATTGAGTTGGTTTTATGGACATGCTACGGTGGCCCTGAGAGGTCAGGGTGCTGCAAATATCGCAACACAATGTAAGTGTTTCCAGGGGACACTTGATGCACACCCGTCTCCACACCTGCAGGCAGGGGGATCTCTCTACAGCAGCCTTTCTCAAAGTGTGGTCCGCAGACCACTGGTGGTCTGTGAGCGATCCCTAGTGGTCCGTAAGGTGACAAGCAAGTAACATATCATGTTTAAAAAATTTTAAATATCAGTGTTTAAATGTCAGTGTTTCTCAAACTGCCTGTGACATAAATGTGTTTTTTTTTTTTCAATATCAAATCAACTAGTAGCCTATAAAATATTTATTTTGTGGCATTGTCTGACTTGAGCAGTGCAGTGGAGCGGTTTGTGACACCGCTGACTGCATCCGTTTTGGGGCTATTTTGAGTAAGGTGGTCCGTGAGTGTTTTTTTTATGAGTTAAATCTGTTGTCTGAAAAAGTTTGAGAAACACTGCTCTACAGTAAACAACTGTGGTAAATTCACTGAAATTATCCTGAACAAGTGGACAGGCAGGATTAGGATTTGCGGATTTGCCAGAAATTGTGGAGCAGTGTATTGTCATAGTACTTGGATATCACAAATTCTTCATTTATTATCTTATTTTGAATAATTATAAGATAATAAGATCATTCAAAATATTTATTTATTATTTATTTTGAATAAGATAATATCCTGGCTGGGGTTTGCAGCAGCGCCCTGACCTCTGAGGCCACTGTAACCTGCAGAGAAAACATTAAATGTAGTTTTATTTGGCAGATTAAATTATTATACAGAAAATAGAGAGACACTGTGCACTAAGAAATCCATATTGTGAGCCTCAAACAAAGTTTTTAAATACGCCAGGTAGATGTGAACTCTTCTGGCCAGAGAATTTGTTTATTTCTCAAGAGAACACAGTCTCGCTGGCTTGAATAATACGCGACAGTACCATAATAATACGTGTGTTTAACTCACTGTGACTGTCTGCAGTGCATCTGCTCAATCGTCATCAGTGACAGCAGAAGATGTGGTTTCACAAAGGTGCGCTCATGCACAGATGTGGCACACAGTATTAAGTCAGTTTGATATTCAACATTCATTTGATATTCAAAATAAAAAACATTTCAAACAGTTCAAACCAACTGTGCAACATAAAGACGAAAACCCCTCATGTATTTACTTACATGCATGGGTTGCTCCCGTTTTTCAGGTAATTATGAAGGATATTAGTCTCTATGTCAGCCAGCATATGTGTATATATACACATATCTGAGTAGAATACTGTACTTGTTTGGCAAACACCAGGACAGCAAGATGAACACAAGAAATAGACATAGGTTTCAGCATTGAAACCTTGACATTTAATGGGGGTTTAAGTTTGTGTGGACATCTTTATTTTATTTCTAACAACTCTTACTTTTACTCCACTACAGTTCCTCTAACAATCATTGTTTAGTTTCTACCAAATAAAATCAGTAGAAGAAGAGTTGGCTGTCTTGATGAGCTACAGTTTTGCCATTTACCCATTCACACGTCTTTCATACGCATTCACACGCTGCAACAAGTAAAGTACATGCCATATACTTTATGACTTTTACAGAAATATTACAAAAAGTGACTTCAACTTCTACCAAAGACATTTTCTGGTGTTCAAGATGATTGTACTTCTGCTCAAGTATATCTTTTAGGTACTTTATACAAGACTGGGCTTCTGCATGACCATAAGGGAACGTTCTCTAAACGTTACTTTTTGATTTGGTTCTAACTTACCTTCAGAGAAACATTTTTTAAAACGTCTTGTGTTCGTACGTTAGCTTGTTGCAGCAGCAGCTCATTGCCACGCATGTACACGGAAACGCACTGCACCACTGGAGCTTTAAGTGGCGGAAGCCCCGCCCACACTCACAGACAGCGCCTCCTCTTGCCCCTCCCTCTCCTCGCCGCTGTCCTCTTCTCTGCTGAACGCTGATGTGTAACTAACGTCTGTCTGCAATTCCAGAAAAATGTTCAACCTCGGATCAAAATTGCTGTTGCTCTTTCTTTTGGCCTTTCCCTGCGGATTGATCTCCATTGGTGAGTCCTGTTTTTGTTTCTTTTATCTCTCTTTTCGTGTTAAAATCTGTCGCGTCACTCTGGTACGAGACAGAAAAGTTGAATGAAAGTATGAAACGTATTGACGTGGCACTACATTTTCCCACAGCCACACACAGGCAGCTTTATATATCTACACCAGCGCTTTATTATAGTGGATGTATGGACAGTTTATATATATTTATATGTATATTCACCCGCGGTGTTGTTGCTCATCGTCTTGACACGAATGAAAATGAACCAGGTCAAGTTTGGACGAATATCCTGCGATCCTGCGATCTCTACTCTGAGAGCAGTAGAAGTGATTTTCACGTCTTTGATTAAAGCATGAGGACTAGTGTGTGTTTGAGTTTGTTTAACGAACAGTTAACTGCGTCCTCTTGCTGGGACACGTCACCATAGATAAGATGACAACAAGGCTTTCCCCTCTTACACGCATCATATGGTGGTTTCCTTTATTGTCCTGATGTTGCTCATATTGAAGTGAAGTGGCCTCTTTATGGCAAACAATCTAGTAAATAACTTGACAACAATGAAAAAAAAATATGCACACATGGGCAAAAATACACCAAAATGTACTTTTAAAATTATAACTAATACATGTATCAAAATTCAGCACCCACAACATGTTTCAAAATAAAAGACTGTATTTTTTTTATTTCAAAATGATAAAAAAACACTCTACAAACAGTACCCACACTCCTATGTAGGAAGGCACAATACAAACAAATGTGTTTGCTCAACCGGAACTGAAAGCCAGTGAGAAAAGATGGATCTTCAGTGGTTCTTTTTAAACTAATCTAGGGTCTTGATCACCAATCACAAATGTACAAAAGAGTGATTAACATCCATTTTCACACATTTCCACTGAGATTTGTCATCATCGAACTGTGTTATCCCACCACGGGGAATTTATTGACAGCCAGGTGAAGACATAGCTTCATAAAAGATGACAAATGTAACACAATACGATACATAAATTGCAACTATGAGCAGAATCTCAAGAATCTAAAAGCATCTAAAGGGGTAAATTCATAAAAAGAAGCCAGATAAGTAGCAAGTCATGAGAATACAGTAATTAAATACTACTAATTGTTGTGGAGACAAACAAGACTATCTTTATGTCCTCTGAGCAAGAACTCTATCTATCTGTATCTATGACCTGGGGGTACAAGCTCAAACTCCCCCCTGCAGGGGGCGATTAGGACAGTTCAGTATGACCTGGACCTTCCTCCGGACCTGCCTGGAGTAAAGATTAGAGGTCCTTAGTTGTACTCACCCTGATAATATTACAAATAAGGAATGCGGTGAGTAATATTGATCCATTTGTGACAAATACGTATAATACTATGAAAAGACAAATGAAAACAAACAGGCTAAGTAGCAATACTAAGTATTTTCTTCCACAGTTTAATGTTCTGTATGCTGTAGCAGAGATTGGTAAAGCAGATGACGTCATTGAAAGATTAAGCGGTGAAAATGTACTTTGTGGGTAAAAAATAATACATAAGTGCCTTGTCGGTGTCTGTCAGTATTACTAAATTAGTTTACAATACTTTATGAAAATCTTCAGTAAATACAAGATACCAGAAGATGTTTGTGATGATCACTACATCCATTTATTTAAATATTTAGTCTATATTAAAATACTAAAAACTGGACTGACTCACATTTTGCCAACGTTTCCAACAATGAACACACAGTCTATTTTATTTGGTGTCCTGTTGTTAAGCTGTTCCTCCAGTACACAAATGTGACAATAAGTCACTGAATATAACTAAACATTAGTGAGACATTGTTAATACTTGAAATAAAGATTGTTCTTCTCGCCACAGCAGATCATCTGCCCGATAGATGTTGTTCCTGTTTAACAATAAAAATAAAAACCTCTAGACACTAGAAGCAAACACCAGACTCAGATAACGGGTGAATGTTATGCAGTGCACCCTGAAAAATTATTATTCCGTGCCACAATAATGAATTGGACAAGCTAAACACAGTACTGGCATCTGCAAACGGATATTATAATAGGACAGCTGTACAATCAGTACCTGCTGCTCTTGTGTCTTATATGACATCACTGTCTTCTGATCCACACAGGCCACGCCTCCGCAGAGCCAGACTCTGCTGAGGACATCGCTGAGGATGCTGACGCTGCTGTAGACGAGGAGGAAGATGATGAAGAGGTTCTTGTTGAGGAAGATCAGATGCAAACCTCGGTGTGTACCTGTGATTGAGTATCTCACTCATCTTCTACCGCTTTATCTTCCACATGAGGGTCACAGGGGATCGCTGGCACCAATCTCAGCTGTCATACGGCGAAAGGCATGATTGAGTATCAGTGTGACTAAACATAGGTTTTTACATGAAGGTGGATAACACTATACTGTCAGTCCTTCAGTTTATTCAATTAAAAACATTCACATCCCACCCAACCCTGCTTCTCTTCTGGTGTTCCCCAAGGCTCTGTCCTCCGTTCTGTGCTGTTTATTATCTACCACCTCCCTCTCGGCCACATATTTCATAAGTACAACATTCAAGTCTACCTGTCCACTAAACCCACTTCCACCCTCCCACCCGCCTCCTCTGACTCTCTACAGGAAATGAGATCCTGGCTCTCCATCAACTTCCTAAAACTGAACAGTGACAAAACCAAACTTCTTCTCATTGGTGCCAAATCCAACCTTTCATAGATCAGCAGCTTCTCCATTCTCACTGATATCTCAGTTTCACCCAGGTTAAAAGTCTGGGTGTCATCCTTGACAGCACTAATGTCACTCTTTCAGAATATTTCCACCTGTGCAACATCTCCCGCCTCCGTTTATCCCTCACCAAACAGTGCTGCTATACTGGTTCCCTCTTTACTACAACTATTGCAACTCCCTTCTGTCCATCCATAAACTGCAAATGGTCCAAAACTGTGCCGTCCACATCATTACCAGAACCCCCTCCATCTGTCCTGCAGCAACTCCACTGTCAACGACATCAACAACCCTCAGTACCAACCTTCTCCATATCAACAAATCCACCCGTGCTCTTAAGTCTTCTTCTTCCATCCAGCTCATCCTCCAACCCACTCATTTGACCACGATAGAGTCGAGAGCCTTCACCCGCTTGGCCCCACGCCTCAAAAACTCAAATTATTTTGCCACCTTCAAATCACAGCTCAAAAACCACCTCTTCAGACAGGCATATACTCTACAATAAGTTCTGGTTCTTCTTTTTCTATGTTCCTTTTTTTGTTGTGTTCTATACTGTCTGGTTGTATATTTAGGCGCCTATAAATAAAATGTATTCTTCTTATTACTTTTGTTCTCATGCTCATCTTCAGGAGGGAGACGAAGACGAGACAGATGAAGCTGCTGATAAACTGGTGACTTCTCACCCTGATGCCGACACAACCATCCTCTTCACCACAGGAGAAGGTCGGTGCACGTCTCTCTCATTACTCGAGCTCACAGCAGACTGTCGTTGATGTTGTGGCTGTGCTTAATATTTCATTGTATTCATTATACATTTAGAGTTTCCTGCCAATGAGATTGTGAGGTTCCTGGTGGGTTTCTCCAACAAGGGGAGTCAGGATTTCACTGTTCAGTCGCTGGAGGCTTCCTTCCGTTACCCCCAAGACTTCCAGTTCTACATTCAGAATGTAAGTTTGATATGTGACAGTAAACCACCAGCAAATGCCTCTGCATCTGTTGACTAAATCTTGAGTTTGACGCGTATCTTTATTGTATTTCTTTAGCCAGGTTAGTCCCAGTGATCACGTATCTCTTTTACAAGCAGGTAGTTGCAGCACAGTTACAGATAAACAACATTAAAACATGCTCATAACGAACACTTGCACACAGACAACCTGGTTTTTAAAGGTTTTACCAGCGTTCTAAACTCATTCAGTGTTACTCGGTTTTGAAGCTGAAAATCAGTTTATTTCAAGTATCAGTAACCTAAAAGCTCTCTTTCCCAATTCAGTTGTAATTTAAGGGACAAAAAAATTGCAGGATGTCCAAAGAACAGAGATTATTATTTTCATTTTAAGAGAAATTATATAAAGTTGTATATTGTATTATATGATGAACCTTCTGACCTATCCCTTATAAAAATATAACTCAGTGGTTTGTTTTGAGATAAATCAAGTCCATGACATTTGTATTTTAATGCATGTATTTGTAAATATTACTGAAAGAAATTACCCAAAACATACAGTATACCACATCATAGCGGTTTTACATGGGTTTTTGTAATGGTTTTTGTGTTTTCAGTTCACAGCTTTGCCTCTGAACACTGTGGTGCAGCCTCAGGCTCAGGCTTCCTTTGAGTATTCTTTCATCCCCGCTCAGCCCATGGCCGGTCGTCCTTTTGGTCTCGTTATCCTCCTCAACTATCTTGACCCCGAGGTAAAAACAAGAATGATAACAGTATTTGTTCAAAATGTGTTCTGGTGGTTGTTGCTCATGTTTTATGGAGTCGGACAAAAGCCCTCCACCAGCTTGAATAGACTATTATCAGGAAAACCATATTTTTTGTGACGGAGATGTTTTAGTCTGGCTTACTTACTTATTTTATTTACTTATTTTTCATTTTTCTTTAGGGTAACGGGTTCCAGACTGCCATCTACAACCAGACTGTCACTATCATTGAGAAAGAAGAGGGTCTGGATGGAGAAACGTAAGGCAACAAATACTAAATCTTAACTACAAAGTGTGATCATTTAGTGTTAATTTTCGACAAATTTACATTCAGCTAAAAACAAAACAGAAAACTACAGCAAAATTCTTCATACACAACAGGCCATCAAACTATCTTATATAGCACCACTTCCTTTCAATCTGGCTTTCAAGAAAAATAAGATCAAAAGTTTCATGTTTTTTAGTTGCAGTAGATTGCACTTCCAGGCCACCATACTGATAGACAATAATGCTGCTGTGTAAATAATGTGTTGAACAAAATATTCCCCCTCGTCTCTTGAGGCCCTTAATAACTTCATAACACGTGCTGTCCCGGCGCATGTAAGGACGTGTAAAAAATTACGTGTGAAAATGGCACAAAAGCAATTAGTGTGCTGCTGGTGTGAGATTTCGGAACTGCAACCAGCCAACGTGAGAGAAACCACTTTCCGTCTTAATCTATGAACTCAGTAGCTAATTGTTTTAGACAAGTTTTCGTGGTAAGAGTTCGCACCAGCAAATGCACTACAAGTTGTGACTGAAGGCTGACATTTGATTGAGCTGTTTGCATACCACATTAAGAAGTTATAAAACTGAAATAAATGGCACGAGAGAAAACACACTTCAAACTTAATAGCTGCAAATTAAGGTCATGCATAGTCATGTCATGACATGAATCTCACTTAAGCTCTTAACTGACCTTTTGAGCAAATTGCTGAAGATGAATGTGCTATGAACTAGGAACTAGGAACAATGTGCTTGTATTTGCAGGATGTTCATGTACGTGTTCCTGGTTGGACTGGTGGCTCTGATGGTCTTTGCAATGTACCAGGTCCTGGAGTCGAGGACGGTACGTGCTTGTCTTCAATAAACACTTACATTAAAGCGCAACTAGGCAGGAATTCTACCCTAATTTAACAGCTTCAGAGTCATTGTGATGGTTAAATGGCTTCTATTAGGTATC